>NW_027675524.1:20000-337500 GCF_965601325.2 Salmo salar | reverse complement strand
CATTCACTCTGTTCCAGACATTATTATGAGCCGTCCTCC
This sequence comes from Salmo salar, assembly GCF_965601325.2. Classification (NCBI taxonomy): domain Eukaryota; kingdom Metazoa; phylum Chordata; class Actinopteri; order Salmoniformes; family Salmonidae; genus Salmo; species Salmo salar. The sequence goes on along the minus strand of NW_027675524.1, from coordinate 337,461 downwards.
CCTCAGCAGCCTCCTCTGGTATGTACTGTCCTGTATGTGACAGAGATCCAACAAGGAATTACAATGTATGTATTACTTTTAATACCTGCAAATGACAAATAAACTACTGGAACTCCTTATGAATGTCTGCAGCCGACAAGAGGTGAAAATATTACCGGAATATTCTGCAAAATGTTGATGAAGACGTCACTCAATCCACCCAAAACAACATGCAGTCTTTCCACAAGACTCCCATGAAGTTATAGTGTGACGTTATGAGTCGACGTTAAAGTAACATTCTCACAACATACTGCACTTGTTTTTATCCTGTTTTAGATGTATCCTCTGTTTAAACATTTAAACTCTTACAATAACACCGTTAAAATACCAATGTGATCATTTCTTGTCTTTTTATGTTGGAAAAACAAATTGTACAATTATATGTGGACATACGCTCCATAGTTGTACAAGTATACATGGATATATTGTACTTTTCATAATAAAACATACTTGAAACAAGAAAAAGCATGTTAATTGTGAAAACAATTTCGTTATTGATTTTTACATTGCTTCTCCCTGTCTCATGTTGACGTTTGTCATGAATCTTGACCTGGAGGCAGAACTGTGCGATTTCCTCTAGATATGTCAGCTGCAAAGTCAGAATTGGCTGTGGAAAATAATGTTGTTTTATGGTCTTAATTTAAGGGAAGGATTAGCAGTGTGGTTAGGGTTGAGGTTAGGATTCAAATCTGATTGTATTACTTTGTGCCTGTGCCAGCTAGTGAATACTTTGCTGAACTGCCTAGAGGGCAAGATTCATACCAATAAATGCCAACCTGCCTCCAGGGCAAGATTCATGACAATAAATGCCAACCTGCCTCCAGAACAAGATTCATGACAATAAATGCCAACCTGCCTCCAGAACAAGATTCATAACAATAAATGCCAACCTGCCTCCAGGGCAAGATTCATGACAATAAATACCAACCTGCCTCCAGGGTAAGATTCATGACAATAAATACCAACCTGCCTCCAGGGCAAGATTCATGACAATAAATGCCAACCTGCCTCCAGAACAAGATTCATGACAATAAATGCCAACCTGCCTCCCAGTCATCCCCTCCTTATCTTTACAAGGCTGCAGAACCTGCAAGCTAGTGATGTGGGGGTTCTCTCATAACCCTCAGTCCCCAGGTGGGTAGATGGCAGGTTGAATAAAGAGAAGCTAGTGATGTGGGGGTTCTCTCATAACCCTCAGTCCCCAGGTGGGTAGATGGCAGGTTGAATAAATAGAAAACAATAGGCTATATAAATCAATCCATAAATGTATAGTTATTATGTAATTTACACAAAACATTAAGGACACCTTTCTTTCAATGACAAACTGACCAGGTGTAACTCAATATTAGGAAGGTATCCTTAATATTTTGTCCACTCAGTGGCTCTGACCCTTTACGTAACAGTCAATCCTCTTTACCAGGAAACCTTCCTTAAATTTCCCCAAATGTTTCCACACTGCTGCTCTCTCACAGCTGCTCCAGGGCCTCTTGGGTTGAGGAGTCATTCTCTTCTAACCTGATCACAGCTGCTCCAGGGCCTCTTGGGTTGAGGAGTCATTCTCTTCTAACCTGATCACAGCTGCTCCAGGGCCTCTTGGGTTGAGGAGTCATTCTCTTCTAACCTGATCACAAACAAAGACAAGATTCAAACAAATAAACATGATGGTCCAACATAATGGGGGGGGGGAGGGTGGTATAGGGAAGGTGGGGGACAGGAGGGGGGTATAGGGAAGGTAGGGGAGAGGAGGGGGTATAGGGAAGGTAGGGGAGAGGAGGGGTTATAGGGAAGGTAGGGGAGAGGAGGGGTTATAGGGAAGGTAGGGGAGAGGAGGGGGTATAGGGAAGGTAGGGGAGAGGAGGGGGTATAGGGAAGGTAGGGGAGAGGAGGGGGCATAGGGAAGGTGGGGGAGAGGAGGGGGTATAGGGAAGGTAGAGGAGAGGAGGGGGTATAGGGAAGGTAGGGGACAGGAGGGGGTATAGGGAAGGTAGGGGAGAGGAGGGGGGTATAGGGAAGGTAGGGGAGAGGAGGGGGGGTATAGGGAAGGTAGGGGAGAGGAGGGGGTATAGGGAAGGTAGGGGAGAGGAGGGGGTATAGGGAAGGTAGGGGAGAGGAGGGGGTATAGGGAAGGTAGGGGAGAGGAGGGGAGGTATAGGGAAGGTAGGGGAGAGGAGGAGGGTATAGGGAAGGTAGGGGAGAGGAGGGGGTATAGGGAAGGTAAGGGAGAGGAGGGGGGGGGTATAGGGAAGGTAGGGGAGAGGAGGGGGTATAGGGAAGGTAGGGGGGAGGAGGATTAGGGTATAGGGAAGGTAGGGGAGAGGAGGGGTATAGGGAAGGTAGGGGAGAGGAGGGGTTATAGGGAAGGTAGGGGAGAGGAGGGGGTATAGGGAAGGTAGGGGAGAGGAGGGGGTATAGGGAAGATAGGGGAGAGGAGGGGGTATAGGGAAGGTAGGGGAGAGGAGGGGTTATAGGGAAGGTAGGGGAGAGGAGGGGGGTATAGGGAAGGTAGGGGAGAGGAGGGGTTATAGGGGAGAGGAGGGGGTATAAGGGAGAGGAGGGTGTATAGGGAAGGTAGGGGAGAGGAGGGGGTATAGGGAAGGTAGGGGAGAGGAGGGGGTATAAGGGAGAGGAGGGGGTATAGGGAAGGTAGGGGAGAGGAGGGGGTATAGGGAAGGTAGGGGAGAGGAGGGGGTATAGGGAAGGTAGGGGAGAGGAGGGGGGGTATAGGGAAGGTAGGGGAGAGGAGGGGGTATAGGGAAGGTAGAGGAGAGGAGGGGGTATAGGGAAGGTAGGGGAGAGGAGGGGGTATAGGGAAGGTAGGGGAGAGGAGGGGGTATAGGGAAGGTAGAGGAGAGGAGGGGGTATAGGGAATGTAGGGGAGAGGAGGGGGTATAGGGAATGTAGGGGAGAGGAGGGGGTATAGGGAAGGTAGGGGAGAGGAGGGGGGTGTAGGGAAGGTAGGGGAGAGGAGGGGGTTATAGGGAAGGTAGGGGAGAGGATATAGGGAAAGTAGGGGAGAGGAGGGGGGTATAGGGAAGGTAGGGGAGAGGAGGGGGGTATAGGGAAGGTAGGGGAGAGGAGGGGGGTATAGGGAAGGTAGGGGAGGGGGTATAGGGAAGGTAGGGGAGAGGAGGGGGTATAGGGAAGGTAGGGGAGAGGGGGGGGTATAGGGAAGGTAGGGGAGAGGAGGGGGGTATAGGGAAGGTAGGGGAGAGGAGGGGGGTATAGGGAAGGTAGGGGAGAGGAGGGGGGTATAGGGAAGGTAGGGGAGAGGAGGGGGTATAGGGAAGGTAGGGGAGAGGAGGGGGTATAGGAAGGTAGAGGAGAGGGGGGGGGTATAGGGAAGGTAGGGGAGAGGAGGGGGTATAGGGAAGGTAGGGGAGAGGAGGGGGGTATAGGGAAGGTAGGGGAGAGGAGGGGGTATAGGGAAGGTAGGGGAGAGGAGGGGGGTATAGGGAAGGTAGGGGACAGGGGGGTATAGGGAAGGTAGGGGAGAGGAGGGGGGTATAGGGAAGGTAGGGGAGAGGAGGGGGGACTTCCTCCATGTCCTCCAGACTTCGTGTCAGGTAAGCAGCCTCCAAGTCTACCCTCACCAACTGACCAGACTGAGTGAGTTCTGAACATCCCTCTCTGTCCTCTGATGCTGCGTCCAAGTCTTCTTGGGTCTTTCTGGTGTCTCTGTCTTGACTCTTTAGTGAGTTTTTTCAGTTCTTTCCCAGGCTGCCTGAAAAACACAAAAAGATGGCAACTACATAAGAGTTATAAACTATCAAAATAAAGAGAATCCCACACTCCATATATAAACTCCCAGTAATTTATTGGATATTTACCAACGTTTCAGCATCACTGTGCCTTCTTCAGGGTGATGTCATCAATACTTGAACCAGGTTATGTTGACAAACAGTGCAATTAGTGCAACCAATGACAATAGAGAGGGGTGTGTCATAATGATTAAGTTAATTACAATGAATTAATGAAACTGTTAAAAAAACAATAGTTTATGGCATATTAAATATTTAAAAAATAGTAGCCTATATTATATATATCCGTCTCTCCATGTAATCTGATTCATTATGATCTAGGATCAGGTCCCTCCTCTCCATGTAATCTGATTCATTATGATCTAGGATCAGGTCCCCCCCTCTCCATGTAATCTGACTCATTATAATCTAGGATCAGGTCCCCCCCTTTCCATGTAATCTGATTCATTATGATCTAGGATCAGGTCCCCCCTCTCCATGTAATCTGACTCATTATAATCTAGGATCAGGTCCCCCCCTCTCCATGTAATCTGATTATTTATGATCTAGGATCAGGTCCCCCCTCTCCATGTAATCTGACTCATTATGATCTAGGATCAGGTCCCTCCTCTCCATGTAATCTGACTCATTATAATCTAGGATCAGGTCCCCCCTCTCCATGTAATCTGATTCATTATGATCTAGGATCAGGTCCCCCCTCTCCATGTAATCTGATTCATTATGATCTAGGATCAGGTCCCCCCCTCTCCATGTAATCTGATTCATTATGATATAGGATCAGGTCCCCCCTCTCCATGTAATCTGATTCATTATGATCTAGGATCAGGTCCCCCCTCTCCATGTAATCTGACTCATTATGATATAGGATATTTTTATTTTTATTATTTCAACTTTATTTAACAAGGTTGCTAGTTGAGAAGTTCTCATTTACAACTGCGACCTGGCCAAGAATAAAGCAAAGCAGTGTGACAGAAACAACAACACAGAGTTACATAGAATAAACAAGTGTACAGTCAACACAAAATTTAAAAAAAGTCTATATACAGGTTGTGCAAATGGCGTGAGGACTTATGGCAATAAATAGGCCATAGTAGCAAAGTAATCACAATTTAGCAGATTAACACTGGAGTGATAGATGAGCAGATGATGATGTGCAAGTAGTGATACTGGTGTGCAAAAGAGCAGCAAAGTAAATAAAAACAATGATGAGGTAGGTAGATTGGATGGGCTATTTACAGATGGACTATGTACAGCTGCAGCGATCGGTTAGCTGCTCAGATAGCTGATGTTTAAAGTTAGTGAGGGAGCAATAAGTCTCCGGCTTCAGCGATTTTTGCAATTCATTCCAGTCATTGGCAGCAGAGAACTGGAAGGAGAGGCGGCCAAAGGAGGTGTTGGCTTTGGGGATGACCAGTGAGATGTACCTGCTGGAGCGCTTGCTACGAGTGTGTGTTGTTATCGTGACCAGTGAGCTGAGATAAGGCAGAGCTTTACCTAGCATAGACTTGTAGATGACCTGGAGCCAGTGGGTCTGGCGACGAATATGTAGCGAGGTCCAGCCGACTAAAATGACCTGGGTTGCAATCATGAAAAAAAACTACCCGGCCTTCATTGTTTGACATTGAGAACATTGGGAGAGATGAGAGCTGACGTTTTAGTAAATGTGCAGATTACGTATCTCAGTCACAGACAAGAAGCTCAATTAAGACATTATCTTCACCACTGGGACTGGGGACAACAGGACCACAGGCCAAATAATACAGCTCAACACTTCCACACTACCACAGTGAGTAGAATCAGGCTTCTGAAAACAGAAAACTTGCAGAATTATTAATGATGAATTGTATTACACGTTATTAGACATGTCTGTTGTTGAGGAGGATGGGAGACCCACAGTATAGGAGCAGAACGCACAGAGATGTCAAAAATGTGTTTCAAAAATCGTCAAAGAGTAATTATTTTAACCTAAAGCATTTAATAAAGACACTTATAGTACAATATTATGGGGAATAGGAATGAGAGGGCTACTTACACCATTTTGGGAAGGGATCACAGCAGTGATTGAATGAGGGTATGAGGCATGAGTTGAGGTGTTCAGAGGCTTGACCAGTGCAGGGCAGGGTTTGACTGGGAAGACAACACAAAAACACTACACAGTGAGACAAAAGAGCTAAGAATGAGTTAGTCCAAGCAAGGAGTCAAATCATAGATGTGTAATAATGTGATTGTGTTTGTGATTGACTCTACATAAAGTAATGAGAGAAAATTAACAGGGGTTCCCTCACCGTGCTTAGAGAGGAAACATTCAATGTGCCAGTGGTTGAGTGGGCCACATGAGACGTGGCTTCCAGTTCATGTGAGGAGTTAGTTGACAATGGAAGTAGAGTGGTCATCGCTTGTTAAACCATGGAACAGGAGGGGACTTAGCTGGAAATACAAATAGCAGATACGTTCCCTTGAAGGTGAGCCATCGTAGGTTTGAACAACAAGTTTGTCCATGAAATTAAACACGGAATTCACATCTCGCCCACTTGGCAAATCAAAGTAGCCCAAGAAACTTTTTCTGAATAAAGCCCTGATCATCCACATACAGTACCACATACAGTTTTAACAATTTTGGAAACGTCAGAGTGTTTTCTTTCCAAATCTACCAATTATATGCATAGCTTCTGGGCCTGAGTAACAGGCATTTTACTTTGGGCTCGCCAGACTCTCCGAACTTCCGAAAACTGCCCCCTAGCCCTAAGACGTTTTAACGGTCCTCACACTGTTCATGCTCTCATTACATAGACGCGTACTGCTCACCTGTTCATCTCGTAATGAATAATGTGGAAATTGAGCAAGTTGAGGTGACTAAACTGCTTGGAGTAACCCTGGATTGTAAACTGCCATGGTCAAAACATATTGATACGACAGTAGCTAAGAATGGGAGAAGTCTGTCCATAATAAAGCCCTGCTCTACCTTCTTAACCTCTTGGGGCTAGGTGGGACGCTAGCGTGCCACCCGTGGTGCACTCCATCAACAGCAGGTGCATTTCAAGAGCGGCAAATTTGAATCCAAATAAATGTCAAAATTCAAATTTTTCAAAAATACAACTATGTTACACCATTTCAAAGATAAACATCTCCTTAACCTGTTGGGTCTAGGGGGCAGCATTTGCACGTCTGGATAAAAAAAATGTACCCGATTTAATCTGGTTACTAATCCTACCCAGTAACTAGAATATGCATATACTTATTATATATGGATAGAAAACACTCTAAAGTTTCCAAAACTGTTTGAATGGTGTCTGTGAGTATAACAGAACTCATTTGGCAGGCAAAACCCTGAGACATTTTCTGACAGGAAGTGGATACCTGATGTGTTGTATTGACTTTAAACCTATCCCATTGAAAAACACAGGGGTTTAGGAATATTTTGGCACTTCCTATTGCTTCCACTAGATGTCACCAGCCTTTACAAAGTGTTTTGAGTCTTCTGGAGGGAGATCTGACCGAACAAGAGCCATGGAACGGTGATGTCCCATTAGACACCTGGCGCGCTACTTCATGTTGGGTACCCTCGTTCCAATACGTTATAAAAGAGTATGCATTCGTCCACCTTGAATATTATTCATGTTCTGGTTAAAAAAGGCCCTAATGATTTATGCTATACAAGGTTTGACATGTTTGAACGAACGGAAATATATTTTTTCCCCTCGTTCATGACGAGAAGTCCGGCTGGCTTACATCATGTGCTAACGAGACAGAGATTTTTGGACATAAATGATGAGCTTTTTTGAACAAAACTACATTCGTTATGGACCTGTGATACCTGGAAGTGACATCTGATGAAGAGAATCAAAGGTAATGGATTATTTACATAGTATTTTCGATTTTAGATCTCCCCAACATGACGTCTAGTCTGCATCGCAACGCGTATTTTTCTGGGCGCAGTGCTCAGATTATTGCAAAGTGTGATTTCCCAGTAAGGTTATTTTTAAATCTGGCAAGTTGATTGCGTTCAAGAGATGTAAATCTATAATTCTTTAAATGACAATATAATATTTTACCAATGTTTTCTAATTTTAATTATTTAATTTCTGACGCTGACTTGACTGCCGGTTATTGGAGGGAAACGATTTCCTCAACATCAATGCCATAGTAAAACGCTGTTTTTGTATATAAATATGAACTTGATAGAACTAAAAATGCATGCATTGTCTAACATAATGTCCTAGGAGTGTCATCTGATGGAGATTGTAAAAGGTTAGTGCATCATTTTAGCTGGTTTTATGGTTTTGGTGACCCTGTCTTTGACTTGACAAAACATTACACACAACTCTTGTAAATGTACTGTCCTAACATACTCTAAATTTATGCTTTCGCCGTAAAACCTTTTTGAAATCGTAAAACGTGGTTAGATTAAGGAGATGTTTATCTTTCAAATGGTGTAACATAGTTGTATTTTTGAAAAATTTGAATTTTGACATTTATTTGGATTCAAATTTGCCGCTCTTGAAATGCACCTGCTGTTGATGGAGTGCACCACGGGTGGCACGCTAGCGTCCCACCTAGCCCCAAGAGGTTAATCTAACCACGTTTTACGATTTCAAAAAGGTTTTACGGCGAAAGCATAAATTTAGAGTATGTTAGGACAGTACATTTACAAGAGTTGTGTGTAATGTTTTGTCAAGTCAAAGACAGGGTCACCAAAACCATAAAACCAGCTAAAATGATGCACTAACCTTTTACAATCTCCATCAGATGACACTCCTAGGACATTATGTTAGACAATGCATGCATTTTTAGTTCTATCAAGTTCATATTTATATCCAAAAACAGCGTTTTACTATGGCATTGATGTTGAGGAAATCGTTTCCCTCCAATAACCGGCAGTCAAGTCAGCGTCAGAAATTAAATAATTAAAATTAGAAAACATTGGTAAAATATTATATTGTCATTTAAAGAATTATAGATTTACATCTCTTGAACGCAATCAACTTGCCAGATTTAAAAATAACCTTACTGGGAAATCACACTTTGCAATAATCTGAGCACTGCGCCCAGAAAAATACGCGTTGCGATACAGACTAGACGTCATGTTGGGGAGATCTAAAATCGAAAATACTATGTAAATAATCCATTACCTTTGATTCTCTTCATCAGATGTCACTTCCAGGTATCACAGGTCCATAACGAATGTAGTTTTGTTCAAAAAAGCTCATCATTTATGTCCAAAAATCTCCGTCTCGTTAGCACATGATGTAAGCCAGCCGGACTTCTCGTCATGAACGAGGGGAAAAAATATATTTCCGTTCGTTCAAACATGTCAAACGTTGTATAGCATAAATCATTAGGGCCTTTTTTAACCAGAACATGAATAATATTCAAGGTGGACGAATGCATACTCTTTTATAACGTATTGGAACGAGGGTACCCAACATGAACTAGCGCGCCAGGTGTCTAATGGGACATCACCGTTCCATGGCTCTTGTTCGGTCAGATCTCCCTCCAGAAGACTCAAAACACTTTGTAAAGGCTGGTGACATCTAGTGGAAGCAATAGGAAGTGCCAAAATATTCCTAAACCCCTGTGTTTTTCAATGGGATAGGTTTAAAGTCAATACAACACATCAGGTATCCACTTCCTGTCAGAAAATGTCTCAGGGTTTTGCCTGCCAAATGAGTTCTGTTATACTCACAGACACCATTCAAACAGTTTTGGAAACTTTAGAGTGTTTTCTATCCATATATAATAAGTATATGCATATTCTAGTTACTGGGTAGGATTAGTAACCAGATTAAATCGGGTACATTTTTTTTATCCAGACGTGCAAATGCTGCCCCCTAGACCCAACAGGTTAAGATCTTTCGTCTGAACTATCCTCACCGGTCCTTGGCTCTGGATGACTACACGGGTAATGTCAGTTTTATCAGGGGTACTACTGGTATTCTGGCTGGCGGTAGAACTATCTCCTGTCCTAACCTCTACTACTCGGAATGGTACCGCAGTGTCGACAATGGTCTGGTCAAGGCCAACATACCATAACCCTAAATCCTCTTTCTTTATGCTTTTAATGGTCATTCCTATCTTCAAGCAATACTTCCCTTGCTCTGGATTGCAGTCAAAAACCCTGGCCTTCACTATATTCCATCTGTTTCTATATTGGGTGTGTGGATTGACATAGCCTTCTCTCTCTGTGTGAGCTATGATTCCATGAGTTACACCGGGATCTACACAGATATCTTCCCCATGAAGTCCGAGTCCTAGACTGCCAGGAGGTTAGGGACCCCATTTGGTCTGCATAGAACTCTATTGAGACATCCTTCCCTAACTCTAATCTCACTTCCTTTTTATCCAGATCGAGTGACCTTTTGTACCTAGGCCATATAAACTCCTCATCTTCTACACTATGGGTCAAGTTACAACTTTCTGACTTCTCGAGTGGTTCATGGTGTATTAGGAATATGGCTCCCACAATCAGACAGCTCAGACTGACCAGTACCCCTGTAAAGCCCCACCCCCTCCCGGAGAATATATCACCGGCTAGAGGCCAACCCACACTTTCACTTCTATGAACGCACACAGTGAGGATCGGGCGGGTTTGGGAATCTTCATTAGAGAGGTAACCCCCGAACCTTATTGGTATTCGGTTCTTCTCCTAACTCTGTGATTGTTCGACAGTGTCAGTGTGTCTTACCCTCCCGCAATGTGTGATATGAACCCAGGTAGCTCTTTCAGCTATTCTCACCACGAAGGCTATTACCAGGAACACTTGGTATGGGCCCTCCCACCGTGGCTGCTTCCAGTTCTTTTCTCCTCAGGGACTGGATCCACACCCAGTCTCCTGGTTGGATTGAGTGAATCATCTTCTCCTGTAATTCACCTGTTGGACACAAAGTCTCGGACATACGGGTTTGGTTAACCATGTGTTCTGTTAGTGTATCTTCAACTTCTATGTCTACCTGTTCTGGCCTCCCTAACTCTGGCATTCTATATGGTTTACCTGATCAGCTAAAATGTAATCCATTATTTAAGAGAGAGATCCTACATTTTACATTTACATTTTTAGTCATTTAGCAGACGCTCTTATCCAGAGCGACTTACAGTAGTGAATGCATACATTTCATACAATTTCATACATTTTTTTCTGTGCTGGCCCCCCGTAGTAAACAGACTACCCTAATCGTGTCCACCCAGTAAGTTGTGACCACTTCTTCCCATTTAATATGCTTATCTATTATAAAAAATGTTTTTTTTAAGTAGTTCGTTATCCAATAGGCCACAAAGTGTTTCCGAACCTGCTCTACTATCCCCCTGTTGACACATGGCTCTGCCCATGTGTCAATCTTGCCGCATCTCTAAACAATGACTTAGGTAGTATTGGTAACTTATCATGATACCAAATACCGTCCTTATATAAATTGCTCCTAACTTCTCCCATTTCGAAATCCCTTTCACTGGTGCTCTACACTGACAATTTTAATACAGCGTTGTCTATGTTTACATCCAATTTTAAGAACTGCTGTGTCGACGGCTGCGGTTTATCCTCTCTAGGGTAGGTGGGACGAAATCGTCCCACCTACGTAACAGCCAGTGGAATCCTGTGGCGCGTTATTCAAATACCTTAGAAATGCTATTACTTCAATTTCTCAAACATATGACTATTTTACACCATTCTAAAGACAAGACTCTCGTTAATCTAACCACACTGTCCGATTTCAAAAAGGCTTTACAACGAAAGCAAAACATTAGATTATGTCAGCAGAGTACCCAGCCAGAAATAATCAGACACCCATTTTTCAAGCTAGCATATAATGTCACATATACCCAGAAGACAGATAAATGCAGCACTAAGCTTTGATGATCTTCATCAGATGACAACCCTAGGACATTATGTTATTCAATACATGCATGTTTTGTTCAATCAAGTTCATATTTATATCAAAAACCAGCTTTTTACATTAGCATGTGACGTTCAGAACTAGCATATGCATATTCTAGTTACTGGGTAGGAGTGGTAACCAGATTAAATCGGGTATGTTTTTTATCCAGCCGTGTCAATACTGCCCCCTAGCCCTAACAGGTTAAGAAGACGGAGATTGATGCATCGGCGTGATGATTGTCCTCTTTGTACAGATGAAGAGTGTACTTCTGTAGAACTGTTTTCATTGTTTAATGATTCCCTGTTTTGCACCATGTGAAGGTAAAACACTCAGTGGCTCAACAGAAGCCATTTACACAGATAATGTACTAGTGTAAGAAAAATCCCCCCCAATGCTTTAACCTGTTGGGGCTAGGGGGCAGTATTTTCACTGCTGGATAAAAAAATTTACCCGATTTAATCTGGTTACTAATCCTACCCAGTAACTAGAATATGCATATACTTATTATATATGGATAGAAAACACCCTAAAGTTTCTAAAACTGTTTGACTGGTGTCTGTGAGTATAACAGAACTCATTTGGCAGGCAAAACCCTGAGACATTTTCTGACAGGAAGTGGATACCTGATGTGTTGAAATACCTTTAACCTGTTAAGGCTAGGGGGCAGTATTTGCACGGCTGGATAAAAAAAAATGTACCCGATTTAATCTGGTTACTAATCCTACCCAGTAACTAGAATATGCATATACTTATTATATATGGATAGAAAAAACTCTAAAGTTTCTAAAACTGTTTGAATGGTGTCTGTGAGTATAACAGAACTCATTTGGCAGGCAAAACCCTGAGACATTTTCTGACAGGAAGTGGATACCTGATGTGTTGTATTACCTTTAAACCTATCCCATTGAAAAACACAGGGGCTGAGGAATATTTTGGCACTTCCTATTGCTTCCACTAGATGTCACCAGCCTTTACAAAGTGTTTTGAGTCTTCTGGAGGGAGATCTGACCGAACAAGAGCCATGGAACGATGATGGCCCATTAGACACCTGGCGCGCGAGTTCATGTTGGGTACCCTCGTTCCAATACGTTATAAAAGAGTATGCATTCGTCCACCTTGAATATTATTCATGTTCTGGTTAAAAAAGGCCCTAATTATTTATGCTATACAACGTTTGACATGTTTGAACGAACGGAAATATATTTTTTCCCCTCGTTCATGACGAGAAGTCCGGCTGGCTTACATCATGTGCTAACGAGACGGAGATTTTTGGACATAAATGATGAGCTTTTTTGAACAAAACTACATTCGTTATGGACCTGTGATACCTGGAAGTGACATCTGATGAAGAGAATCAAAGGTAATGGATTATTTACATAGTATTTTCGATTTTAGATCTCCCCAACATGACGTCTAGTCTGTATCGCAACGCGTATTTTTCTGGGCGCAGTGCTCAGATTATTGCAAAGTGTGATTTCCCAGTAAGGTTATTTTTAAATCTGGCAAGTTGATTGCGTTCAAGAGATGTAAATCTATAATTCTTTAAATGACAATATAATATTTTACCAATGTTTTCTAATTTTAATTATTTAATTTGTGGTGCTGACTTGACTGCCGGTTATTGGAAGGAAACGATTTCCTGAACATCAATGCCATAGTAAACCGCTGTTTTTGCATATAAATATGAACTTGATAGAACTAAAAATGCATGTATTGTCTAACATAATGTCCTAGGAGTGTCATCTGATGGAGATTGTCAAAGGTTAGTGCATCATTTTAGCTGGTTTTATGGTTTTGGTGACGCCTGTCTTTGAATTGACAAAACATTACACACAGCTATTGTCAATGTACTCTCCTAACATAATCTAACTTTATGCTTTCGCCGTAAAACCTTTTTGAAATCGGACAACGTGGTTAGATTAAGGAGATGTTTATCTTTCAAAGGGTGTAAGATAGTTGTATGTTTGAAAAATTTGAATTTTGACATTTATTTGGTTTCAAATTTGCCGCTCTTGAAATGCACCTGCTGTTGATAGGGTGCACCACGGGTGGCACGCTAGCGTCCCACATAGCCCCAAGAGGTTATTAAACAATGAAACAGTTCTACAGAAGTACACTCTTCATATGTACAAAGAGGACAATCATCAAGCCGCTGCATCCATCTCTGTCTTCTTAACCTGTTAGGGCTAGGGGGCAGTATTTGCACGGCTGGATAAAAAAAATGTACCCGATTTAATCTGGTTACTAATCCTACCCAGTAACTAGAATATGCATATACTTATTATATATGGATAGAAAACACTCTAAAGTTTCTAAAACTGTTTGAATGGTGTCTGTGAGTATAACAGAACTCATTTGGCAGGCAAAACCCTGAGACATTTTCTGACAGGAAATGGATACCTGATGTGTTGTATTACCTTTAAACCTATCCCATTGAAAAACACAGGGGCTGAGGAATATTTTGGCACTTCCTATTGCTTCCACTAGATGTCACCAGCGTTGACAAAGTGTTTTGAGTCTTCTGGAGGGAGATCTGACCGAACAAGAGCCATGGAACGATGATGGCCCATTAGACACCTGGCGCGCGAGTTCATGTTGGGTACCCTCGTTCCAATACGTTATAAAAGAGTATGCATTCGTCCACCTTGAATATTATTCATGTTCTGGTTAAAAAAGGCCCTAATGATTTATGCTATACAACGTTTGACATGTTTGAACGAACGTAAATATATTTTTTCCCCTCGTTCATGACGAGAAGTCCGGCTGGCTTAGATCATGTGCTAACAAGACGGAGATTTTTGGACATAAATGATGAGCTTTTTTGAACAAAACTACATTCGTTATGGACCTGTGATACCTGGAAGTGACATCTGATGAAGAGAATCAAAGGTAATGGATTATTTACATAGTATTTTCGATTTTAGATCTCCCCAACATGACGTCTAGTCTGTATCGCAACGCGTATTTTTCTGGGCGCAGTGCTCAGATTATTGCAAAGTGTGATTTCCCAGTAAGGTTATTTTTAAATCTGGCAAGTTGATTGCGTTCAAGAGATGTAAATCTATAATTCTTTAAATGACAATATAATATTTTACCAATGTTTTCTAATTTTAATTATTTAATTTGTGGTGTTGACTTGACTGCCGGTTATTGGAGGGAAACGATTTCCTCAACATCAATGCCATAGTAAAACGCTGTTTTTGGATATAAATATGAACTTGATAGAACTAAAAATGCATGCATTGTTTAACATAATGTCCTAGGAGCGTCATCTGATGGAGATTGTAAAAGGTTAGTGCATCATTTTAGCTGGTTTTATGGTTTTGGTGACCCTGTCTTTGAATTGACAAAACATTACACACAACTCTTGTAAATGTACTGTCCTAACATACTCTAAATTTATGCTTTCGCCGTAAAACCTTTTTGAAATCGTAAAACGTGGTTAGATTCAGGAGATGTTTATCTTTCAAAGGGTGTAAAATAGTTGTATGTTTGAAAAATTTGAATTTGGACATTTATTTGGATTCAAATTTGCCGCTCTTGAAATGCACCTGCTGTTGATGGAGTGCACCACGGGGGGGACGCTAGCGTCCCACCTAGCCCATAGAGGTTAAACAACGGGGCAGCTATTATTAGCTGGACTCCCGTCCTGAGCCATTGGCTTGAGCTGGAGCGGCTGTTATTTAAGTCCCACCGTGGGACTATGCTGGTGTTGTATACTTCAGTTGTATTGTTGTCACTTGTCCAAGGGCCCAGACAACAGCTAACAATGAAAAGACTGACCACGAAAGCAAAAGAAATGATGCATAGAGTCCGGTCCTGGTCTTTCTATGGCCACTGGGGTCACATATGACGATTCATCGGCTGGTGCATCTTCGTCTGGGTTGTGGGGCACTTTCCTGCAGTGGCTTGCGTGAACCCACGTCAACCGCTCTGCAACCATCAGGAGCACCTGGAATGGACCAGTCCAGCGCTGTTGGTGCCAAGTCTTTCTGCGGAGGTCTTTGTTGATCACTCAATCTCCTGGCTGCAATTTGTGGAGCTGTCCTCCTTTTGGTTCAGGCAAAGCCACTTTTATCCTGGGGAAAATAGACTTCAGAACATTGTTGAGTGCAGCACAGTAGCTTACCCTTTGATCCTCGCAACCCGTCAGTGTCAAACTGTTCTGTGGGAACGGGGTGTTTAGGATTCCCATGGGTCTTTCTGTGAGTATTTCATGAGGTGCTAAACCAGGGGGTACGATGTGCACGTCCATGCATGTACATCCGAGCCAGAGGCATTACTGTTACCTATGACAATCCGGTCTCAACCTTCCTCTGCCTACATTGTTAGTCATACAAACCACAACTCCTCCCCTTTTACACAATGGTCTTGGCCATTCTCATTCCCCCAGGCCATTGGCAGATCAGAAACATCCTGTAGAGAAAACAGGTTTTAAACATAGATGGGTATTGCAACAAAATAGCCTCCAACAAGTTCTCAACCAATTTATCAAATCAAATCTATTTATATAGCCCTTCTTACATCAGCTGATATCTCAAAGTGCTGTACAGAAACCCAGCCTAAAACCCCAAACAGCAAGCAATGCAGGTGTAGAAGCACAGTGGCTAGGAAAAACTCCGTAGAAAGGCCAGAACCTAGGAAGAAACCTAGAGAGGAACCAGGCTATGAGGGGTGGTCAGTCCTCTGCTGGCTGTGCCGGGTGGAGATTACAACAGAACATGGCCAAGATGTTCAAATGTTCATAAATGACCAGCAGGGTCAAATAATAATAATCATAGTAGTTGTCGAGGGTGCAACAAGTCAGCACCTCAGGAGTAAATGTCAGTTGGCTTTTCATAGCCGATCATTCAGAGTATCTCTACCGCTTCTGCTATCTCTAGAGAGTTGAAATCAGCAGGTCTGGGACAGGTAGCACGTCCGGTGAACAGGTCAGAGTTCCATAGCCGCAGGCAGAACAGTTGAAACTGGAGCAGCAGCACGGCCAGGTGGACTGGGGACAGCAAGGAGTCATCATGCCAGGTAGTCCTGAGGCATGGTCCTAGGGCTCAGGTCCTCCGAGAGAGAAAGAGAGAATTAGAGAGAGCATACTTAAATTCACACAGGACACCAGATAAGACAGAAGAAATACTCCAGATATAACAGACTGACCCTACCCCCTCGACACATAAACTACTGCAGCACAAATACTGGAGGCTGAGACAGGAGGGGTCAGGAGACACTGAGGCCCCATCCGATGATACCCCCGGACAGGGCCAAACAGGCAGTATATAACCCCACCCACTTTGCCAAAGCACAGCCCCCACACCACTAGAGGGATATCTTCACCCACCAACTTACCATCCTGAGACAAGGCCAAGTATAGCCCACAAAGATCTCCTCCACGGCACAACCCAAGGGGGGGCGCCAACCCAGACAGGAAGACCACGTCAGTGACTCAACCCACTCAAGTGACGCACCCCTCCTAGGGACTGCATGGAAGAAAACCAGTAAGCCAGTGACTCAGCCCCTGTAATAGGGATAGAGGCAGAGAATCCCAGTGGAGAGAGGGGAACCGGCCAGGCAGAGACAGCAAGGGCGGTTCGTTGCTCCAGAGCCTTTCCGTTCACCTTCACACTCCTGGGCCAGAGTACACTCAATCATAGGACCTACTGAAGAGATGAGTCTTCAGTAAAGACTTAAAGGTTGAGACCGAGTCTGCATCTCTCACATGGGTAGGCAGACCATTCCATAAAAATTGAGCTCTATAGGAGAAAGCCCTGCTTCCAGCTGTTTGCTTAGAAATTCTAGGGACAATTAGGAGGCCTGCGTCTTGTGACCATAGCGTACGTGTAGGTATGTAGCGAAGGACCAAATCGGAAAGATAGGTAGGAGCAAGCCATGTAATGCTTTGTAGGTTAGCAGTAAAACATTGAAATCAGCACTTGCCTTAACAGGAAGCCAGTGTAGGGAGGCTAGCACTGGAGTAATATGATAAAAATGTTGGGTTTAGTCAGGATTCTAGCAGCCGTATTCAGCACTAACTGAAGTTTATTTAGTGCTTTATCCGGGTAGCCGGAAAGTAGAGCATTGCAGTAGTCCAACCTAGAAGTAACAAAAGCATGGATTAATTTTTCTGCATCATTTTTGGACAGAACATTTCTGATTTTTGCAATGTTACATAAATGGAAAGAAGCTGTCCTTGAAACAGTCTTGATATGTTCGTCAAAAGAGAGATCAGGGTCCAGAGTAACGCCGAGGTCCTTCACAGTTTTATTTGAGACAACTGTACAACCATCAAGATTAATTGTCAGATTCAACAGAAGATCTCTTTGTTTCTTGGGACCTAGAACAAGCATCTCTGTTTTGTCCGAGTTTAAAAGTAGAAAGTTTGCAGCCATCCACTTCTTTATGTCTGAAACGCAGGCTTCCAGCGAGGACAATTTTGGGGCTTCACCATGTTTCATTGAAATGTACAGCTGTGTGTCGTCCGCATAGCAGTGAAATTTAACATTATGTTTTCGAATGACATCCCCAAGAGGTAAAATATATAGTGAAAACAATAGTGGTCCTAAAACGGAACCTTGAGGAACACCGAAATGTACAATTGATTTGTCAGAGGACAAACCATTCACAGAGACAAACTGATATCTTTCTGACAGATAAGATCTAAACCAGGCCAGAACTTGTCCATGTAGACCAATTTGGGTTTCCAATCTCTCCAAAAGAATGTGGTGATCGATGGTATCAAAAGCAACACTAAGATCTAGGAGCACGAGGACAGATGCAGAGCCTCGGTCTGACGTCATTAAAAGGTCATTTACCACCTTCACAAGTGCAGTCTCAGTGCTATGATGGGGTCTAAAACCAGACTGAAGCGTTTTGTATACATTGTTTGTCTTCAGGAAGGCAGTGAGTTGCTGCGCAACAGCTTTTTCTAACATTTTTGAGAGGAATGGAAGATTCGATATAGGCCGATTTAGTTTTTTATAATTTCTGGGTCAAGAGAGGCTTTTTCAAGAGAGGCTTTATTACTGCCGCTTTTAGTGAGCTTGGTACACATCCGGTGGATAGAGAGCCGTTTATTATGTTCAACATAGGAGGGCCAAGCACAGGAAGCAGCTCTTTCAGTAGTTTAGTTGGAATAGGGTCCAGTATGCAGCTTGAGGGTTTAGAGGCCATGATTATTTTCATCATTGTGTCAAGAGATATAGTACTAAAACACTTTAGTGTCTCCCTTGATCCTAGGTCCTGACAGAGTTGTGCAGACAAAGGACAACTGAGCTTTGGAGGAATAAGCAGATTTAAAGAGGAGTCCGTAATTTGCTTTCTAATGATCATGATCTTTTCCTCAAAGAAGTTCATAAATTTATTACTGCTGAAGTGAAAGCCATCCTCCATTTGCGAATGCTGCTTTTTAGTTAGCTTTGCGACAGTATCAAAAAGAAATTTCGGATTGTTCTTATTTTCCTCAATTAACCTGTTGGGTCTAGGGGGCAGCATTTGCACGTCTGGATAAAAAAAATGTACCCGATTTAATCTGGTTACTAATCCTACCCAGTAACTAGAATATGCATATACTTATTATATATGGATAGAAAACACTCTAAAGTTTCCAAAACTGTTTGAATGGTGTCTGTGAGTATAACAGAACTCATTTGGCAGGCAAAACCCTGAGACATTTTCTGACAGGAAGTGGATACCTGATGTGTTGTATTGATTTTAAACCTATCCCATTGAAAAACACAGGGGTTTAGGAATATTTTGGCACTTCCTATTGCTTCCACTAGATGTCACCAGCCTTTACAAAGTGTTTTGAGTCTTCTGGAGGGAGATCTGACCGAACAAGAGCCATGGAACGGTGATGTCCCATTAGACACCTGGCGCGCTACTTCATGTTGGGTACCCTCGTTCCAATACGTTATAAAAGGCTATGCATTCGTCCACCTTGAATATTATTCATGTTCTGGTTAAAAAAGGCCCTAATGATTTATGCTATACAACGTTTGACATGTTTGAACGAACGGAAATATATTTTTTCCCCTCGTTCATGACGAGAAGTCCGGCTGGCTTACATCATGTGCTAACGAGACGGAGATTTTTGGACATAAATGATGAGCTTTTTTGAACAAAACTACATTCGTTATGGACCTGTGATACCTGGAAGTGACATCTGATGAAGAGAATCAAAGGTAATGGATTATTTACATAGTATTTTCGATTTTCGATCTCCCCAACATGACGTCTAGTCTGTATCGCAACGCGTATTTTTCTGGGCACAGTGCTCAGATTATTGCAAAGTGTGATTTCCCAGTAAGGTTATTTTTAAATCTGGCAAGTTGATTGCGTTCAAAAGATGTAAATCTATAATTCTTTAAATGACAATATAATATTTTACCAATGTTTTCTAATTTTAATTATTTAATTTGTGACGCTGACTTGACTGCCGGTTATTGGAGGGAAACGATTTCCTCAACATCAATGCCATAGTAAAACGCTGTTTTTGTATATAAATATGAACTTGATAGAACTAAAAATGCATGCATTGTCTAACATAATGTCCTAGGAGTGTCATCTGATGGAGATTGTAAAAGGTTAGTGTATCATTTTAGCTGGTTTTATGGTTTTGGTGACCCTGTCTTTGACTTGACAAAACATTACACACAACTCTTGTAAATGTACTGTCCTAACATACTCTAAATTTATGCTTTCGCCGTAAAACCTTTTTGAAATCGTAAAACGTGGTTAGATTAAGGAGATGTTTATCTTTCAAATGGTGTAACATAGTTGTATTTTTGAAAAATTTGAATTTTGACATTTATTTGGATTCAAATTTGCCGCTCTTGAAATGCACCTGCTGTTGATGGAGTGCACCACAGGTGGCACGCTAGCGTCCCACCTAGCCCCAAGAGGTTAAGTTGGAGAAATAGGATGATCGAGCAGCAGTGAGGGCTCTTCGATACTGCATGGTACTGTCTTTCCAAGCTAGTCGGAAGACTTCCAGTTTGGTGTGGCGCCATTTCCGTTCCAATTTTCTGGAAGCTTGCTTCAGAGCTCGTGTATTTTCTGTATATCAGGGAGCTAGTTTCTTATGACAGTTGTTTTTAGGGGTGCAACTGTATCTAGGGTATTGCGCAAGGTTAAATTGAGTTCCTCGGTTAGGTGGTTAACTGATTTTTGTCCTCTGACGTCCTTGGGTAGGCAGAGGGAGTCTGGAAGGGCATCAAGGAATCTTTGGGTTGTCTGAGAATTTATAGCACGACTTTTAATGCTCCTTGGTTGGGGTCTGAGCAGATTATTTGTTGCAATTGCAAACGCAATAAAATGGTGGTCCGATAATCCAGGATTATGAGGAAAAACATTAAGATCCACAACATTTATTCCATGGGACAAAACTAGGTCCAGAGTATGACTGTGGCAGTGAGTAGGTCCAGAGACATGTTGGACAAAACCCACTGAGTCGATGATGGCTCCGAAAGCCTTTTGGAGTGGGTCTGTGGACTTTTCCATGTGAATGTTAAAGTCACCAAAAATTTGAATATTATCTGCTATGACTACAAGATCCGATAGGAATTCAGGGAACTCAGTGAGGAACACTGCATATGGCCCAGGAGGCCTGTAAACAGTAGCTGTAAAAAGTGATTGAGTAGGCTGCATAGATTTCATGACTAGAAGCTCAAAAGACGAAAACGTCATTGTTTATGTTAGCAACACCTCCGCCTTTGCCGGATGCACGGGGGGTATGGTCACTGGTGTAACCAGGGGGTGAGGCCTCATTTAACACAGTAAATTCATCAGGCTTAAGCCATGTTTCAGTCAGGCCAATCACATCAAGATTATGATCAGTGATTAGTTCATTGACTATAACTGCCTTGGAAGTGAGGGATCTAACATTAAGTAACCCAATTTTGAGATGTGAGGTATCACAATCTCTTTCAATAATGGCAGGAATGGAGGAGGTCTTTATTCCAGTGAGATTGCTAAGGCGAACACCGCCATGTTTAGTTTTGCCCAACACGGTCTCAATGGGGAAAGCTGAGCTGACTACACTGACTGTGCTAGTGGCAGACTCCACTAAGCTGGCAGGCTGGCTAACAGCCTGCTGCCTGGCCTGCACCCTATTTCATTATGGAGCTAGAGGAGTTAGAGCCCTGTCTATGTTCGTAGATAAGATGAGAGCACCCCTCCACCTAGGATGGAGACCGTCACTCCTCAACAGGCCAGGCTTGGTCCTGTTTGTGGGTGAGTCCCAGAAAGAGGGCCAATTATCTACAAATTCTATCTTTTGGGAGGGGCAGAACACAGTTTTTTTACTGAGGATTGGTTTCTGTCTGGCCCACTCTACCATAAAGGTCTGATTGGTGGAGTGCTGCAGAGATGCAGAGATGGTTGTCCTTCTGCAAGGTTCTCCCATCTCCTCAGAGGAACAAAGCCTCCTTCACTCACACCGCCAAACATACCCTCCTAAAACTGACTATCCTACCGATCCTCGACTTCGGCGATGTCATTTACAAAATAGCTTCCAACACTACTCAGAAAACTGGATACAGTCTATCACAGTGCCATCCGTTTTGTCACCAAAACCCCATATACCACCCACCACTGCGACCTGTATGCTCTCGTCGGCTGACCCTCGCTACATATTCGTCGCCAGACCCATTTGCTCCAGGTCATCTATAGGTCTTTGCTAGTAAAAGCTCCACCTTATCTCAGCTCACTGGTCACCATAGCAACCCCCACCCATAGCACGCGCTCCAGCAGGTATATCTCACTGGTCATCCCCAAAGCCAACACCTCCTTTGGCCGCCTTTCCTTCCAGTTCTCTGCTGCCAGTGACTGGAACGAATTGCAAAAATTGCTGAAGCTGGAGACTTATATTTCCCTCACTAACTTTAAACATCAGCTATCTGAGCAGCTTACCGATCACTGCAGCTGTACATAGCCCATCTGTAAATAGCCCATCCAACTACCTACCATATCCCCATATTGTTTTTATTTATATTTTTTTCTCCCTTTTGCACACCAGTATTTCTTCTTACACATCATCATCTGCACATCTATCACTCCAGTGTTAATTTGTAAATTGTAATTACTTCACTACTATGGCCTATTTATTGCCTTACCTCCTTACTCCATTTGCACACACTGTATATAGATTTTTCTATTGTTATTGACTACTTTTGTTTATCCCACGTGTTGTTGTGTTTTTGTCGCACTGCCTTGCTTTATCTTGGCCAGGTCGCAGTTGTAAATGAGAACTTGTTCTCAACTAGCCTACCTGGTTAAATAAAGGTGAAATAAAAAAATTAACCAAAGTGCTTCTTCATTCATTACCCTGGTAAAGACAGTTATGCCGTGCTCCATGTTGGATCCAACATCCCTAACAAATTGATGTTTATAATGTGTTATTGTTTACTTGATTTACAGTAGGGTCTCGTTAGTCCATTTGGAAACGGAGATACTTAGCTCATAATGTGTAGAGAACTGTTCCTTGGTGGATAGGCTATTGTACAACACACAGAGCTATTTTCCTTTATTCAGGACATTTAGAATGACAACACATTACAGAATAGCCTAGTGGGATTATTCACAAAATTATCTGGTGATCAGGTTATGAATTGTCATGACAAAGACATTTTAGTTTCCATGTTTCACCTGAATTATTAAATGATTTATAGTTCTAGGTCTATGTTGTTGTTGTTAGGTGAAGTTATGGGTCCTACAGCAGGTCTATGTTGTTGCTAGGTGAAGTTATGGGCCAATTTGTTAAACACTTAATGTACAAACCCTCAGTTTCAGGCTGATGAGTGAAAGTTTCTCTAGGCTGAGGAGGTATATCCAAGCGAGCCAGAAGTGTGGAGCAAGAAGAAGAAATAGTGTGTGTGTGTGTGTGTGTGCGCTATTTCGGGACATAGGAGGAACTGTGAGGCGCTGTGACAGCCGCTTGATATATGATATAGGAGGGAGAGTGGGGTTAAACTCTCGTTGGGGAAAAGGCGACAAAACCAATAGATAACGGATAAGGAAAGCTATATGTAAAAATAGAACATTGATATAATAAAGTATGTTGAACTGATAAACCTGGGAAATACATAGGATACAATAAAAAGCAGTAAGCGCATACACATAGTGTGTAGGCAGGAAAAACATACGAATAAAATATAAACTACAGATTTAAATAAAGTTATTTTATTCTAGCTAAGATAAAACACCCAACCGCGATATAAAGTTATAGCATAGCGCAGTAGAAACACTAGTAAAGAATAAAATATAAACTACAGAGAGTAGTTAAAT
Organism: Salmo salar; assembly: GCF_965601325.2. Taxonomy (NCBI): domain Eukaryota; kingdom Metazoa; phylum Chordata; class Actinopteri; order Salmoniformes; family Salmonidae; genus Salmo; species Salmo salar. The sequence continues at coordinate 313,523 of NW_027675524.1, read as the reverse complement.
AAAGCCAAGTTATTTTATTCTAAGATAAAACACCCAACCGCGATATAAAGTTATAGCATAGCGCAGTAGAAACACTAGTAAAGAATAAAATATAAACTACAGAGAGTAGTTAAATAAAGCCAAGTTATTTTATTCTAAGATAAAACACCCAACCGCGATATAAAGTTATAGCATAGCGCAGTAGAAACACTAGTAAAGAATAAAATACCATAGAGCTGCTGGTTCCCTAGGGGGCCGCAGCCTAGGGGAAAAAGGATCAGATTACGATAACTAGGAGAGACAGAGAGGAGCTGGAAAAACCCTGAAAAATAGGAACCAGGACTAAGATAGACAGAATAAAATAAACAGACAGAATAATAAAATAGAATAATAAAATAGACAGAATAAAATAGGAACGAAGCAATAAGAAGCAATAAATATAAAAAGAAAAGAATAGACATTATAAGGAAAAAAAAAAGGATTGAATAAAGTAAAGCTGAGGTATAGATAACCCTCAAAATGAATAGGACGCCAGTAGAAACCTTGGGGGCCAGACACCCCTTAAGTAAAGATGAAATAAAGAAAACGTCTGAAAAATGGGAAAAAAACGCACCAGAAAATTGAACACTAAGTGGCCTGCAGTGGGGACATTGGATGTCTCTGTGTGTGAGGAAATGGAGATTTTAATAAAGAACTATAAACCAAACAACAAAAGACAGAAAAGAAAGGACAAACGGGAAAGAGAAAATGAAATATTAAAAATGTTTAAAGAAGAAGGAATGGGCCTATTACGAAGCATGAAAACGGCAAGAGAACGAACCCCCACCTCACTCCCATGGACAGATTCCCCCACCTCACTCCCATGGACAGATTCCCCCACCTCACTCCCATGGACAGATTCCCCCACCTCACTCTCATGGACAGATTCCCCCACCTCACTCCCATGGACAGATTCCCCCACCTTAATCCCATGGACAGATTCCCCCACCTCACTCCCATGGACAGATTCCCCCACCTCACTCCCATGGACAGATTCCCCCACCTCACTCCCATGGACAGATTCCCCCACCTCACTCCCATGGACAGATTCCCCCACCTTACTCCCATGGACAGATTCCCCCACCTCACTCCCATGGACAGATTCCCCCACCTCACTCCCATGGACAGATTCCCACACCTCACTCCCATGGACAGATTCCCCCACCTCACTCCCATGGACAGATTCCCCCACCTTAATCCCATGGACAGATTCCCCCACCTCACTCCCATGGACAGATTCCCCCACCTCACTCCCATGGACAGATTCCCCCACCTCACTCCCATGGACAGATTCCCCCACCTCACTCCCATGGACAGATTCCCCCACCTCACTCCCATGGACAGATTCCCCCACCTCACTCCCATGGACAGATTCCCCCACCTCACTCCCATGGACAGATTCCCCCACCTCACTCCCATGGACAGATTCCCCCACCTCACTCCCATGGACAGATTCCCCCACCTCACTCCCATGGACAGATTCCCCCACCTCACTCCCATGGACAGATTCCCCCACCTCACTCCCATGGACAGATTCCCCCACCTCACTCCCATGGACAGATTCCCCCACCTCACTCCCATGGACAGATTCCCCCACCTCACTCCCATGGACAGATTCCCCCAACTCACTCCCATGGACAGATTCCCCCACCTCACTCCCATGGACAGATTCCCCCACCTCACTCCCATGGACAGATTCCCCCACCTCACTCCCTTGGACAGATTCCCCCACCTCACTCCCTTGGACAGATTCCCCCACCTCACTCCCATGGACAGATTCCCCCACCTCACTCCCATGGACAGATTCCCCCACCTCACTCCCATGGACAGATTCCCCCACCTCACTCCCATGGACAGATTCCCCCACCTCACTCCCATGGACAGATTCCCCCACCTCACTCCCATGGACAGATTCCCCCACCTCACTCCCATGGACAGATTCCCCCACCTCACTCCCATGGACAGATTCCCCCACCTCACTCCCATGGACAGATTCCCCCACCTCACTCCCATGGACAGATTCCCCCACCTCACTCCCATGGACAGATTCCACCACCTTACTCCCATGGACAGATTCCCCCACCTCACTCCCATGGACAGATTCCCCCACCTCACTCCCATGGACAGATTCCCCCACCTCACTCCCATGGACAGATTCCCCCACCTTACTCCCATGGACAGATTCCCCCACCTTACTCCCATGGACAGATTCCCCCACCTCACTCCCATGGACAGATTCCCCCACCTTACTCCCATGGACAGATTCCCCCACCTTACTCCCATGGACAGATTCCCCCACCTTACTCCCATGGACAGATTCCCCCACCTTACTCCCATGGACAGATTCCCATGAGGAAAAGGGAGAACGAACCCCCACCTTACTCCCATGGACAGATTCCCATGAGGAAAAGGGAGAACGAACCCCCACCTTACTCCCATGGACAGATTCCCATGAGGAAAAGGGAGAACGAACCCCCACCTTACTCCCATGGACAGATTCCCATGAGGAAGAGGGAGAACGAACCCCCACCTTACTCCCATGGACAGATTCCCATGAGGAAGAGGGAGAACGAACCCCCACCTTACTCCCATGGACAGATTCCCATGAGGAAAAGGGAGAACGAACCCCCACCTTACTCCCATGGACAGATTCCCATGAGGAAAAGGGAGAACGAACCCCCACCTTACTCCCATGGACAGATTCCCATGAGGAAGAGGGAGAACGAACCCCCACCTTACTCCCATGGACAGATTCCCATGAGGAAGAGGGAGAACGAACCCCCACCTTACTCCCATGGACAGATTCCCATGAGGAAAAGGGAGAACGAACCCCCACCTTACTCCCATGGACAGATTCCCATGAGTAAAAGGGAGAACGAACCCCCACCTTACTCCCATGGACAGATTCCCATAAGGAAGAGGGAGAACGAACCCCCACCTTAATCCAATGGACAGATTCCCATGAGGAAAAGGGAGAACGAAGCCCCACCATACTCCCATGGACAGATTCCCATGAGGAAGAGGGAGAACGAACCCCCACCTTACTCCCATGGACAGATTCCCATGAGGAAGAGGGAGAACGAACCCCCACCTTACTCCCATGGACAGATTCCCATGAGGAAGAGGGAGAACGAACCCCCACCTTACTCCCATGGACAGATTCCCATGAGGAAGAGGGAGAACGAACCCCCACCTTACTCCCATGGACAGATTCCCATGAGGAAGAGGGAGAACGAACCCCCACCTTACTCTCATGGACAGATTCCCATGAGTAAGAGGGAGAACGAACCCCCACCTTACTCCCATGGACAGATTCCCATGAGGAAGAGGGAGAACGAACCCCCACCTTACTCCCATGGACAGATTCCCATGAGGAAGAGGGAGGACGAACCCCCACCTTACTCCCATGGACAGATTCCCATGAGGAAGAGGGAGAACGAACCCCCACCTTACTCCCATGGACAGATTCCCATGAGGAAGAGGGAGAACGAACCCCCACCTTACTCCCATGGACAGATTCCCATGAGGAAGAGGGAGAACGAACCCCCACCTTACTCCCATGGACAGATTCCCATGAGGAAGAGGGAGAACGAACCCCCACCTTACTCCCATGGACAGATTCCCATGAGGAAGAGGGAGAACGAACCCCCACCTTACTCCCATGGACAGATTCCCATGAGGAAAAGGGAGAACGAACCCCCACCTTACTCCCATGGACAGATTCCCATGAGGAAGAGGGAGAACGAACCCCCACCTTACTCCCATGGACAGATTCCCATGAGGAAGAGGGAGAACGAACCCCCACCTTACTCCCATGGACAGATTCCCATGAGGAAAAGGGAGAACGAACCCCCACCTTACTCCCATGGACAGATTCCCATGAGGAAAAGGGAGAACGAACCCCCACCTTACTCCCATGGACAGATTCCCATGAGGAAGAGGGAGAACGAACCCCCACCGTACTCCCATGGACAGATTCCCATGAGGAAAAGGGAGAACGAACCCCCACCTTACTCCCATGGACAGATTCCCATGAGGAAAAGGGAGAACGAACCCCCACCTTACTCCCATGGACAGATTCCCATGAGGAAGAGGGAGAACGAACCCCCACCTTACTCCCATGGACAGATTCCCATGAGGAAAAGGGAGAACGAACCCCCACCTTACTCCCATGGACAGATTCCCATGAGGAAAAGGGAGAACGAACCCCCACCTTACTCCCATGGACAGATTCCCATGAGGAAGAGGGAGAACGAACCCCCACCTTACTCCCATGGACAGATTCCCATGAGGAAGAGGGAGAACGAACCCCCACCTTACTCCCATGGACAGATTCCCATGAGGAAGAGGGAGAACGAACCCCCACCTTACTCCCATGGACAGATTCCCATGAGGAAAAGGGAGAACGAACCCCCACCTTACTCCCATGGACAGATTCCCATGAGGAAGAGGGAGAACGAACCCCCACCTTACTCCCATGGACAGATTCCCATGAGGAAGAGGGAGAACGAACCCCCACCTTACTCCCATGGACAGATTCCCATGAGGAAAAGGGAGAACGAACCCCCACCTTACTCCCATGGACAGATTCCCATGAGGAAAAGGGAGAACGAACCCCCACCTTACTCCCATGGACAGATTCCCATGAGGAAGAGGGAGAACGAACCCCCACCTTACTCCCATGGACAGATTCCCATGAGGAAGAGGGAGAACGAACCCCCACCTTACTCCCATGGACAGATTCCCATGAGGAAGAGGGAGAACGAACCCCCACCTTACTCCCATGGACAGATTCCCATGAGGAAAAGGGAGAACGAACCCCCACCTTACTCCCATGGACAGATTCCCATGAGGAAGAGGGAGAACGAACCCCCACCTTACTCCCATGGACAGATTCCCATGAGGAAGAGGGAGAACGAACCCCCACCTTACTCCCATGGACAGATTCCCATGAGGAAAAGGGAGAACGAACCCCCACCTTACTCCCATGGACAGATTCCCATGAGGAAAAGGGAGAACGAACCCCCACCTTACTCCCATGGACAGATTCCCATGAGGAAGAGGGAGAACGAACCCCCACCGTACTCCCATGGACAGATTCCCATGAGGAAAAGGGAGAACGAACCCCCACCTTACTCCCATGGACAGATTCCCATGAGGAAAAGGGAGAACGAACCCCCACCTTACTCCCATGGACAGATTCCCATGAGGAAGAGGGAGAACGAACCCCCACCTTACTCCCATGGACAGATTCCCATGAGGAAGAGGGAGAACGAACCCCCACCTTACTCCCATGGACAGATTCCCATGAGGAAGAGGGAGAACGAACCCCCACCTTACTCCCATGGACAGATTCCCATGAGGAAGAGGGAGAACGAACCCCCACCTTACTCCCATGGACAGATTCCCATCAGGAAAAGGGAGAACGAACCCCCACCTTACTCCCATGGACAGATTCCCATGAGGAAAAGGGAGAACGAACCCCCACCTTACTCCCATGGACAGATTCCCATGAGGAAAAGGGAGAACGAACCCCCACCTTACTCCCATGGACAGATTCCCATGAGGAAGAGGGAGAACGAACCCCCACCTTACTCCCATGGACAGATTCCCATGAGGAAGAGGGAGAACGAACCCCCACCTTACTCCCATGGACAGATTCCCATGAGGAAGAGGGAGAACGAACCCCCACCTTACTCCCATGGACAGATTCCCATGAGGAAGAGGGAGAACGAACCCCCACCTTTCTCCCATGGACGGATTCCCATGAGGAAGAGGGAGAACGAACCCCCACCTTACTCCCATGGACAGATTCCCATGAGGAAGAGGGAGAACGAACCCCCACCTTACTCCCATGGACAGATTCCCATGAGGAAGAGGGAGAACGAACCCCCACCTTACTCCCATGGACAGATTCCCATGAGGAAAAGGGAGAACGAACCCCCACCTTACTCCCATGGACAGATTCCCATGAGGAAAAGGGAGAACGAACCCCCACCTTACTCCCATGGACAGATTCCCATGAGGAAGAGGGAGAACGAACCCCCACCTTACTCCCATGGACAGATTCCCATGAGGAAAAGGGAGAACGAACCCCCACCTTACTCCCATGGACAGATTCCCATGAGGAAAAGGGAGAACGAACCCCCACCTTACTCCCATGGACAGATTCCCATGAGGAAGAGGGAGAACGAACCCCCACCTTACTCAAATGGACAGATTCCCATGACGAAGAGAGAGAACGAACCCCCACCTTACTCCCATGGACAGATTCCCATGAGGAAAAGGGAGAACAAACCCCCACCTTACTCCCATGGACAGATTCCCATGAGGAAAAGGGAGAACGAACCCCCACCTTACTCCCATGGACAGATTTCCATGTGGAATAGGGAGAACGAACCCCCACCTTACTCCCATGGACAGATTCCCATGAGGAAGAGGGAGAACAAACCCCCACCTTACTCCCATGGACAGATTCCCATGAGGAAGAGGGAGAATAAACCCCCACCTTACTCCCATGGACAGATTCCCATGAGGAAGAGGGAGAACGAACCCCCACCTTACTCCCATGGACAGATTCCCATGAGGAAGAGGGAGAACGAACCCCCACCTTACTCCCATGGACAGATTCCCATGAGGAAGAGGGAGAACAAACCCCCACCTTACTCCCATGGACAGATTCCCATGAGGAAGAGGGAGAACGAACCCCCACCTTACTCCCATGGACAGATTCCCATGAGGAAGAGGGAGAACGAACCCCCACCTTACTCCCATGGACAGATTCCCATGAGGAAAAGGGAGAACGAACCCCCACCTTACTCCCATGGACAGATTCCCATGAGGAAAAGGGAGAACGAACCCCCACCTTACTCCCATGGACAGATTCCCATGAGGAAAAGGGAGAACGAACCCCCACCTTACTCCCATGGACAGATTCCCATGAGGAAGAGGGAGAACGAACCCCCACCTTACTCCCATGGACAGATTCCCATGAGGAAGAGGGAGAACGAACCCCCACCTTACTCCCATGGACAGATTCCCATGAGGAAGAGGGAGAACGAACCCCCACCTTACTCCCATGGACAGATTCCCATGAGGAAGAGGGAGAACGAACCCCCACCTTACTCCCATGGACAGATTCCCATGAGGAAGAGGGAGAACGAACCCCCACCTTTCTCCCATGGACAGATTCCCATGAGGAAGAGGGAAAACGAACCCCCACCTTACTCCCATGGACAGATTCCCATGAGGAAGAGGGAGAACGAACCCCCACCTTACTCCCATGGACAGATTCCCATGAGGAAGAGGGAGAACGAACCCCCACCTTACTCCCATGGACAGATTCCCATGAGGAAAAGGGAGAACGAACCCCCACCTTACTCCCATGGACAGATTCCCATGAGGAAAAGGGAGAACGAACCCCCACCTTACTCCCATGGACAGATTCCCATGAGGAAGAGGGAGAACGAACCCCCACCTTACTCCCATGGACAGATTCCCATGAGGAAGAGGGAGAACGAACCCCCACCTTACTCCCATGGACAGATTCCCATGAGGAAAAGGGAGAACGAACCCCCACCTTACTCCCATGGACAGATTCCCATGAGGAAAAGGGAGAACGAACCCCCACCTTACTCCCATGGACAGATTCCCATGAGGAAGAGGGAGAACGAACCCCCACCTTACTCAAATGGACAGATTCCCATGACGAAGAGAGAGAACGAACCCCCACCTTACTCCCATGGACAGATTCCCATGAGGAAAAGGGAGAACGAACCCCCACCTTACTCCCATGGACAGATTCCCATGAGGAAAAGGGAGAACGAACCCCCACCTTACTCCCATGGACAGATTTCCATGTGGAATAGGGAGAACGAACCCCCACCTTACTCCCATGGACAGATTCCCATGAGGAAGAGGGAGAACAAACCCCCACCTTACTCCCATGGACAGATTCCCATGAGGAAGAGGGAGAACAAACCCCCACCTTACTCCCATGGACAGATTCCCTTGAGGAAGAGGGAGAACGAACCCCCACCTTACTCCCATGGACAGATTCCCATGAGGAAGAGGGAGAACGAACCCCCACCTTACTCCCATGGACAGATTCCCATGAGGAAAAGGGAGAACGAACCCCCACCTTACTCCCATGGACAGATTCCCATGAGGAAAAGGGAGAACGAACCCCCACCTTACTCCCATGGACAGATTCCCATGAGGAAAAGGGAGAACGAACCCCCACCTTACTCCCATGGACAGATTCCCATGAGGAAAAGGGAGAACGAACCCCCACCTTACTCCCATGGACAGATTCCCATGAGGAAAAGGGAGAACGAACCCCCACCTTACTCCCATGGACAGATTCCCATGAGGAAGAGGGAGAACGAACCCCCACCTTACTCCCATGGACAGATTCCCATGAGGAAAAGGGAGAACGAACCCCCACCTTACTCCCATGGACAGATTCCCATGAGGAAAAGGGAGAACGAACCCCCACCTTACTCCCATGGACAGATTCCCATGAGGAAGAGGGAGAACGAACCCCCACCTTACTCCCATGGACAGATTCCCATGAGGAAAAGGGAGAACGAACCCCCACCTTACTCCCATGGACAGATTCCCATGAGGAAGAGGGAGAACAAACCCCCACCTTACTCCCATGGACAGATTCCCATGAGGAAGAGGGAGAACGAACCCCCACCTTACTCCCATGGACAGATTCCCATGAGGAAGAGGGAGAACGAACCCCCACCTTACTCCCATGGACAGATTCCCATGAGGAAGAGGGAGAACGAACCCCCACCTTACTCCCATGGACTGATTCCCATGAGGAAGAGGGAGAACAAACCCCCACCTTACTCCCATGGACAGATTCCCATGAGGAAGAGGGAGAACGAACCCCCACCTTACTCCCATGGACAGATTCCCATGAGGAAGAGGGAGAACGAACCCCCACCTTACTCCCATGGACAGATTCCCATGAGGAAAAGGGAGAACGAACCCCCACCTTACTCCCATGGACAGATTCCCATAAGGAATAGGGAGAACGAACCCCCACCTTACTCCCATGGACAGATTCCCATGAGGAAAAGGGAGAACGAACCCCCACCTTACTCCCATGGACAGATTCCCATGAGGAAAAGGGAGAACGAACCCCCACCTTACTCCCATGGACAGATTCCCATGAGGAAAAGGGAGAACGAACCCCCACCTTACTCCCATGGACAGATTCCCATGAGGAAAAGGGAGAACGAACCCCCACCTTACTCCCATGGACAGATTCCCATGAGGAAAAGGGAGAACGAACCCCCACCTTACTCCCATGGACAGATTCCCATGAGGAAAAGGGAGAACGAACCCCCACCTTACTCCCATGGACAGATTCCCATGAGGAAGAGGGAGAACGAACCCCCACCTTACTCCCATGGACAGATTCCCATGAGGAAGAGGGAGAACGAACCCCCACCTTACTCCCATGGACAGATTCCCATGAGGAAGAGAGAGAACGAACCCCCACCTTACTCCCATGGACAGATTCCCATGAGGAAGAGGGAGAACGAACCCCCACCTTACTCCCATGGACAGATTCCCATGAGGAAGAGGGAGAACGAACCCCCACCTTACTCCCATGGACAGATTCCCATGAGGAAGAGGGAGAACGAACCCCCACCTTTCTCCCATGGACAGATTCCCATGAGGAAGAGGGAGAACGAACCCCCACCTTACTCCCATGGACAGATTCCCATGAGGAAGAGGGAGAACGAACCCCCACCTTACTCCCATGGACAGATTCCCATGAGGAAGAGGGAGAACGAACCCCCACCTTACTCCCATGGACAGATTCCCATGAGGAAAAGGGAGAACGAACCCCCACCTTACTCCCATGGACAGATTCCCATGAGGAAAAGGGAGAACGAACCCCCACCTTACTCCCATGGACAGATTCCCATGAGGAAGAGGGAGAACGAACCCCCACCTTACTCCCATGGACAGATTCCCATGAGGAAAAGGGAGAACGAACCCCCACCTTACTCCCATGGACAGATTCCCATGAGGAAAAGGGAGAACGAACCCCCACCTTACTCCCATGGACAGATTCCCATGAGGAAGAGGGAGAACGAACCCCCACCTTACTCAAATGGACAGATTCCCATGACGAAGAGAGAGAACGAACCCCCACCTTACTCCCATGGACAGATTCCCATGAGGAAAAGGGAGAACGAACCCCCACCTTACTCCCATGGACAGATTCCCATGAGGAAGAGGGTTAACGAACCCCCACCTTACTCCCATGGACAGATTCCCATGAGGAAGAGGGAGAACGAACCCCCACCTTACTCCCATGGACAGATTCCCATGAGGAAGAGGGAGAACGAACCCCCACCTTACTCCCATGGACAGATTCCCATGAGGAAAAGGGAGAACGAACCCCCACCTTACTCCCATGGACAGATTCCCATGAGGAAAAGGGAGAACGAACCCCCACCTTACTCCCATGGACAGATTCCCATGAGGAAGAGGGAGAACGAACCCCCACCTTACTCCCATGGACAGATTCCCATGAGGAAAAGGGAGAACGAACCCCCACCTTACTCCCATGGACAGATTCCCATGAGGAAAAGGGAGAACGAACCCCCACCTTACTCCCATGGACAGATTCCCATGAGGAAGAGGGAGAACGAACCCCCACCTTACTCAAATGGACAGATTCCCATGACGAAGAGAGAGAACGAACCCCCACCTTACTCCCATGGACAGATTCCCATGAGGAAAAGGGAGAACGAACCCCCACCTTACTCCCATGGACAGATTCCCATGAGGAAAAGGGAGAACGAACCCCCACCTTACTCCCATGGACAGATTCCCATGAGGAAAAGGGAGAACGAACCCCCACCTTACTCCCATGGACAGATTCCCATGAGGAAAAGGGAGAACGAACCCCCACCTTACTCCCATGGACAGATTCCCATGAGGAAGAGGGAGAACGAACCCCCACCTTACTCCCATGGACAGATTCCCTTGAGGAAAAGGGAGAACGAACCCCCACCTTACTCCCATGGACAGATTCCCATGAGGAAGAGGGAGAACGAACCCCCACCTTACTCCCATGGACAGATTCCCATGAGGAAGAGGGAGAACGAACCCCCACCTTACTCCCATGGACAGATTCCCATGAGGAAGAGGGAGAATGAACCCCCACCTTACTCCCATGGACAGATTCCCATGAGGAAAAGGGAGAACGAACCCCCACCTTACTCCCAAGGACAGATTCCCATGAAGAAGAGGGAGAACGAACCCCCAACTTACTCCCATGGACAGATTCCCATGAGGAAAAGGGAGAACGAACCCCCACCTTACTCCCATGGACAGATTCCCATGAGGAAAAGGGAGAACGAACACCCACCTTACTCCCATGGACAGATTCCCATGAGGAAGAGGGAGAACGAACCCCCACCTTACTCCCATGGACAGATTCCCATGAGGAAGAGGGAGAACGAACCCCCACCTTACTCCCATGGACAGATTCCCATGAGGAAAAGGGAGAACGAACCCCCACCTTACTCCCATGGACAGATTCCCATGAGGAAAAGGGAGAACGAACCCCCACCTTACTCCCATGGACAGATTCCCATGAGGAAGAGGGAGAACGAACCCCCACCTTACTCCCATGGACAGATTCCCATGAGGAAGAGGGAGAACGAACCCCCACCTTACTCCCATGGACAGATTCCCATGAGGAAAAGGGAGAACGAACCCCCACCTTACTCCCATGGACAGATTCCCATGAGGAAAAGGGAGAACGAACCCCCACCTTACTCCCATGGACAGATTCCCATGAGGAAAAGGGAGAACGAACCCCCACCTTACTCCCATGGACAGATTCCCATGAGGAAGAGGGAGAACGAACCCCCACCTTACTCCCATGGACAGATTCCCATGAGGAAAAGGGAGAACGAACCCCCACCTTACTCCCATGGACAGATTCCCATGAGGAAAAGGGAGAACGAACCCCCACCTTACTCCCATGGACAGATTCCCATGAGGAAGAGGGAGAACGAACCCCCACCTTACTCCCATGGACAGATTCCCATGAGGAAAAGGGAGAACGAACCCCCACCTTACTCCCATGGACAGATTCCCATGAGGAAGAGGGAGAACGAACCCCCACCTTACTCAAATGGACAGATTCCCATGACGAAGAGAGAGAACGAACCCCCACCTTACTCCCATGGACAGATTCCCATGAGGAAAAGGGAGAACGAACCCCCACCTTACTCCCATGGACAGATTCCCATGAGGAAAAGGGAGAACGAACCCCCACCTTACTCCCATGGACAGATTCCCATGTGGAATAGGGAGAACGAACCCCCACCTTACTCCCATGGACAGATTCCCATGAGGAAGAGGGAGAACAAACCCCCACCTTACTCCCATAGACAGATTCCCATGAGGAAGAGGGAGAATAAACCCCCACCTTACTCCCATGGACAGATTCCCATGAGGAAGAGGGAGAACAAACCCCCACCTTACTCCCATGGACAGATTCCCATGAGGAAGAGTTAGAATAAACCCCCACCTTACTCCCATGGACAGATTCCCATGAGGAAAAGGGAGAACGAACCCCCACCTTACTCCCATGGACAGATTCCCATGAGGAAAAGGGAGAACGAACCCCCACCTTACTCCCATGGACAGATTCCCATGAGGAAGAGGGAGAACGAACCCCCACCTTACTCCCATGGACAGATTCCCATGAGGAAAAGGGAGAACGAACCCCCACCTTACTCCCATGGACAGATTCCCATGAGGAAAAGGGAGAACGAACCCCCACCTTACTCCCATGGACAGATTCCCATGAGAAAGAGGGAGAACGAACCCCCACCTTACTCCCATGGACAGATTCCCATGAGGAAAAGGGAGAACGAACCCCCACCTTACTCCCATGGACAGATTCCCATGAGGAAAAGGGAGAACGAACCCCCACCTTACTCCCATGGACAGATTCCCATGAGGAAGTGGGAGAACGAACCCCCACCTTACTCCCATGGACAGATTCCCATGAGGAAAAGGGAGAACGAACCCCCACCTTACTCCCATGGACAGATTCACATGAGGAAAAGGGAGAACGAATCCCCACCTTACTCCCATGGACAGATTCCCCCACCTTACTCCCATGGACAGATTCCCATGAGGAAGAGGGAGAACGAACCCCCACCTTACGCCCATGGACAGATTCCCATGAGGAAGAGGGAGAACGAACCCCCACCTTACGCCCATGGACAGATTCCCATGAGGAAAAGGGAGAACGAACCCCCACCTTACTCCCATGGACAGATTCCCCCACCTTACTCCCATGGACAGATTCCCCCACCTTACTCGCATGGACAGATTCCCCCACCTTACTCCCATGGACAGATTCCCATGAGGAAGAGGGAGAACGAACCCCCACCTTACTCCCATAGACAGATTCCCATGAGGAAGAGGGAGAACGAACCCCCACCTTACTCCCATGGACAGATTCCCCCACCTTACTCCCATGGACAGATTCCCATGAGGAAGACGGAGAACGAACCCCCACCTTACTCCCATGGACAGATTCCCATGAGGAAGAGGGAGAACGAACCCCCACCTTACTCCCATGGACAGATTCCCATGAGGAAAAGGGAGAACGAACCCCCACCTTACTCCCATGGACAGATTCCCTTGAGGAAAAGGGAGAACGAACCCCCACCTTACTCCCATGGACAGATTCCCATGAGGAAGAGGGAGAACGAACCCCCACCTTACTCCCATGGACAGATTCCCATGAGGAAGAGGGAGAACGAACCCCCACCTTACTCCCATGGACAGATTCCCATGAGGAAGAGGGAGAACGAACCCCCACCTTACTTCCATGGACAGATTCCCATGAGGAAAAGGGAGAACGAACCCCCACCTTACTCCCAAGGACAGATTCCCATGAGGAAGAGGGAGAACGAACCCCCAACTTACTCCCATGGACAGATTCCCATGAGGAAAAGGGAGAACGAACCCCCACCTTACTCCCATGGACAGATTCCCATGAGGAAAAGGGAGAACGAACACCCACCTTACTCCCATGGACAGATTCCCATGAGGAAGAGGGAGATCGAACCCCCACCTTACTCCCATGGACAGATTCCCATGAGGAAGAAGAAGAACGAACCCCCACCTTACTCCCATGGACAGATTCCCATGAGGAAAAGGGAGAACGAACCCCCACCTTACTCCCATGGACAGATTCCCATGAGGAAAAGGGAGAACGAACCCCCACCTTACTCCCATGGACAGATTCCCATGAGGAAGAGGGAGAACGAACCCCCACCTTACTCCCATGGACAGATTCCCATGAGGAAGAGGGAGAACGAACCCCCACCTTACTCCCATGGACAGATTCCCATGAGGAAAAGGGAGAACGAACCCCCACCTTACTCCCATGGACAGATTCCCATGAGGAAAAGGGAGAACGAACCCCCACCTTACTCCCATGGACAGATTCCCATGAGGAAAAGGGAGAACGAACCCCCACCTTACTCCCATGGACAGATTCCCATGAGGAAGAGGGAGAACGAACCCCCACCTTACTCCCATGGACAGATTCCCATGAGGAAAAGGGAGAACGAACCCCCACCTTACTCCCATGGACAGATTCCCATGAGGAAAAGGGAGAACGAACCCCCACCTTACTCCCATGGACAGATTCCCATGAGGAAGAGGGAGAACGAACCCCCACCTTACTCCCATGGACAGATTCCCATGAGGAAAAGGGAGAACGAACCCCCACCTTACTCCCATGGACAGATTCCCATGAGGAAAAGGGAGAACGAACCCCCACCTTACTCCCATGGACAGATTCCCATGTGGAATAGGGAGAACGAACCCCCACCTTACTCCCATGGACAGATTCCCATGAGGAAGAGGGAGAACAAACCCCCACCTTACTCCCATAGACAGATTCCCATGAGGAAGAGGGAGAATAAACCCCCACCTTACTCCCATGGACAGATTCCCATGAGGAAGAGGGAGAACAAACCCCCACCTTACTCCCATGGACAGATTCCCATGAGGAAGAGTTAGAATAAACCCCCACCTTACTCCCATGGACAGATTCCCATGAGGAAAAGGGAGAACGAACCCCCACCTTACTCCCATGGACAGATTCCCATGAGGAAAAGGGAGAACGAACCCCCACCTTACTCCCATGGACAGATTCCCATGAGGAAGAGGGAGAACGAACCCCCACCTTACTCCCATGGACAGATTCCCATGAGGAAAAGGGAGAACGAACCCCCACCTTACTCCCATGGACAGATTCCCATGAGGAAAAGGGAGAACGAACCCCCACCTTACTCCCATGGACAGATTCCCATGAGAAAGAGGGAGAACGAACCCCCACCTTACTCCCATGGACAGATTCCCATGAGGAAAAGGGAGAACGAACCCCCACCTTACTCCCATGGACAGATTCCCATGAGGAAAAGGGAGAACGAACCCCCACCTTACTCCCATGGACAGATTCCCATGAGGAAGTGGGAGAACGAACCCCCACCTTACTCCCATGGACAGATTCCCATGAGGAAAAGGGAGAACGAACCCCCACCTTACTCCCATGGACAGATTCACATGAGGAAAAGGGAGAACGAATCCCCACCTTACTCCCATGGACAGATTCCCCCACCTTACTCCCATGGACAGATTCCCATGAGGAAGAGGGAGAATGAACCCCCACCTTACGCCCATGGACAGATTCCCATGAGGAAGAGGGAGAACGAACCCCCACCTTACTCCCATGGACAGATTCCCCCACCTTACTCCCATGGACAGATTCCCCCACCTTACTCCCATGGACAGATTCCCCCACCTTACTCCCATGGACAGATTCCCATGAGGAAGAGGGAGAACGAACCCCCACCTTACTCCCATAGACAGATTCCCATGAGGAAGAGGGAGAACGAACCCCCACCTTACTCCCATGGACAGATTCCCCCACCTTACTCCCATGGACAGATTCCCATGAGGAAGAGGGAGAACGAACCCCCACCTTACTCCCATGGAAGATTCCCATGAGGAAGAGGGAGAACGAACCCCCACCTTACGCCCATGGACAGATTCCCATGAGGAAGAGGGAGAACGAACCCCCACCTTACTCCCATGGACAGATTCCCATGAGGAAGAGGGAGAACGAACCCCCACCTTACTCCCATGGACAGATTCCCATGAGGAAAAGGGAGAACGAACCCCCACCTTACTCCCATGGACAGATTCCCATGAGGAAAAGGGAGAACGAACCCCCACCTTACTCCCATGGACAGATTCCCATGAGGAAGAGGGAGAACGAACCCCCACCTTACTCCCATGGACAGATTCCCATGAGGAAGAGGGAGAACGAACCCCCACCTTACTCCCATGGACAGATTCCCATGAGGAAAAGGGAGAACGAACCCCCACCTTACTCCCATGGACAGATTCCCATGAGGAAAAGGGAGAACGAACCCCCACCTTACTCTCATGGACAGATTCCCATGAGGAAAAGGGAGAACGAACCCCCACCTTACTCCCATGGACAGATTCCCATGAGGAAGAGGGAGAACGAACCCCCACCTTACTCCCATGGACAGATTCCCATGAGGAAAAGGGAGAACGAACCCCCACCTTACTCCCATGGACAGATTCCCATGAGGAAAAGGGAGAACGAACCCCCACCTTACTCCCATGGACAGATTCCCATGAGGAAGAGGGAGAACGAACCCCCACCTTACTCCCATGGACAGATTCCCATGAGGAAAAGGGAGAACGAACCCCCACCTTACTCCCATGGACAGATTCCCATGAGGAAGAGGGAGAACGAACCCCCACCTTACTCAAATGGACAGATTCCCATGACGAAGAGAGAGAACGAACCCCCACCTTACTCCCATGGACAGATTCCCATGAGGAAAAGGGAGAACGAACCCCCACCTTACTCCCATGGACAGATTCCCATGAGGAAAAGGGAGAACGAACCCCCACCTTACTCCCATGGACAGATTCCCATGTGGAATAGGGAGAACGAACCCCCACCTTACTCCCATGGACAGATTCCCATGAGGAAGAGGGAGAACAAACCCCCACCTTACTCCCATAGACAGATTCCCATGAGGAAGAGGGAGAATAAACCCCCACCTTACTCCCATGGACAGATTCCCATGAGGAAGAGGGAGAACGAACCCCCACCTTACTCCCATGGACAGATTCCCATGAGGAAGAGGGAGAACAAACCCCCACCTTACTCCCATGGACAGATTCGCATGAGGAAGAGTTAGAATAAACCCCCACCTTACTCCCATGGACAGATTCCCATGAGGAAAAGGGAGAACGAACCCCCACCTTACTCCCATGGACAGATTCCCATGAGGAAAAGGGAGAACGAACCCCCACCTTACTCCCATGGACAGATTCCCATGAGGAAGAGGGAGAACGAACCCCCACCTTACTCCCATGGACAGATTCCCATGAGGAAAAGGGAGAACGAACCCCCACCTTACTCCCATGGACAGATTCCCATGAGGAAAAGGGAGAACGAACCCCCACCTTACTCCCATGGACAGATTCCCATGAGAAAGAGGGAGAACGAACCCCCACCTTACTCCCATGGACAGATTCCCATGAGGAAAAGGGAGAACGAACCCCCACCTTACTCCCATGGACAGATTCCCATGAGGAAAAGGGAGAACGAACCCCCACCTTACTCCCATGGACAGATTCCCATGAGGAAGTGGGAGAACGAACCCCCACCTTACTCCCATGGACAGATTCCCATGAGGAAAAGGGAGAACGAACCCCCACCTTACTCCCATGGACAGATTCACATGAGGAAAAGGGAGAACGAATCCCCACCTTACTCCCATGGACAGATTCCCCCACCTTACTCCCATGGACAGATTCCCATGAGGAAGAGGGAGAACGAACCCCCACCTTACGCCCATGGACAGATTCCCATGAGGAAGAGGGAGAACGAACCCCCACCTTACTCCCATGGACAGATTCCCATGAGGAAAAGGCAGAATGAACCCCCACCTTACTCCCATGGACAGATTCCCCCACCTTACTCCCATGGACAGATTCCCCCACCTTACTCCCATGGACAGATTCCCCCACCTTACTCCCATGGACAGATTCCCATGAGGAAGAGGGAGAACGAACCCCCACCTTACTCCCATAGACAGATTCCCATGAGGAAGAGGGAGAACGAACCCCCACCTTACTCCCATGGACAGATTCCCCCACCTTACTCCCATGGACAGATTCCCATGAGGAAGAGGGAGAACGAACCCCCACCTTACTCCCATGGAAGATTCCCATGAGGAAGAGGGAGAACGAACCCCCACCTTACGCCCATGGACAGATTCCCATGAGGAAGAGGGAGAACGAACCCCCACCTTACTCCCATGGACAGATTCCCATGAGGAAGAGGGAGAACGAACCCCCACCTTACTCTCATGGACAGATTCCCCCACCTTACTCCCATTGACAGATTCCCATGAGGAAGAGGGAGAACGAACCCCCACCTTACTCCCATGGACAGATTCCCCCACCTTACTCCCATGGACAGATTCCCATGAGGAAGAGGGAGAACAAACCCCCACCTTACTCCCATGGACAGATTCCCCCACCTTACTCCCATGGACAGATTCCCATGAGGAAAAGGGAGAACGAACCCCCACCTTACTCCCATGGACAGATTCCCATGAGGAAAAGGGAGAACGAACCCCCACCTTACTCCCATGGACAGATTCCCATGAGGAAAAGGGAGAACGAACCCCCACCTTACTCCCATGGACAGATTCCCATGAGGAAAAGGGAGAACGAACCCCCACCTTACTCCCATGGACAGATTCCCATGAGGAAAAGGGAGAACGAACCCCCACCTTACTCCCATGGACAGATTCCCATGAGGAAAAGGGAGAACGAACCCCCACCTTACTCTCATGGACAGATTCCCCCACCTTACTCCCATGGACAGATTCCCATGAGGAAGAGGGAGAACGAACCCCCACCTTACTCCCATGGACAGATTCCCCCACCTTACTCCCATGGACAGATTCCCATGAGGAAGAGGGAGAACAAACCCCCACCTTACTCCCATGGACAGATTCCCCCACCTTACTCCCATGGACAGATTCCCATGAGGAAAAGGGAGAACGAACCCCCACCTTACTCGCATGGACAGATTCCCATGAGGAAAAGGGAGAACGAACCCCCACCTTACTCCCATGGACAGATTCCCATGAGGAAAAGGGAGAACGAACCCCCACCTTACTCCCATGGACAGATTCCCATGAGGAAAAGGGAGAACGAACCCCCACCTTACTCCCATGGACAGATTCCCATGAGGAAAAGGGAGAACGAACCCCCACCTTACTCCCATGGACAGATTCCCATGAGGAAAAGGGAGAACGAACCCCCACCTTACACCCATGGACAGATTCCCATGAGAAAGAGGGAGAACGAACCCCCACCTTACTCCCATGGACAGATTCCCATGAGGAAAAGGGAGAACGAACCCCCACCTTACTCCCATGGACAGATTCCCATGAGGAAAAGGGAGAACGAACCCCCACCTTACTCCCATGGACAGATTCCCATGAGGAAAAGGGAGAACGAACCCCCACCTTACTCCCATGGACAGATTCCCATGAGGAAAAGGGAGAACGAACCCCCACCTTACTCCCATGGACAGATTCCCATGAGGAAAAGGGAGAACGAACCCCCACCTTACTCTCATGGACAGATTCCCCCACCTTACTCCCATGGACAGATTCCCATGAGGAAGAGGGAGAACGAACCCCCACCTTACTCCCATGGACAGATTCCCCCACCTTACTCCCATGGACAGATTCCCATGAGGAAGAGGGAGAACAAACCCCCACCTTACTCCCATGGACAGATTCCCCCACCTTACTCCCATGGACAGATTCCCATGAGGAAAAGGGAGAACGAACCCCCACCTTACTCGCATGGACAGATTCCCATGAGGAAAAGGGAGAACGAACCCCCACCTTACTCCCATGGACAGATTCCCATGAGGAAAAGGGAGAACGAACCCCCACCTTACTCCCATGGACAGATTCCCATGAGGAAAAGGGAGAACGAACCCCCACCTTACTCCCATGGACAGATTCCCATGAGGAAAAGGGAGAACGAACCCCCACCTTACTCCCATGGACAGATTCCCATGAGGAAAAGGGAGAACGAACCCCCACCTTACACCCATGGACAGATTCCCATGAGAAAGAGGGAGAACGAACCCCCACCTTACTCCCATGGACAGATTCCCATGAGGAAAAGGGAGAACGAACCCCCACCTTACTCCCATGGACAGATTCCCATGAGGAAAAGGGAGAACGAACCCCCACCTTACTCCCATGGACAGATTCCCATGAGGAAGTGGGAGAACGAACCCCCACCTTACTCCCATGGACAGATTCCCCCACCTTACTCCCATGGACAGATTCCCATGAGGAAGAGGGAGAACGAACCCCCACCTTACGCCCATGGACAGATTCCCATGAGGAAGAGGGAGAACGAACCCCCACCTTACTCCCATGGACAGATTCCCATGAGGAAAAGGGAGAACGAACCCCCACCTTACTCCCATGGACAGATTCCCCCACCTTACTCCCATGGACAGATTCCCCCACCTTACTCCCATGGACAGATTCCCCCACCTTACTCCCATGGACAGATTCCCATGAGGAAGAGGGAGAACGAACCCCCACCTTACTCCCATAGACAGATTCCCCCACCTTACTCCCATGGACAGATTCCCATGAGGAAGAGGGAGAACAAACCCCCACCTTACTCCCATGGACAGATTCCCCCACCTTACTCCCATGGACAGATTCCCATGAGGAAGAGGGAGAACAAACCCCCACCTTACTCCCATGGACAGATTCCCATGAGGAAAAGGGAGAACGAACCCCCACCTTACTCCCATGGACAGATTCCCATGAGGAAAAGGGAGAACGAACACCCACCTTACTCCCATGGACAGATTCCCATGAGGAAAAGGGAGAACGAACCCCCACCTTACTCCCATGGACAGATTCCCATGAGGAAAAGGGAGAACGAACCCCCACCTTACTCCCATGGACAGATTCCCATGAGGAAAAGGGAGAACGAACCCCCACCTTACTCCCATGGACAGATTCCCATGAGGAAGAGGGAGAACGAACCCCCACCTTACTCCCATGGACAGATTCCCATGAGGAAAAGGGAGAACGAACCCCCACCTTACTCCCATGGACAGATTCCCATGAGGAAAAGGGAGAACGAACCCCCACCTTACTCCCATGGACAGATTCCCATGAGGAAAAGGGAGAACGAACCCCCACCTTACTCCCATGGACAGATTCCCATGAGGAAAAGGGAGAACGAACCCCCACCTTACTCCCATGGACAGATTCCCATGAGGAAAAGGGAGAACGAACCCCCACCTTACTCCCATGGACAGATTCCCATGAGGAAGAGGGAGAACGAACCCCCACCTTACTCCCATGGACAGATTCCCATGAGGAAAAGGGAGAACGAACCCCCACCTTACTCCCATGGACAGATTCCCATGAGGAAGAGGGAGAACGAACCACCACCTTACTCCCATGGACAGATTCCCATGAGGAAGAGGGAGAACGAACCCCCACCTTACTCCCATGGACAGAGTCCCATGAGGAAGAGGGAGAACGAACCCCCACCTTACTCCCATGGACAGATTCCCATGAGGAAAAGGGAGAACGAACCCCCACCTTACTCCCATGGACAGATTCCCATGAGGAAAAGGGAGAACGAACCCCCACCTTACTCCCATGGACAGATTCCCATGAGGAAAAGGGAGAACGAACCCCCACCTTACTCCCATGGACAGATTCCCATGAGGAAAAGGGAGAACAAACCCCCACCTTACTCCCATGGACAGATTCCCATGAGGAAAAGGGAGAACGAACCCCCACCTTACTCCCATGGACAGATTCCCATGAGGAAAAGGGAGAACGAACCCCCACCTTACTCCCATGGACAGATTCCCATGAGGAAGAGGGAGAACGAACCCCCACCTTACTCCCATGGACAGATTCCCATGAGGAAGAGGGAGAACGAACCCCCACCTTACTCCCATGAACAGATTCCCATGAGGAAAAGGGAGAACGAACCCCCACCTTACTCCCATGGACAGATTCCCATGAGGAAGAGGGAGAACGAACCCCCACCTTACTCCCATGAACAGATTCCCATGAGGAAAAGGGAGAACGAACCCCCACCTTACTCCCATGGACAGATTCCCATGAGGAAAAGGGAGAACAAACCCCCACCTTACTCCCATGGACAGATTCCCATGAGGAAAAGGGAGAACGAACCCCCACCTTACTCCCATGGACAGATTCCCATGAGGAAAATTGAGAACGAACCCCCACCTTTCTCCCATGGACAGATTCCCATGAGGAAGAGGGAGAAAGAACCCCCACCTTACTCCCATGGACAGATTCCCATGAGGAAAATGGGAGAACGAACCCCCACCTTACTCCCATGGACAGATTCCCATGAGGAAAAGGGAGAACGAACCCCCACCTTACTCCCATGGACAGATTCCCATGAGGAAAAGGGAGAACGAACCCCCACCTTACTCCCATGGACAGATTCCCATGAGGAAAAGGGAGAACGAACCCCCACCTTACTCCCATGGACAGATTCCCATGAGGAAAAGGGAGAACGAACCCCCACCTTACTCCCATGGACAGATTCCCATGAGGAAAAGGGAGAACGAACCCCCACCTTACTCCCATGGACAGATTCCCATGAGGAAAAGGGAGAACGAACCCCCACCTTACTCCCATGGACAGATTCCCATGAGGAAAAGGGAGAACGAACCCCCACCTTACTCCCATGGACAGATTCCCATGAGGAAAAGGGAGAACGAACCCCCACCTTACTCCCATGGACAGATTCCCATGAGGAAAAGGGAGAACGAACCCCCACCTTACTCCCATGGACAGATTCCCATGAGGAAAAGGGAGAACGAACCCCCACCTTACTCCCATGGACAGATTCCCATGAGGAAGAGGGAGAACGAACCACCACCTTACTCCCATGGACAGATTCCCATGAGGAAGAGGGAGAACGAACCCCCACCTTACTCCCATGGACAGATTCCCATGAGGAAAAGGGAGAACGAACCCCCACCTTACTCCCATGGACAGATTCCCATGAGGAAGAGGGAGAACGAACCCCCACCTTACTCCCATGAACAGATTCCCATGAGGAAAAGGGAGAACGAACCCCCACCTTACTCCCATGGACAGATTCCCATGAGGAAAAGGGAGAACGAACACCCACCTTACTCCCATGGACAGATTCCCATGAGGAAGAGGGAGAACGAACCCCCACCTTACTCCCATGGACAGATTCCCATGAGGAAGAGGGAGAACGAACCCCCACCTTACTCCCATGAACAGATTCCCATGAGGAAAAGGGAGAACGAACCCCCACCTTACTCCCATGGACAGATTCCCATGAGGAAGAGGGAGAACGAACCCCCACCTTACTCCCATGAACAGATTCCCATGAGGAAAAGGGAGAACGAACCCCCACCTTACTCCCATGGACAGATTCCCATGAGGAAAAGGGAGAACGAACACCCACCTTACTCCCATGGACAGATTCCCATGAGGAAGAGGGAGAACGAACCCCCACCTTACTCCCATGGACAGATTCCCATGATGAAGAGGGAGAACGAACCCCCACCTTACTCCCATGAACAGATTCCCATGAGGAAAAGGGAGAACGAACCCCCACCTTACTCCCATGGACAGATTCCCATGAGGAAGAGGGAGAACGAACCCCCACCTTACTCCCATGAACAGATTCCCATGAGGAAAAGGGAGAACGAACCCCCACCTTACTCCCATGGACAGATTCCCATGAGGAAAAGGGAGAACAAACCCCCACCTTACTCCCATGGACAGATTCCCATGAGGAAAAGGGAGAACGAACCCCCACCTTACTCCCATGGACAGATTCCCATGAGGAAAAGGGAGAACGAACCCCCACCTTACTCCCATGGACAGATTCCCATGAGGAAGAGGGAGAAAGAACCCCCACCTTACTCCCATGGACAGATTCCCATGAGGAAAAGGGAGAACGAACCCCCACCTTACTCCCATGGACAGATTCCCATGAGGAAAAGGGAGAACGAACCCCCACCTTACTCCCATGGACAGATTCCCATGAGGAAAAGGGAGAACGAACCCCCACCTTACTCCCATGGACAGATTCCCATGAGGAAAAGGGAGAACGAACCCCCACCTTACTCCCATGGACAGATTCCCATGAGGAAAAGGGAGAACGAACCCCCACCTTACTCCCATGGACAGATTCCCATGAGGAAAAGGGAGAACGAACCCCCACCTTACTCCCATGGACAGATTCCCATGAGGAAGAGGGAGAACGAACCCCCACCTTACTCCCATGGACAGATTCCCATGAGGAAAAGGGAGAACGAACCCCCACCTTACTCCCATGGACAGATTCCCATGAGGAAAAGGGAGAACGAACCCCCACCTTACTCCCATGGACAGATTCCCATGAGGAAGAGGGAGAACGAACCCCCACCTTACTCCCATGGACAGATTCCCATGAGGAAAAGGGAGAACGAACCCCCACCTTACTCCCAAGGACAGATTCCCATGAGGAAGAGGGAGAACGAACCCCCACCTTACTCCCATGGACAGATTCCCATGAGGAAAAGGGAGAACGAACCCCCACCTTACTCCCATGGACAGATTCCCATGAGGAAAAGGGAGAACGAACCCCCACCTTACTCCCATGGACAGATTCCCATGAGGAAGAGGGAGAACAAACCCCCACCTTACTCCCATGGACAGATTCCCCCACCTTACTCCCATGGACAGATTCCCATGAGGAAGAGGGAGAACGAACCCCCACCTTACTCCCATGGACAGATTCCCATGAGGAAAAGGGAGAACGAACCCCCACCTTACTCCCATGGACAGATTCCCATGAGGAAGAGGGAGAACGAACCCCCACCTTACTCCCATGGACAGATTCCCATGAGGAAAAGGGAGAACGAACCCCCACCTTACTCCCATGGACAGATTCCCATGAGGAAGAGGGAGAACGAACCACCACCTTACTCCCATGGACAGATTCCCATGAGGAAGAGGGAGAACGAACCCCCACCTTACTCCCATGGACAGATTCCCATGAGGAAAAGGGAGAACGAACCCCCACCTTACTCCCATGGACAGAGTCCCATGAGGAAGAGGGAGAACGAACCCCCACCTTACTCCCATGGACAGATTCCCATGAGGAAAAGGGAGAACGAACCCCCACCTTACTCCCATGGACAGATTCCCATGAGGAAAAGGGAGAACGAACCCCCACCTTACTCCCATGGACAGATTCCCATGAGGAAAAGGGAGAACGAACCCCCACCTTACTCCCATGGACAGATTCCCATGAGGAAAAGGGAGAACGAACCCCCACCTTACTCCCATGGACAGATTCCCATGAGGAAGAGGGAGAACGAACCCCCACCTTACTCCCATGGACAGATTCCCATGAGGAAAAGGGAGAACGAACCCCCACCTTACTCCCATGGACAGATTCCCATGAGGAAGAGGGAGAACGAACCCCCACCTTACTCCCATGAACAGATTCCCATGAGGAAAAGGGAGAACGAACCCCCACCTTACTCCCATGGACAGATTCCCATGAGGAAAAGGGAGAACAAATCCCCACCTTACTCCCATGGACAGATTCCCATGAGGAAAAGGGAGAACGAACCCCCACCTTACTCCCATGGACAGATTCCCATGAGGAAAAGGGAGAACGAACCCCCACCTTACTCCCAGTGACAAATTCCCATGAGGAAAAGGGAGAACGAACCCCCACCTTACTCCCATGGACAGATTCCCATGAGGAAAAGGGAGAACGAACCCCCACCTTACTCCCATGGACAGATTCCCATGAGGAAGAGGGAGAACAAACCCCCACCTTACTCCCATGGACAGATTCCCATGAGGAAAAGGGAGAACGAACCCCCACCTTACTCCCATGGACAGATTCCCATGAGGAAAAGGGAGAACGAACCCCCACCTTACTCCCATGGACAGATTCCCATGAGGAAAAGGGAGAACGAACCCCCACCTTACTCCCATGGACAGATTCCCATGAGGAAAAGGGAGAACGAACCCCCACCTTACTCCCATGGACAGATTCCCCCACCTTACTCCCATGGACAGATTCCCCCACCTTACTCCCATGGACAGATTCCCCCACCTTACTCCCATGGACAGATTCCCATGAGGAAGAGGGAGAACGAACCCCCACCTTACTCCCATGGACAGATTCCCATGAGGAAGAGGGAGAACGAACCCCCACCTTACTCCCATGGACAGATTCCCCCACCTTACTCCCATGGACAGATTCCCATGAGGAAGAGGGAGAACGAACCCCCACCTTACTCCCATGGACAGATTCCCATGAGGAAGAGGGAAAACGAACCCCCACCTTACTCCCATGGACAGATTCCCCCACCTTACTCCCATGGACAGATTCCCATGAGGAAGAGGGAGAACGAACCCCCACCTTACTCCCATGGACAGATTCCCCCACCTTACTCCCATGGACAGATTCCCATGAGGAAGAGGGAGAACAAACCCCCACCTTACTCCCATGGACAGATTCCCATGAGGAAAAGGGAGAACGAACCCCCACCTTACTCCCATGGACAGATTCCCATGAGGAAAAGGGAGAACGAACCCCCACCTTACTCCCATGGACAGATTCCCATGAGGAAAAGGGAGAACGAACCCCCACCTTACTCCCATGGACAGATTCCCATGAGGAAGAGGGAGAACGAACCCCCACCTTACTCCCATGGACAGATTCCCATGAGGAAGAGGGAGAACGAACCCCCACCTTACTCCCATGGACAGATTCCCATGAGGAAGAGGGAGAACGAACCCCCACCTTACTCCCATGGACAGATTCCCATGAGGAAAAGGGAGAACGAACCCCCACCTTACTCCCATGGACAGATTCCCATGAGGAAGAGGGAGAACGAACCCCCACCTTACTCCCATGGACAGATTCCCATGAGGAAAAGGGAGAACGAACCCCCACCTTACTCCCATGGACAGATTCCCATGAGGAAAAGGGAGAACGAACCCCCACCTTACTCCCATGGACAGATTCCCATGAGGAAAAGGGAGAACGAACCCCCACCTTACTCCCATGGACAGATTCCCATGAGGAAAAGGGAGAACGAACCCCCACCTTACTCCCATGGACAGATTCCCATGAGGAAGAGGGAGAACGAACCCCCATCTTACTCCCATGGACAGATTCCCATGAGGAAAAGGGAGAACGAACCCCCACCTTACTCCCATGGACAGATTCCCATGAGGAAGAGGGAGAACGAACCACCACCTTACTCCCATGGACAGATTCCCATGAGGAAGAGGGAGAACGAACCCCCACCTTACTCCCATGGACAGATTCCCATGAGGAAAAGGGAGAACGAACCCCCACCTTACTCCCATGGACAGAGTCCCATGAGGAAGAGGGAGAACGAACCCCCACCTTACTCCCATGGACAGATTCCCATGAGGAAAAGGGAGAACGAACCCCCACCTTACTCCCATGGACAGATTCCCATGAGGAAAAGGGAGAACGAACCCCCACCTTACTCCCATGGACAGATTCCCATGAGGAAAAGGGAGAACAAACCCCCACCTTACTCCCATGGACAGATTCCCATGAGGAAAAGGGAGAACGAACCCCCACCTTACTCCCATGGACAGATTCCCATGAGGAAGAGGGAGAACGAACCCCCACCTTACTCCCATGGACAGATTCCCATGAGGAAAAGGGAGAACGAACCCCCACCTTACTCCCATGGACAGATTCCCATGAGGAAGAGGGAGAACGAACCCCCACCTTACTCCCATGAACAGATTCCCATGAGGAAAAGGGAGAACGAACCCCCACCTTACTCCCATGGACAGATTCCCATGAGGAAAAGGGAGAACAAATCCCCACCTTACTCCCATGGACAGATTCCCATGAGGAAAAGGGAGAACGAACCCCCACCTTACTCCCATGGACAGATTCCCATGAGGAAAAGGGAGAACGAACCCCCACCTTACTCCCATGGACAAATTCCCATGAGGAAAAGGGAGAACGAACCCCCACCTTACTCCCATGGACAGATTCCCATGAGGAAAAGGGAGAACGAACCCCCACCTTACTCCCATGGACAGATTCCCATGAGGAAGAGGGAGAACGAACCCCCACCTTACTCCCATGGACAGATTCCCATGAGGAAAAGGGAGAACGAACCCCCACCTTACTCCCATGGACAGATTCCCATGAGGAAAAGGGAGAACGAACCCCCACCTTACTCCCATGGACAGATTCCCATGAGGAAAAGGGAGAACGAACCCCCACCTTACTCCCATGGACAGATTCCCATGAGGAAAAGGGAGAACGAACCCCCACCTTACTCCCATGGACAGATTCCCCCACCTTACTCCCATGGACAGATTCCCCCACCTTACTCCCATGGACAGATTCCCCCACCTTACTCCCATGGACAGATTCCCATGAGGAAGAGGGAGAACGAACCCCCACCTTACTCCCATGGACAGATTCCCATGAGGAAGAGGGAGAACGAACCCCCACCTTACTCCCATGGACAGATTCCCCCACCTTACTCCCATGGACAGATTCCCATGAGGAAGAGGGAGAACGAACCCCCACCTTACTCCCATGGACAGATTCCCATGAGGAAGAGGGAAAACGAACCCCCACCTTACTCCCATGGACAGATTCCCCCACCTTACTCCCATGGACAGATTCCCATGAGGAAGAGGGAGAACGAACCCCCACCTTACTCCCATGGACAGATTCCCCCACCTTACTCCCATGGACAGATTCCCATGAGGAAGAGGGAGAACAAACCCCCACCTTACTCCCATGGACAGATTCCCATGAGGAAAAGGGAGAACGAACCCCCACCTTACTCCCATGGACAGATTCCCATGAGGAAAAGGGAGAACGAACCCCCACCTTACTCCCATGGACAGATTCCCATGAGGAAAAGGGAGAACGAACCCCCACCTTACTCCCATGGACAGATTCCCATGAGGAAGAGGGAGAACGAACCCCCACCTTACTCCCATGGACAGATTCCCATGAGGAAGAGGGAGAACGAACCCCCACCTTACTCCCATGGACAGATTCCCATGAGGAAGAGGGAGAACGAACCCCCACCTTACTCCCATGGACAGATTCCCATGAGGAAAAGGGAGAACGAACCCCCACCTTACTCCCATGGACAGATTACCATGAGGAAGAGGGAGAACAAACCCCCACCTTACTCCCATGGACAGATTCCCATGAGGAAGAGGGAGAACAAACCCCCACCTTACTCCCATGGACAGATTCCCATGAGGAAAAGGGAGAACGAACCCCCATGGTAACTGGACACATGGAAATAAGAGGAACGGTAGAAGTAACGGAGGAAGAGGGGGCCTGCACACCTGGAGCAGAATGCGCACCCTCTCACTCAACAGGAAGAGGCCCAACAAAAACAAAGAGACACACAAGAATTGAAGAAGAAGGTTTCAATTGCTATGGTGGATTGATGAAAACCCTGAAAGCAATGGAAACAGAAATAGGGAAAAAGGAAACATTGAAACACAAAAGAAGGAAGAAAAGGACCAGAAGAAAGAGCAACCAAGGAAGCCCTTTTAAACACCAGAGGAATCCCAAATAGGGGACAGTCTTGGTGAAGAATCTGAAGAAGAGGAAGAAAGTGGTAGACTTGGTATAAATCAACTAGAAAGAAGAAGTAAACTATTAACACAACAGATACAAGAGGAGTATGAACGAGCACAGGAAGAATATGTACAAGAGCAAGAAAGACAAGATGAGGCGATAGCTCGCAACCTACAGGAGAGCCTGAGATATGAGCCCACAGAAACAGATCGCAGAGTACTCAGAGAAGGGGCAAAGAAGAAAGCACGACACTATAGTCCCGAATAAACAATGTCCAATCCTGATTAAAGGAAATCAAGGACACTACATACCATGGGCTACGCAGGACCTGGAAGGGTTGGTTGCCCGGTTGCCGGACCTCCATTAGGGAGCTGGAAAGTGGATCAGGACCTTTGAAGAATTTACAATGGGGAAATTGCTGGCGGTAGGCGACATAAGGGCATTGTTGGCAAGGGTAACGAACGTGCAGAGAATGGGAGAAATCATGCAGGAGGGAGGAATCAACGGCACAGAGTGGGAAGTGTCAAGGGATGGACTGATGTTTGACAGGTATAGGCCTGCCGTCTGGAGGGCCCTAAGGGCAGCATACCCAACAAAAGTGGACCCCAAGGCACTAAGGGGAGAGGCCATTGGAGCTACAGAAAACCCGGCTGCATACCTGCATGGACAATTGAAAAGATGGAGAATGGAAACAGAGCAGGACCCGGAGGAAAATGTACTGATGACAACAATATTCCGGACCTCAGTGGTGGAAGCCATGCCCCAGCCAGTAAGGAACCAACTGGAGGACGTAGTGGGACTTACTTCAAAACCTTACAAAGAATTTCTGTGACTATGTAATTCACGCTGTGGAGAAACATAGAAAGGAAGAGCAGAAACAAGCTGAACAAGGAAAGGAAATCCAGAGAAGGTTGGCACAGTTGCAGCTGGAAGAACTGACCAAGGGAAAGAAGAAAATCCAGGCCTCGGTAACCACTCCTGTGCCCGAGATAGGAACAATGGCTGCTGTTTCCCCAGGAGGGCCGCAACCGTTGACCCCCGGCCGGACCCAAGTGCCTGCCCCATTGCCAGTAGCAAATGTGTATGCACAGCCCCCGAATTGGAATGGTGGGAATAGACAACAGAAAAACATACAGGTGGATCAAGGGAGAGGGCCCAGGACCCCGCGGGGGCCGCCTGGTGTGTGTTGGGGTTGCTACCAACCAGGACACACCAGACGTGAATGTCCCGCAAACCCGTGGCAGGATCGGACTGGGGATTACACCTACAATAGGCGTCCACCAACAAACAACAGCTCCGGTGGCTGGCGGCCACCTGCTGGTGGAAACCAGAATGGCTGGGGCCCTACTGGGGGATGGCAGGGCAGCCAAAACCCACCCCCGGGCCCTGTGAACCCATGGTCAGGAACCAATCAGACGTACTAGGGGTGCCCAGAGAATCCTAAAGGGGAGGGTCAGTTCCCAATTCTAACCACAAGAGCTGACCAAGAACCTGTGTTGCAGGTTCAAATAGAGAATAAAGACATACCCATGATGATAGATACTGGAGCCACTTACACATGTGTGAGTTCAAATTATGCCTCTCATCTCCCCATGTCTGGTAAATATGCCAAAACAATAGGATTCTCGGGAAATACGCAGCTAATTCCAATGACCGCTCCAGTTCATCTTACTGCCAATGGTAAATCAGCCACAATCCCAATACTGGTATCAGATCAAACACCAGTTAATCTTTTAGGAAGAGATGCCCTATGCAAAATGGGTATACAAATTAAATGTTCCCCCGACGGGGTGATAATAGAAAAAATAGGACTACAATTACCAGTGGTAAGCACAGGAGTCATGGCCAACGTATATTGGTTAGGAGGAATTGAGACAGATGTAGACAGAACAGCGAGGAGATGGGGTAAATTTATTCAGGCCCAAATACCTAAAGCCGTTAGAGCAAAAGCTGAATATCACTGCACAATGCAATTTGACCCTCATCAGGACCCATTATTAGAACAGCTCTGGGTTATGGGGGCAAATGGTAGGAAAGCACCAATTATGTCCCAATATATAATCATTGGAGAACAGGGAGCAGCCATGGATGTGATGGACGAAGATGGATCTGAATTTGTACAAAAAATGGTTCAATGTTTCTGACTCTATCCCTCACATCACATTGCTGGTGAATCAAGGTTTCACATCAAAAGATCTAGGACCCATGATGAGGAAAGCTAAAAAGACAATATGGGACAAAACAGACAATCCATTGATCTTCCATTCCGAAGATAAAGCATTTATCAAGATAGTAACCACTACAATGATGATTGGCGATTCTAGGGAGATAGAGGTCAGTGCAGGCCAACAAGTAGTGTTAGGTGAAGGGATAGGGCTACTTAGTGAGCTTAGAGAAGAAATGGAAAAAAACCATACCATCAGAAGTATGGTCACAACATGACACCGACGTGGGGCTTGTCAAATCAGCAAGTCCGATCAACATAAAAGTAAAACCAGACGCCAAACTCCCCTGGAAAGCCCAGTATCCTATGAAGCCTGAAGCTGAAGAAGGAATAAATTCAACAATTGAAGGATTGATCAAGACAGGAGTATTGATTGAGATGCCAAGTGTTTGCAATACACCTTTGCTACCTGTGCTTAAAGCCGATGGTAAAAAATGGAGATTGGTACATGACTTAAGGGCTATTAATGATATAGCACAAGATTGTCCAGCGGAAGTTCCCAATCCTCACACGCTGTTGACTAACGTTCCCCCAGATGCCAAATACTTCACCGTGATTGATCTATGTGGAGCATTTTTTAGTGTCCCCCTGGCGGAGGAATGTAGGTACT
Organism: Salmo salar; assembly: GCF_965601325.2. NCBI lineage: Eukaryota > Metazoa > Chordata > Actinopteri > Salmoniformes > Salmonidae > Salmo > Salmo salar. The sequence continues at coordinate 280,821 of NW_027675524.1, read as the reverse complement.
TGTTTGCATTTAGGTACAGAGGAAAAACTCTGTCTTACTCTCGTCTCCCCCAAGGATTTAAAAATAGCCCGCACTTGTTCAATCAAATATTGAGAGCAGATCTAGAAGAATTAATGCTTGACGGCACTCTGATCCAATATGTAGATGACCTGTTAATCTGTGCCTCCACAGTAGAACAGTGCCACTCAGACTCACTAAAAGTACTGCAGCGGTTAGCAGACGGAGGACACAAGGTCTCTAAAACAAAATTACAGTACTGTCAACCCCAGGTTGAGTACTTAGGCAGAACAATAGCCCATGGAACCAAAGCCATAGCTCCAGGACAGCTAGAGGGAATTAGCAAAGCACCATTACCACAAACGGTAGCGCAAATGATGACCTTTTTAGGAATGACAGGACTTAACCTGACTGGACAAAGGAGTATGTAGTCAAGACAGCTCCTCTGAGAGAAATAATGAAGGAAGCAGGACAGCTTAATCTAAGAGCACCGCTGGAGTGGAACGCGGATGCTGTAGTTGCGTTTGAAACACTTAAAAAAGAGATGCAGACAACACCGGCCCTAGCGGCCCCCGACTACACTAAACCATTTTTGTTATACGTAGCAAATAGGTGTGACAACTATGCGGCTGCTATTCTCATGCAGGAAACATGTAGTGGTAGGAAGAAACAGCCTATTGCGTGCTACAGTACTAAATTAGATCCAGTATCCCAAGGCTACCCACCCTGTTATCAGGGATTGGCAGCCTTGCATTAAAGATTTGCCTATCCACAGGGCTTAACCTGTTATGGCTAGGGGGCAGTATTTTCACGGCTGGATAAAAACCCTAGACATAAGAGGGGGTCAAGAAAGAAGTTTAAGGAACATATACTGGATCCACCTCTCATAATCAATCCTGTCCCTGGTAACCCTGGACATTATACGGACAAGTATGGAAAACCTTGCAATGCTGTTGGAGGACCCCTTGATTGCCCTTTTGGTAATCCTAACTGTCGTCATGGGGTAATTCTTGGGGGAGGTTATGAGTGCCATGATTGGCGTCCTGGTGGGTTTCCTGTGTATGCCAAAGACCCTGATTCGGATGAGATAGTGCTTGTCCATGTACACAAAAAATGTCTGCAACCCAGGCGTTGCAAGTGGTGCTCCCAAGAGGACAATGATGGACATTACCATCATCCTGAACCCTTATTATGTGCAATGTGTCAAAGAGAGGATTGCCCTATATGTGGAAATAAGGAATGTGCCCCTATGATGTAAATTCTGGTATGACTTTGAACAAACCTTAAGTGTATGTCGTATTTTATGTTTGTTTTATGGTTTTCATACATATATAAATGTATGCATTTTCTTTTAAATTTAAGCTAGTTTTGCCTTCCTAAAATGAGGATCATTTATTACACGCTATGTAACAGAAGGTATTCCGGTTACAAGTGTCTACGGACCATGCCCTTAATCTTCTAGCAGTAATGAGTGATGTATGCTTAATTTCTGTTAGAAAGGGGTCCGCGAGGAAGAATCGTGTCTCAATTTGGAATGTTGTCTGTAACTTTTATTTTTGCTCACTCAGGCCTTGTTCAGATTCATAGTAAGAATATTAACTTTAATTAGGTCTATTATGTTTATTATTCTTTTAAATTCTTGTTATATTCTATAGTCTACATAACTGAGATAACCTCAGGCAAGGCTATGTACTACATGCTCATGCTTCTTCATAGTATACTAATTTGTTATGTGTATCCTCATTTACTATTTTAAGCCTGACTGGATCTTTTACTCCTACCCATGTTATTGGATTGGAGATGTTTGGTCCAGTATATGATTATGTTTTATCTGTTCACATTTCGTTCAACACACTTATTATTCTATGTATCTATTATTTTGCTTCCATCCTTATTGTCTCTAGTTTAATCAGGTTTGATGTGGGACTAATTAGTCCCAGAGGAGGGATTTATGTGGGAGACTGCTGAGGGAAAGAAATATAAATACATTAGCTAGCGAAAGAGGAGACTGGCAGCTGGCCCTGAGTGGAGATAACAGGTGGCCATACATCCCCAAGTAGGAACCACGCAACGGCCAGGCAAGCTGAATGTATGGCCATGACTAAATATATGCCAAGCGTAAGCATGCAAAGCATGCCTTATTTTCATATCCATATGAGGAGAATCTAGCCACCAAAATGTTAGAGCTAAAAGCAGATGAGGGCGTTATCCAGCCACTACTATGTTAGAGCTAAAAGCAGATATGGGCGTTATCCAGCCACTACAATGTTAGAGCTAAAAGCAGATATGGGCGTTATCCAGCCACTACTATGTTAGAGCTAAAAGCAGATGAGGGCGTTATCCATTGGGTTGAAAGAAAATGGTGGCAGAACGCATGGTTTTACTTCATTTACATAAAGGGTGGACCTATGTATTGTATGTGCATAAAAGCAGAGCCGGGGCCTAAGGAAGGGAGTCGTTGTTCCGCGGACCGGCTCGGCTTTACTACTCTGTATTAAAGTCTATATTAAATTTACAAGTTCTTGTAAGAAGTGTTATTCTTAAGACAATTTTCCACCACACTAGCAGGCTGGTTAAGTTAGCATTAGCCTAGCTAACTTCTCCGACCATGCGTTCACTGAGCTACTCTCCTGCTAAAGAAGAGGACATCACAGTAAAACAAGAAGTAGAGGGTGAGGCCGTTACTGTGAAAGAAGAAAAAGACGCGTTCAGAGTGAAAGAGGAGGAGGATGTTACAGTAAAAGAAGAGGAGGATGCAGTTTATGGAGTGAAAGAGGAAGAGGGGGAGATGACTGTTACATCGATAGAGGAGGAAACTGGACATCTGGGCCCGGTTTCCCAAACGCAACTTAAGGCATCCAATGGTTCTAACGGTGAACTTAGCCATAAGATGGTTTTGAGAAACTGTTCCCCGATTAACACTAGTAAGTACTGTCTTAACAGAGGCACAAACTCTGCAGTTGTTGAACTGATGTTTGGTGTTAAAGGGGAAATATAAAATTTCTACATCCATATTTGGACTTTTAAATTATTTATATATAGCCATTGATTCTTGAAGAATATAACACATGCCTCATGAGCTTAGTTTACCCCATCAGATCCCCAAATAAGCTTTTTTTTACTCCAACATCTAGAAACAATGTAAATCAACACTGTACAGCCTCAACATGGTTAAAACTGTAATGTTGATATCATGGATGGTCAGTCATTGCATCCATAGGTCTGTCTATGCATTTGAAAGTAGTTACATTTCTCCAAACCCATCATCTTATTACCAAAACAGTGTTTGAACCGCAGATTGGTTGAGTGATTGCTGTGTGAGTTTTTTTAAACAGCAACAAAATGGCTGCCTAGAGACTTGGTTTGGTAAACAGCTGAGGGATGGGGGAAGGAGAAATGTAATCACTCTCAAATTGAAAGAGAAAGCTATTGTAGCAACCTTCAGGCTATCCCCTGAATTCACTACACTATGAATACAAAGACTGGCTGTTCATGATGTCATAATGATAGTTTAACCAGGTTTCTAGGCTAAATAGTATATTCTAGAATTCATCCATGATGTCATAATGATAGTTTAACCAGGTTTCTAGGCTTTATAGTATATTCTAGAATTCATCCATGATGTCATAATGATAGTTTAACCAGGTTTCTAGACTATATAGTATATTCTAGAATTACCAGTGTAGATTTCCTGTGGGGGTCAAATTATTACAGCTGTTGATAAGTCATTGTATAATATTCAGACAATTTTTTCATGCCATTACATAAAAGGCGAAACATTCCTAGATTCAATAACATTCATGAATTGGTTTGAAACCTTTGTTTTAAACCCTTCTCAAAGTTGGTGCCTTGACGGATTTGTGAAAGACGGTTTGTCAAAAAACACTTATTTAAATGTTACCTTTATTTAACCTGTCTGGGCAACGTGGGACATTTGCGTCCCACCCTAGTCAACAGCCAGTGGAATCATGTCGCGCAAAATACAAATACCTCATAAATGCTATCACTTCAATTTCTCAAATATATGACTATTTTACACCATTTTATAGATACACCTCTCCTGAATCGAACCACGTTGTCCAATTTCAAAAAGGCTTTACAGCAAAAGCAAAACAGATTATGTTAGGAGAGTACCCTGCCAAAAATAATCACACTGCCATTTTCAAAGCAACTAGCATGCATCACAAATACCCCAAAACACAGCTAAATGCAGCGCTAACCTTTGACAATCTTCATCAGATGACACTCCTAGGACATCATGTTACACAATATATGCATTTTTTGTTCGATAAAGTTCATATTTATATATAAAAACAGCATTTTACATCGGCGCGTGACGTTCAGAAAATATTTTCCCTCAAATGCTTCCGGTGAATCAAATATAATATTGTCATTCAAAGAATTATAGATTAACATCTCGTGAATGCAACCGCATTGCCAGATTTAAAAATAACTTTACTGGGAAATCACACTTTGCAAAAAACGAGGTGCTATGCTCAGAAAAATAGGCTAGGCGATACAGGTTAGCGCCATCTTGGACTCATCTAAAATCAAATATACTATTGTAAATATTCACTTACCTTTGATTATCTTCATCAGAAGGCACTTCCAGGAATCCCAGGTCCACAACAAATGTAGTTTTGTTCGAAAAAGTTGTTAATTTATGTCCCAATAGCTCCTTCTTGTTAGCGCGTTCCGAAGGCTACTCATAATTTACGAAGCGCGCGGGACTTGTCCTCACGAATGTGCAAAAAAAATGTATTTACGTTCGTTCAAACATGTCAAACGTTGTATAACATAAATCTTTAGGGCCTTTTTCAATCAGAACTTCAAAAATATTCAAGGCGGACGATTGCATTGTCTTACTAAACGTTTCGGAGCGAGAGAGTACCCACGGGCACGCGCATCATAGTAGTAATGGCCCTCCCTCTATGACAAACTTTCCAGGCCTCTCGTTCGGTCAGTTTTTACCGGAGAAGACTCAAACCACTTTGTAAAGACTGTTGACATCTAGTGGAAGCCTTAGGAAGTGCTAAATGAATCCTAACTCACGGTGTGTTTCATAGGCAAAGGGTTGAAAGTGATTCCACAAATCAGATTTCCACTTCCTGTTAGGGTTTGTCTCAGGGTTTTGACTGCCATATGAGTTCTGTTATACTCACAGACACCATTCAAACAGTTTTAGAAACTTCAGTGTTTTCTATCCAAATCTACTAATTATCTGCATATTCTTGTTTGTGGGTAAGAGTAGTAACCAGTTTAAATCGGGTACGTTTTTTATCCGGCCGTGAAAATACTGCCCCCTATCCCCAACAAGTTAACTGGGCAAGTCAGTTAAGAACAAATTCTTATTTCCAATGATGGCCTACCCCGGACAACGCTGGGCCAATTGTGCACCACCCTATGGGACTCCCAATCACGGCCGGTTGTGATACAGCCTGTAGTGACGCCTCAAGCACTGAGATGCAGTGTCTTAGACCGCTGTGCCACTCGGGAGCCCCAAAATCATGTTCTAGTGCTGTCCCCAACTAAAATACATCTTGGTCAACCAAGAGTCATCTGTTCTTTCTACAAATCGCCCCATGTGTTTTTATAAAATCAACTATATGTACGTAACTTGTCTGATGCTGTAAGCATGCTGTTTGATTAAATAATTACAGATACACAAGTTACTCGAGGGAGCCAGTCACCAATTTAACCAAGAAAAACTCTTCCCTCCTCCTCCCCCCGCTGCTGCTGGACTTCGTAAATTCTGCCGTTTTGCTCCTGAAGTTTTTTTCAGTAATTGACTACACCAGAGGTCGTAAAACTTTTCCATTTAGAGTGACAATGTATCTTACCATTTCTACCGATCTGCGTGCCAGTTATGATTTTCATATGCATATTTTACTGGAACAGTTTAATTTAATTCATAATAGTATCTCAAAATCATTGTCTGTGATTAATCTACATTCTATCTAAATCTAAATGAAAATTATACAAATCTAAAAGTAACTTTTATTGCCATTGCCAACTATGTAAAAATAAACTTGAAACATTGTATCAACTATCAATTGGGTCCTCCGAAACTTGTGATAGCAAGCTTGCAACATTGTATAAAATATTCTCGGCCCTCAGTTTCCCGGCGCCAGTGAGTTCAGGACAGACACAGCTGTCGGCTATTTGTGCAAAGGAAAAGAAGTAATCAGGTATTTTATGACATTTCCACTGGATCAGAGCATAACATTTTTCCCTTTCATGCCGAGTGGAAATATTTTACGAAAATACTTAGAGGAACTATTGTCGTACGCAATTGATTTTGATTAGACTTTGTTTACTTGCTGTTTGAGGTGAAGGAAAAATTACTTTGAAAAGCTCCACAACTCATTAGTGGTGGTGCATTAAGACAATCAGAAATACTATCAGACATCCCCAAATGGGCACATTTATAGGCCTACATTTGCGTGCAGGCCAGGTAGACTAGTCCTACTTCTATATGCGTAATTAGGTGTGCGTCCTTACTCAACATTGACAGGAGTGTTTCAAGCAAAGACAATTAATAAATTGCGAGGTCGGATCTGGGTGGTCTGCCAGGGGCCGTTTCATTTAGTGTCCGTTTGGGTCGGCATGGGAATTGATTGTCTATAGTATGTTGTACCGAAGTTGACCGAATGAAAGGGAACAGTAGTTATAGTCATAACGTTACGCTTGTCATATGATGAACTTCAACTTAAATACTGGATCTTGCTGTCGGACAGTTTTTTTTTAATTCTGAAATGCACTCGAATTACGTATCATTTAGTGGCTCCTTATGTTATGCTGGGAAAACAGTTTTCGTGGGCACAGAAATACTGAATAATTTCAGAGTTTGCTAAATCCAATGGTTTTTAACTGAGATTCATCTTGTAATCCAATGGCGTGTTGTAAATATTATGTTTTTTTCGTCTTTTTTAAAATATATTGCAATATATTTCAATCTTTTTTTTCCATTTTTAAATTAAATATACCTTCCGGCAACCCGCCTCACCCATTATAATACGGATCTGCTATTTTTTAGGCCTTAGCTAGAACCTCCATCAGCAGCTAACCAGCTAATTAGCTGGCAGCTATTTAGTCATTGTTAACCACTGCTAGATGTCTTTACCTTTTTAGCTCAGATACCAGCCGCTTTTAGCCTGGATAATACCTGCCAGTCTGCACAGCGCGATATCAACCCTGAGCATATCGAACTGTTTTTCTCCACTACATCACCGTATTCCTGCCGTAAGCTCTGGACCATTACACCGGATAATCGCAGCTAGCTAGCTGCTACCGAGTGACCTAGCCTCAAGCTAGCCTTGAGCCAGGCCCATCTCCCGGCCTGCTCAGTGGACCCTAGGATCACTCAGCTACACAGCTGACGCCTCCCGGACTCTTCACTAAGACGACTAGAAGCCACTACATCACCGGATTCCTGCTGTAAGCTCTGGACCTTTGCACCAGAGTGGCTATAGTGGCTAACGCCCTTGTCCCGAAGCTAGCACCAGTTAGCCTCGAGCCGGGTGTATCTCCCGGCTAGCAAACAAAATTACTCCAGCTACAATACCTCTTTTGTCAATTGGCCTGGACCCTTTGTTGACATGGAGCCCCGACGATCCATCACGACTGGTCTGTCGACGCAATTCCGTCTGATGTGCCTTCAACTGGCCTTTGCCAGATGTCGGTGATGCCCTTGTCCCGAAGCTAGCACCAGTTAGCCTCGAGCCAGGCGCATCTCCCGGCTAGCGTAGTAATGACTACCTAACGGCTTCCCTGGTTCATATATTCCTGTTCACTGGACCCTATGATCACTTGGCTACATAGCTGATGCCTGCTGGACTGTTCATTAATCACGGTACTCTGTTTTGTTTATCTGTTGGCCCCAGCCTCGAACTCAGGCCCTGTGTGTAGTTAACTGACCCTCTGCCCATTCATCACCACTTTACCTGTTGTTGTTGTCTTACCCGTTGTTGTCTTAGCTAGCTCTCCCAATCAACACCTGTGATTGCTTTTTGCCTCGCTTTATGTCTCTCTAATGTCAATATGCCTTGTATACTGTTGTTTAGGGTAGTTATCATTGTTTTATTTTACTGCGGAGCCCCTAGTCCCACTGAACATGCCTCAGAGAACTCTTTTGTCCCACCTCCCACACATGCGGTGACCTCACCTAGCATAACTGGTGCCTCCAGAGATGCAACCTCTCTTAGCGTCACTCAACGCCTAGGTTTACCTCCACTGTACCCGCACCCTACCATACCCCTGTCTGTACATTAGGCCTTGAATCTATACTACCCAGCATTCTGCTCCTTTTATTTTCTGTTCACAACGCACTAGATGAGCAGTTCTGATAGCCTTTAGCCGTACCCTCATCCTACTCCTCTGTTCCTCGGGTGATGTAGAGGTTATCCCAGGCCCTGTGTGTCCCCAGGCGCTCTCATTTGTTGACTTCTGTAACCGTAAAAGCCTTGGTTTCATGCATGTTAACATCAGAAGCCTCCTCCCTAAGTTTGTTTTACTCACTGCTTTAGCACACTCTGCCAACCTTGATGTCCTTGCCGTGTCTGAATCCTGCCTTTGGAAGGCCACCAAAATTCTGAAATTTCCATCCCCAACTACAACATTTTCCGTCAAGATAGAACTGCCAAAGGGGGAGGAGTTGCAATCTACTGCAGAGATGGCTTGCAAAGTTCTGTCATACTTTCCAGGTCTATGCCCAAACAGTTCGAGCTTCTAATTTTAAAAATGAATCTCTCCAGAAACAATGTAACCAGGTAGACTAGTCCTACTTCTATATGTGTAATTAGGTAGACTAGTCCTACCTCTATATGTGTAACCAGGTAGACTAGTCCTACTTCTATATGGGTAACCAGGTAGACTAGTCCTACTTCTATATGGGTAACCAGGTAGACTAGTCCTACTTCTATATGTGTAACCAGGTAGACTAGTCCTACTTCTATATGTGTAACCAGGTAGACTAGTCCTACTTCTATATGTGTAACCAGGTAGACTAGTCCTACTTCTATATGGTTAACCAGGTAGACTAGTCCTACTTCTATATGTGTAACCAGGTAGACTAGTCCTACTTCTATATGGGTAACCAGGTAGACTAGTCCTACTTCTATATGGGTAACCAGGTAGACTAGTCCTACTTCTATATGTGTAACCAGGTAGACTAGTCCTACTTCTATATGGGTAACCAGGTAGACTAGTCCTACTTCTATATGGGTAACCAGGTAGACTAGTCCTACTTCTATATGGGTAACCAGGTAGACTAGTCCTACTTCTATATGTGTAACCAGGTAGACTAGTCCTACTTCTATATGGGTAACCAGGTAGACTAGTCCTACTTCTATATGTGTAACCAGGTAGACTAGTCCTACTTCTATATGGGTAACCAGGTAGACTAGTCCTACTTCTATATGTGTAACCAGGTAGACTAGTCCTACTTCTATATGTGTAACCAGGTAGACTAGTCCTACTTCTATATGTGTAACCAGGTAGACTAGTCCTACTTCTATATGGGTAACCAGGTAGACTAGTCCTACTTCTATATGGGTAACCAGGTAGACTAGTCCTACTTCTATATGTGTAACCAGGTAGACTAGTCCTACTTCTATATGTGTAACCAGGTAGACTAGTCCTACTTCTATATGGGTAACCAGGTAGACTAGTCCTACTTCTATATGTGTAACCAGGTAGACTAGTCCTACTTCTATATGTGTAACCAGGTAGACTAGTCCTACTTCTATATGCGTAACCAGGTAGACTAGTCCTACTTCTATATGTGTATTCAGGTGTGCGTCCTTACTCAACATTGACAGGAGTGTTTCAAACAAAAGACAATTAATAAATTGACAACTGAAGCATCTTGCGGGGTCAGGTCTGGGTGGTCTGCCAGGGGCCGTTTCATTTAGTGTCCGTTTGGGTCGGCATGAGGAATGATTGTATTGTCCCATAGTATGTTGTACCGAAGTTGACCGACTGAAAGGGAGTGTAACTTTGATTATAATTACTCTTCCATGAAGGAGGGAAACGAGGTGCAACACGTGTTTGGCGCTGCCCTTTCCTGGGTCGGTGAAGAGCGGTATTAAATTTAAGGAATAAATCCGAGCCTCACGGTCATCACCTGTGGAAGGCGGGGCTTCCAGAGAGGCACGGATTTAATAGTATGTTGTACCTAGTTTTCCTCCTTCAGGGAACAGTAGTTATAGTCATAACATGAGGATTTAATTGTATGTTGTACCTAGTTTCCCTCCTTCAGGGAACAGTAGTTATAGTCATAACATTAAGCTTGTCATATGATGAACTTCAACTTAAATACTGAATCTTGCTGTCAGACAGTTTTTTGTATTCAGATCTCTGAAATGCTCTCTAATTACGTAACATTTAGTGTCTCCTTATGTTACGCTGGGAAAATAGTTTTCATGGGCACAGAAATCCTAAATCATTTCAGAGTTTGCTAAATCCAATGGTTCTAACCAAGAGTCATCTTAACTTTATTGACAACACCCAAATGGATACTGTCATTAACGTGGTTCTTCAATAATAACACATCATTCTTAATACTGTAGCTGTTTAGTTCCAGTCACATGTTCAACTATCATCAGCTGATCCAGGAAATCATTTTCTGAATGACAGTCACATGAAAAAGTCACACTCTGGTAAAGACAGTTATGCCGTGCTCCACGTTGGATCCAACATCCCTAACAAATTGATGTTTATAGTGTGTTATTGTCTGCTTGATTTACAGCGGGGTCTCGTCAGTCTGTTTGGACACAGAGATACTTAGTCTTATCTTTCAAATGGTGTAAAATAGTCATATGTTTGAGAAATTAAAGTTATAGCATTTTTAAGGTTTTTGTATTCCGCGCCACGCTCTACCGTTGGATATTAGTGAGGCGTTCCGCTAGCGGAACGTCTAGATGCAAATGTACAAACCCTCATTGTCAGGCTGATGTTAAAGCTAGCCAAAGAGCATTTTACTGGTTGAAGTGTTTTTTAAGTATAAATTAGTTGATTTGCGACAATAACACAAACATATTAAGCAGGAGATTCAAACGAGCCTTACAGTTATAATCCAAAAGTAGTGTGAAATGCACTCATAAGCAACCTGGAAATGGAGGCTATTTTTGCTGTCAGCCTATGAGAACTCCCCTGAGTTTTCCCCCATGGTGGTGAATTAGTGAATAGACACAGAGCTTAATGTGAGTTTCCTTGAGTAGCACTCCTGATCTTGTCCTGACATTGAGCTGTAATATTCAGAATACATTGTGAAAAACTAAAATCTTAGCTCACCATTTTTGCTCCAGGCAGATATACTACATCCATAACTAGTGGTTTCCTCATTAGCAGATATACTACATCCATAACTAGTGGTTTCCTCCTTACCAGATATACTACATCCACAACTAGTGGTTTCCTCCTTACCAGATATACTACATCCATAACTAGTGGTTTCCTCATTACCAGATATACTACATCCATAACTAGTGGTTTCCTCATTACCAGATATACTACATCCATAACTAGCGGTTTCCTCATTAGCAGGGAGGAGTTTCTACAATCAAATTGCATCGCCCTCATGCAGCAATTTTATTAAACACAGAAAGGGGCCTATATTGGAGACCAAAAGTCGTCTGGCACACTGCTTAGAGTTTCATCAACATGAATAACTTATTTCTAGCCTACAATCATCGATGTTACTACTAATGTGAAAACAAGACAAAATATGACTATTCTTGCTCATTTTAAGACAAATGTCAAGTAATCATTACATTCATTACAGACGTCAATTGTTGTACAACATCATGGCTACGCTGTTGGCATCACCTTTTACAGTGGATTTTCGCTGTTGTGGGCCATTAACCATCTGTTTGACTTTGTTGTTCACACAGGAGAGATATGGGACTATCGTGGATCCTCTGGGGAGCCTCAACAACCTCATGATGCTGATGAGGCAGAGAAGAGTCTCTCCACATCAGAACACCTCAAGAAACGCCAGCGGAGAACCACAGGGAAAAGATCTCACCGCTGCTTTGACTGTGGGAAAAGATGCACCTCATCAGGCATTATATCACACCGGAGAATTCACACAAGGGATAATTCTCACTGCTGCTCTGATTGTGGGAAATTTTTTAAATCTTCATCAGAACTCAAAATACACCTGAGAAATCACACAAAAGAGAAACCTTACTTCTGCTCTGACTGTGGGAAGAGTTTTCCTCTGTCAACCAGCCTGATATCACACCAGAGAACACACACAGGAGAGAAACCTTATAGCTGTGATCAATGTGGGAAGAGTTTTTATAAATCTAGGAATGTTATTATACACCAGAGAACACACACAAGAGAGAGAACTTACAGTTGTGATCAATGTGGGAGGAGTTTTCCTATTTTAATCGCTCTGATATCACACCAGAGAACACACACAGAAGAGAAACCTTATAGCTGTGCTCAATGTGGGAAGAGTTTTGCTTACTTTAGCATGTGGACCAGACACCAAAGAACACACACAGGAGAGAAATCTTATAGCTGCAATCAATGTGGGAAGAGATACTCTCAAAAACGTTCTCTGATTAAACATCAGAAAATACATGAAGGAATTGATGGAGTTGTTTCATGATATCAATGAATTAATGTCAAAATGTAGAATGTTTTAACATTGTAGAAGGAGTATTTTAATGATGTCACAATGTAGAATGTTTTAACATTGTAGTAGGAGTATTTTAATGATGTCACAATGTAGAATGTTTTAACATTGTAGTAGGAGTATTTTAATGATGTCACAATGTAGAATGTTTTAACATTGTAGTAGGAGTATTTTAATGATGTCACAATGTAGAATGTTTTAACATTGTAGTAGGAGTATTTTAATGATGTCACAATGTAGAATGTTTAAACATTGTAGTAGGAGTATTTTAATGATGTCACAATGTAGAACCCTAAACGTTTGTCCCCTGTTCTATTGATTTCAACATGATATGGATATTAGCCTCGGGGAAAATCCAGGCTCTGAATTGAAAGAGTTACTATTTATGAGATTTAACAAAAAATGACAAACAAAAAAAGAGTTGTGTTACACTTACCACGTTGGTGACCCACTTGAATCAAAATGCAACACTTCAAAATGTAGCTAGCAGCTTTCTACAAGTTGTCCTCTGACCAGGGATGTACACATTACTCCCAGATTCCATGTGGTTTTTCAGCTGTTCGTTTTAACAGGATGTGCAACCTCATGTCCCTCCTCTTGCATAATTGATTTCAACATGATATCGATGAGTGATGACAAATACGTTCCTTTGTTTAGTGACCCCTAAATTTAAATGCATCACTCCAAAATGTAGCTGACTGTCTTCTGCAGGTTGTCCTCTAATGAGGTAAAATATATCTCCATTTCCATGTGTTTTTTTAGTTGTGTTAGTTTCAACAGCACGTACAACCTGATTTCCCCCCTAATCGATATCAGTGATTTATTGCTACTTGTCAAAACAACAGCGTTTCTGGTGCAGTTTATAAGGTGCTTGTTTTAAAAATTACAAGTAATATGATTATTGTGGCAGATGTTTGTGTATATAGCAGATGTTATGTTTAGGTTTTCAATTTATCACAAACTGTTTCTGCTTATTGGTTATTGATTTGGACACGTTTAAACTGTGTTTTGACATCGGGCTATCCCACCTAGAAAAATGTAATTGAAAAGAAGACTATGCCCCGTTTTTTCAGTGACTTGAAAAAAACTTAATTTCAACTTAGTTGCAGGTAGCCTAGTGGTTAGAGCGTTGGTCCGTCATTGTAAATCAGAATTTGTTCATAACTGACTTATTGACAATTATTGCCTACCGGGGAACAGAGGGTTAACTGCCATGTTCAGGTGCAGAACGACAGATTTACCTTGTCAGCTCGCGATTCAATCCAGCAACCTTTCGGTTACTGTTAAATGAAGGTTAAAATAAAGAAATAAATACACATGGACGCAGTATAATCATTTGGTCTGTAATCAATTTTATTAACAATCCTACATCACTCCAGTATTTCTTCACAACATTCAAGCGTTAATTGTCTTTATTCCACTACTGAAGAATCATGTCTCAAATCACCTCATATTTCAAACATTCAGCCTGACAAAATATACGTTTTATTATTCCATGCCTGACCTTTAAGTTAATTATTGCCAATACATATTAACAAAAGGGTGTACATTTGATCACAATTCATTTTGACTTTTTCCGTTTTGCAGATGTTTTGTTTGGGCTCGTTCCAAGTGGACCAGAGTTCTAGAAGCTAGTGAGTTTTAGGAAGACGAGAGTTCTAGAAGCTAGTGAGTTTTAGGAAGACGAGAGTTCTAGAAGCTAGTGAGTTTTAGGAAGACGAGAGTTCTAGAAGCTAGTGAGTTTTAGGAAGACGAGAGTTCTAGAAGCTAGTGAGTTTTAGGAAGACGAGAGTTCTAGAAGCTAGTGAGTTTTAGGAAGACGAGAGTTCTAGAAGCTAGTGAGTTTTAGGAAGATGAGAGTTCTAGAAGCTAGTGAGTTTTAGGAAGAGGAGAGTTCTAGAAACTAGTGAGTTTTAGGAAGAGGAGAGTTCTAGAAGCTAGTGAGTTTTAGGATTCTATAGAAAGAAGAGAAAAAGGAGAAAAAAATATTTCAATTGTATATTATTATTTAGAAATACGTGTGTTTTTCTTGTTTTTAATTGTTGACAGGAGGTGAAGCATTTTAGTTGATTTTAATATGAAATGGAAGTTGTTTTCTGTTGGTGGTGAGCAAACTTGTCCAACAAAAATATAGGATATATTTGTTGTCTTAAGGTGTTACAGGCTTTGGTTTTTCCATTTATGTTTTGAGGTTGGACTTTAACACGTCTAGCTCGTTAGCGCGTCTAGCTCGTTAGCACGTCTAGCTCGTTAGCCCGTCTAGCTCGTTAGCCCGTCTAGCTCGTTAGCACGTCTAGCTCGTTACCACGTCTAGCTCGTTAGCCCGTCTAGCCCGTTAGCCCGTCTAGCTTCGTTAGCCCGTCTAGCTCGTTAGCCCGTCTAGCTCGTTAGCACGTCTAGCTCGTTAGCCCGTCTAGCTCGTTAGCACGTAGGACGCACTGATTGGTGTCACCTCGTTAGTCAGTATGTGTTACACCTGTGCTGGCTTGTCCATCTCGTTAGTGGGAAGGTGTTTCACCTGAGCTGGTCCAGGTTCTATTTAAGAGTGTCTGGCCCAGTGCTCCAGTTGTCTTGATACATGTGGAGAGTCAACACCTTTAGTTGCTCCACCTTTTTGGTTTACTTCCTGTCTTTAAGTTTGGTGGGGGATTTTCTTTTGTTTTCCTCTTCTTGGGCAGATTTAGTGGGTCTCATGGTGGGTGTCTTTTAGGTCCCAGTTGTTGTTACTAGTCAACTTCCAGTGGACACCCCCATAGTGTCTTTCAGAGACCCTCCTAAAAAACAAGTTATATTTTGGGTTGGATATTGCATCATATTGTTGATATTTTAATCAATGGCATTTCCTTACAATGCTCATTAGTCTTTCAGTTGTTATTATTGTTTTTTATCCTCATATTTGTGTACTAAATATTTCTGATTATTTTCATAGTTTTTTCCTGTGAAGCCATTGTGTTGCATCCATGTCTGACATGTGCTGTATAAATAAAGCTTGATTTGATTTGAACATATTGCGAAACAAATGAACCCAATGACCGACCAATCAACAGACTCTTGGTCCCTCTTAGTATCCCCCTTGTCCCTTTCCCAATGTCATGAACTAGACCAGGTACTGTGTTACAGCTGCTCTCTCCTCCTCAATGTCATGAACTAGACCAGGTACTGTGTTACAGCTGCTCTCTCCTCCTCAATGTCATGAACTAGACCAGGTACTGTTACAGCTGCTCTCTCCTCCTCAATGTCATGAACTAGACCAGGTACTGTTACAGCTGCTCTCTCCTCCTCAATGCCATGAACTAGACCAGGTACTGTGTTACAGCTGCTCTCTCCTCCTCAATGTCATGAACTAGACCAGGTACTGTGTTACAGCTGCTCTCTCCTCCTCAATGGCATGAACTAGACCAGGTACTGTGTTACAGCTGCTCTCTCCTCCTCAATGCCATGAACTAGACCAGGTACTGTGTTACAGCTGCTCTCTCCTCCTCAATGTCATGAACTAGACCAGGTACTGTGTTACAGCTGCCCTCTCCTCCTCAATGTCATGAACTAGACCAGGTACTGTGTTACAGCTGCCCTCTCCTCCTCAATGTCATGAACTAGACCAGGTACTGTGTTACAGCTGCCCTCTCCTCCTCAATGTCATGAACTAGACCAGGTACTGTGTTACAGCTGCTCTCTCCTCCTCAATGCCATGAACTAGACCAGGTACTGTGTTACAGCTGCTCTCTCCTCCTCAATGTCATGAACTAGACCAGGTACTGTGTTACAGCTGCTCTCTCCTCCTCAATGTCATGAACTAGACCAGGTACTGTGTTACAGCTGCTCTCTCTCCTCAATGCCATGAACTAGACCAGGTACTGTGTTACAGCTGCTCTCTCCTCCTCAATGCCATGAACTAGACCAGGTACTGTGTTACAGCTGCTCTCTCCTCCTCAATGTCATGAACTAGACCAGGTACTGTGTTACAGCTGCTCTCTCCTCCTCAATGTCACTAACTAGACCAGGTACTGTTACAGCTGCTCTCTCTTCCTCAATGTCATGAACTAGACCAGGTACTGTGTTACAGCTGCTCTCTCCTCCTCAATGTCATGAACTAGACCAGGTACTGTGTTACAGCTGCTCTCTCCTCCTCAATGTCATGTACTAGACCAGGTGCTGTGTTACAGCTGCTCTCTCCTCCTCAATGTCATGAACTAGACCAGGTACTGTGTTACAGCTGCTCTCTCCTCCTCAATGCCATGAACTAGACCAGGTACTGTGTTACAGCTGCTCTCTCCTCCTCAATGTCATGAACTAGACCAGGTACTGTGTTACAGCTGCTCTCTCCTCCTCAATGTCATGAACTAGACCAGGTACTGTTACAGCTGCTCTCTCCTCCTCAATGTCATGAACTAGACCAGGTACTGTGTTACAGCTGCTCTCTCCTCCTCAATGTCATGAACTAGACCAGGTACTGTTACATCTGCTCTCTCCTCCTCAATGTCATGAACTAGACCAGGTACTGTGTTACAGCTGCTCTCTCCTCCTCAATGTCATGAACTAGACCAGGTACTGTGTTACAGCTGCTCTCTCCTCCTCAATGTCATGAACTAGACCAGGTACTGTTACAGCTGCTCTCTCCTCCTCAATGTCATGAACTAGACCAGGTACTGTTACAGCTGCTCTCTCCTCCTCAATGTCATGAACTAGACCAGGTACTGTTACAGCTGCTCTCTCCTCCTCAATGTCATGAACTAGACCAGGTACTGTGTTACAGCTGCTCTCTCCTCCAAAGTGAAGGGGTCTGAATACTTAACGAATGCATTGTAAACCGCTGGCAGAGTTTTCTATCATTGGCAGTTTTGTACACAGTCATGTGATACGTGGTATAGAAAAGTCCAATCTTAGGAGAGTACATGGGAGGCACTATATCTGCAGGTGTCTAACTGATCAAAACCACTGATACAGGAGCCCCTCCACCCTCTGGTGGGATGGATCATGTCTACAGAGAAACCTAGATTCAAATACTTAGATGTTTGTTTATTGGGTATATGTTGTGAAA
This sequence comes from Salmo salar, assembly GCF_965601325.2. Classification (NCBI taxonomy): domain Eukaryota; kingdom Metazoa; phylum Chordata; class Actinopteri; order Salmoniformes; family Salmonidae; genus Salmo; species Salmo salar. Next base: position 263,140 of record NW_027675524.1, on the reverse strand, counting down.
TTGTTAGATATTACTTGTTAGATATTACTGCACCGTCTGAGATAGAAACACAAGCATTTCACTACACCCGCAATAACATCTGCTAAACACGTGTATGTGATTTTGATTTGAAATAAACATCCTATTTATCAAAGGTGCTTTTGGCTGGAGTCAAAATGACTCCAAAGGATTTTAATTTGTTAAAAGTCCATATTGATATAGAAACACTAAAACATGATTTATATTTATTAAGAACAAGTTGATTGACAAAGTCATGAAAATTGGAAGAATTGATTAAACCACATTTTGTCTATGATAAAAGATATGCCTCTGGGGTCAAAATGATCCATGTCAGAAGTATGGTTCAATGCAAATATGTAGTGGGTGTAAAGTTGGTTTTAAATTCTCACTCATTAAACACGAATCAATCAACACATGCTTCTCTTTGAACGACTTAACCAATCACCGCACAGTATGATACGGCGGTAAAATGCATCCAATTATAATTCAGTATGTATTCACATATGAATATTACATCCCCCTTCTTTTAAAACAAAATACAAATGTTTTACATATTCTAAGCTTTTCTTTTGGATACATGCTCTGTAGTTTGAACTCAAGGTAAGTAACCATTTATATTGCATAATACACCAACCTAATCAACATAGACTCTGAAACAATGATCCAACATACTGTTACTTTTCAAACAAGGGATTCTCAGCAACTCAGCTTCACTGTAGAAATTACATCTTAACATTTCAAACAAATACAATACCAAAGCATGTCAAGTGAACTTTCAATAACAAGTTTACAGTCTGGAACTCTTTTAGGGCAGCGATCCGCCTACACCCTTTGACATTTCACAGGTCGAGGACAGCTCTGGGCTTGACCTCTCTTCCTGACCTTGTGCGATATGATGTTGAGCATGCTTCTGTGTCAGTCAACAGCTCTTGTGGTGTTGCAGGTAAGTGTGGTGTATGTTGTGCTGTGTGTGTGTTTAGTCCATCACGTTCTCTTTCAGGGGAACAGTTCATCTCATCAGTGTGTTGTTCTTTTGTGTTCAGTAAGTGACGACGATTGCGGCGGTACACTGCTCCTTCTGCTGTGCGGACGTGATATGAACGTTCAGTGTCAGCTGGCTGGATGACGACTGCTGGTTTCCAGAGGCCATGCTCCTGGATTCTAACTGACTCTCCGTCGATCAGTGGTGGCAGTGGTCTAGCTGACCTGTCGTAGTATGGGTGAACTTAGAAATGTCCTTGTTTTTGAAAGAAAATCAAAATGTTTCATTTATTTACCTGTTTTTGCTTTGTCATTATGGGGTATTGTGATGTCATTATAGGGTATTGTGATGTTATTATGGGTCAACGTGATGTCATTATGGGGCAATGTGATGTCTTATGGGGTATTGTGTGTAGATTGATGAGGGAAAAAAATGATTTAATACATTTTAGAATAAGGCTGTAACGTAACAAAATGTAGAAAAGGTGAAGGGGTCTGAATACTTTCCGACTGCACTGTATATATTGGGGAAGTACTTAGTGACATCACTTCATTAAACAGGAGGTACAAATATATAACATAGGTTCACAATATCAACATTCAATGTATCAAAATATATGACCAAGCTGGAAGTGTAAACACCAGCCCAGCCACAATCCTAGAGGTTCACTGATGATCAACCTCCTCCTTCACATCTGACTCCTGATGATCAACCTCCTCCTTCACATCTGACTCCTGATGATCAACCTCCTTCTTCACATCTGACTCCTGATGATCAACCTCCTCCTTCACATCAGACTCCTGATGATCAACCTCCTCCTTCACATCTGAGTCCTGATGATCAACCTCCTCCTTCACATCTGACTCCTGATGATCAACCTCCTCCTTCACATCAGACTCCTGATGATCAACCTCCTCCTTCACATCTGACTCCTGATGATCAACCTCCTCCTTCACATCTGACTCCTGATGATCAACCTCCTCCTTCACATCTGACTCCTGATGATCAACCTCCTCCTTCACATCTGACTCCTGATGATCAACCTCCTCCTTCACATCTGACTCCTGATGATCAACCTCCTCCTTCACATCTGACTCCTGATGATCAACCTCCTCCTTCACATCTGACTCCTGATGATCAACCTCCTCCTCCCAGTGATCAATCCAGAGCGTCTTCTTTTTTGGAGAATCCCGATGGAGGACGTCATCCAATAGGCCGTCATCACCACCACCACCGCCAACAAGATAATTGTCATTCAGGTTATCAATAGGAAGAGCATTAGCAATATGTCCTGTCTGGTAACTTGTCTCGTTCAATAGATTTACATTGGCAGGTGCACAGGGAGAAACCCCATTAAAAAAACTCAGATGATCTTAATGTCAGGCTTGTCTTCAAAAATGGACCAAGGCGCAGCAGGTATGTAGATACTCATGTTTTTTTAATAATAAACTTAGGTAAAGCATTCACAAACAAAAACAATAAACGCTACTCACGAAGACAGGAACCGTTTTGCATGCACACAACATGCAGTGCAAAAACAACTACCCACAACCCCAAAGAAAAACACACACACCTATATAGGACTTCCAATCAAAGGCAACTCAACACACCTGCCTTCAATTGGAAGTCCAATCACCCACACAACATTTAACAAACACAAACCCCCTGCCACATCCTGACCAAGACTAACACAATTACGCCCTCTGCTGGTCAGGACGTGACACTTAAACTGCGGAAAAACTTGTGGAAGTTTTTAACTGTATCAAAGTCTGTTGCCTGTGATGTTGGGACAGATGATAGTCCCTTATTATACAAGAGACAAAATCCCCTAATTCTACAGCACAACGGCAGAGTCATGTCTTCAGTGTAAAACTAACAATGACTCAATAATCCTTCTGGGAATGTGATGATGTCATAAAGTTATGGGAGGAGTTAGAAAGTTGTCTGTCAGAAGTACAGGATTATAATGTAAACTTACTTTTAATCCGTCTGTCTGCATATTTCAAGACATGGCATTTGAGGGTGCAGTGAGATACCCCCAGAGTTGGACGATACTTTTCTCGTCAATCATCCTAAATATTATACTTAATTAAAACCTGGAAATCAACCAATCCTCTGTTGTTAATTCAATAGAAAGGTATAATGCTTTATTATCTAAAAGATGAAAGTGACGGAGAGAAATAAAATGGTGCTGATTCGGGCGCTGGAGATGGGGGTGTTCTAGTGGGTCTGGCCAGGTGTGATGTAGTTAATGGAGATGGAGATGTGTTTAACGTTTGCAAGCTTGAGCTAGATATCGACCTAGTGTGACCTTCCTGGTCCCTCAAGTCAGTGAGTCAACACAGGAAGGAGCAATGGATGGACAGTTCATTTATTTCCAAAGCTGCAATGATGGGACACACACAGTATGGATGAATGATCAGTAGTGACGGGATATAAATAGCACTCCGATAGTAATTCTCCATAAATCTGCCCTATAATATACTAACAAAAAACTATCAAGATGTCTGTCAAAGTTATTATGATCATATAGTGGATTTAACAGTTCCTAATAATTCCTAATTTACTATGATAAAATAAATACATTGTTTCCATGTGTAATCTCATATTCACAACATCAGAATAAACTGTCATCCATTTTAGTATTAAAATATATCAAATTAACCTGGAATATTACTCAACGTCCCCCTCTGGTGGTGAAGAAGTATAATCCACCTAAACTAACAGAACCGGGCTGATAAACTGGCTGGTGTTCATGAGTTTATAAAACACATACTTTATACATGTCATAAATTACCTGCATTGATGAGACACACAGTGTGGATGAATGATCAGGATATAAATAGCACTCCTAAAGAAGATGCAGTGTGGATGAATGATCAGGATATAAATAGCACTCCTAAAGAAGATGCAGTGTGGATGAATGATCAGGATATAAATAGCACTCCTAAAGAAGATGCAGTGTGGATGAATGATCAGGATATAAATAGCACTCCTAAAGAAGATGCAGTGTGGATGAATGATCAGGATATAAATAGCACTCCTAAAGAAGATGCAGTGTGGATGAATGATCAGTAATGACAGGTTTTAAATAGCACTCCTAAAGAAGATGCAGTGTGGATGAATGATCAGGATATAAATAGCACTCCTAAAGAAGATGCAGTGTGGATGAATGATCAGTAGTGACAGGATATAAATAGCACTCCTAAAGAAGATGCAGTGTGGATGAATGATCAGGATATAAATAGCACTCCTAAAGAAGATGCAGTGTGGATGAATGATCAGGATATAAATAGCACTCCTAAAGAAGATGCAGTGAGGATGAATGATCAGGATATAAATAGCACTCCTAAAGAAGATGCAGTGTGGATGAATGATCAGGATATAAATAGCACTCCTAAAGAAGATGCAGTGTGGATGAATGATCAGGATATAAATAGCACTCCTAAAGAAGATGCAGTGAGGATGAATGATCAGGATATAAATAGCACTCCTAAAGAAGATGCAGTGTGGATGAATGATCAGGATATAAATAGCACTCCTAAAGAAGATGCAGTGTGGATGAATGATCAGGATATAAATAGCACTCCTAAAGAAGATGCAGTGTGGATGAATGATCAGGATATAAATAGCACTCCTAAAGAAGATGCAGTGTGGATGAATGATCAGTAATGACAGGTTTTAAATAGCACTCCTAAAGAAGATGCAGTGTGGATGAATGATCAGGATATAAATAGCACTCCTAAAGAAGATGTAGTGTGGATGAATGATCAGTAGTCGACAGGATATAAATAGCACTCCTAAAGAAGATGCAGTGTGGATGAATGATCAGGATATAAATAGCACTCCTAAAGAAGATGCAGTGTGGATGAATGATCAGGATATAAATAGCACTCCTAAAGAAGATGCAGTGTGGATGAATGATCAAGATATAAATAGCTCTCCTAAAGAAGATGCAGTGTGGATGAATGATCAGTAGTGACAGGATATAAATAGCACTCCTAAAGAAGATGCAGTGTGGATGAATGATCAGGATATAAATAGCACTCCTAAAGAAGATGCAGTGTGGATGAATGATCAGTAGTCGGCAGGATATAAATAGCACTCCTAAAGAAGATGCAGTGTGGATGAATGATCAGGATATAAATAGCACTGCTAAAGAAGATGCAGTGTGGATGAATGATCAGGATATAAATAGCACTCCTAAAGAAGATGCAGTGTGGATGAATGATCAGTAGTGACAGGATATAAATAGCACTCCTAAAGAAGATGCAGTGAGGATGAATGATCAGGATATAAATAGCACTGCTAAAGAAGATGCAGTGTGGATGAATGATCAGGATATAAATAGCACTTCTAAAGAAGATACAGTGTGGATGAATGATCAGGATATAAATAGCACTCCTAAAGAAGATGCAGTGTGGATGAATGATCAGGATATAAATAGCACTCCTAAAGAAGATGCAGTGTGGATGAATGATCAGTAGTGACAGGATATAAATAGCACTCCTAAAGAAGATGCAGTGTGGATGAATGATCAGGATATAAATAGCACTCCTAAAGAAGATGCAGTGTGGATGAATGATCAGGATATAAATAGCACTCCTAAAGAAGATGCAGTATGGATGAATGATCAGGATATAAATAGCACTCCTAAAGAAGATGCAGTGTGGATGAATGATCAGGATATAAATAGCACTCCTAAAGAAGATGCAGTGTGGATGAATGATCAGGATATAAATAGCACTCCTAAAGAAGATGCAGTGTGGATGAATGATCAGGATATAAATAGCACTCCTAAAGAAGATGCAGTGAGGATGAATGATCAGGATATAAATAGCACTCCTATAGAAGATGCAGTGTGGATGAATGATCAGGATATAAATAGCACTCCTAAAGAAGATGCAGTGTGGATGAATGATCAGGATATAAATAGCACTCCTAAAGAAGATGCAGTGTGGATGAATGATCAGGATATAAATAGCACTCCTAAAGAAGATGCAGTGTGGATGAATGATCAGTAGTAACAGGATATAAATAGCACTCCTAAAGAAGATGCAGTGTGGATGAATGATCAGGATATAAATAGCACTCCTAAAGAAGATGCAGTGTGGATGAATGATCAGGATATAAATAGCACTCCTAAAGAAGATGCAGTGAGGATGAATGATCAGGATATAAATAGCACTCCTAAAGAAGATGCAGTGTGGATGAATGATCAGGATATAAATAGCACTCCTAAAGAAGATGCAGTGTGGATGAATGATCAGGATATAAATAGCACTCCTAAAGAAGATGCAGTGTGGATGAATGATCAGGATATAAATAGCACTCCTAAAGAAGATGCAGTGTGGATGAATGATCAGGATATAAATAGCACTCCTAAAGAAGATGCAGTGTGGATGAATGATCAGTAATGACAGGTTTTAAATAGCACTCCTAAAGAAGATGCAGTGTGGATGAATGATCAGGATATAAATAGCACTCCTAAAGAAGATGTAGTGTGGATGAATGATCAGTAGTCGACAGGATATAAATAGCACTCCTAAAGAAGATGCAGTGTGGATGAATGATCAGGATATAAATAGCACTCCTAAAGAAGATGCAGTGTGGATGAATGATCAGGATATAAATAGCACTCCTAAAGAAGATGCAGTGTGGATGAATGATCAAGATATAAATAGCTCTCCTAAAGAAGATGCAGTGTGGATGAATGATCAGTAGTGACAGGATATAAATAGCACTCCTAAAGAAGATGCAGTGTGGATGAATGATCAGGATATAAATAGCACTCCTAAAGAAGATGCAGTGTGGATGAATGATCAGTAGTCGACAGGATATAAATAGCACTCCTAAAGAAGATGCAGTGTGGATGAATGATCAGGATATAAATAGCACTGCTAAAGAAGATGCAGTGTGGATGAATGATCAGGATATAAATAGCACTCCTAAAGAAGATGCAGTGTGGATGAATGATCAGTAGTGACAGGATATAAATAGCACTCCTAAAGAAGATGCAGTGAGGATGAATGATCAGGATATAAATAGCACTGCTAAAGAAGATGCAGTGTGGATGAATGATCAGGATATAAATAGCACTTCTAAAGAAGATGCAGTGTGGATGAATGATCAGGATATAAATAGCACTCCTAAAGAAGATGCAGTGTGGATGAATGATCAGGATATAAATAGCACTCCTAAAGAAGATGCAGTGTGGATGAATGATCAGTAGTGACAGGATATAAATAGCACTCCTAAAGAAGATGCAGTGTGGATGAATGATCAGGATATAAATAGCACTCCTAAAGAAGATGCAGTGTGGATGAATAATCAGGATATAAATAGCACTCCTAAAGAAGATGCAGTGTGGATGAATGATCAGGATATAAATAGCACTCCTAAAGAAGATGCAGTGTGGATGAATGATCAGGATATAAATAGCACTCCTAAAGAAGATGCAGTGTGGATGAATGATCAGTAATGACAGGTTATAAATAGAACTCCTAAAGAAGATGCAGTGTGGATGAATGATCAGGATATAAATAGCACTCCTAAAGAAGATGTAGTGTGGATGAATGATCAGTAGTCAACAGGATATAAATAGCACTCCTAAAGAAGATGCAGTGTGGATGAATGATCAGGATATAAATAGCACTCCTAAAGAAGATGCAGTGTGGATGAATGATCAGGATATAAATAGCACTCCTAAAGAAGATGCAGTGTGGATGAATGATCAGGATATAAATAGCACTCCTAAAGAAGATGCAGTGTGGATGAATGATCAGGATATAAATAGCACTCCTAAAGAAGATGCAGTGTGGATGAATGATCAGTAGTGACAGGATATAAATAGCACTCCTAAAGAAGATGCAGTGAGGATGAATGATCAGGATATAAATAGCACTGCTAAAGAAGATGCAGTGTGGATGAATGATCAGGATATAAATAGCACTTCTAAAGAAGATGCAGTGTGGATGAATGATCAGGATATAAATAGCACTCCTAAAGAAGATGCAGTGTGGATGAATGATCAGGATATAAATAGCACTCCTAAAGAAGATGCAGTGTGGATGAATGATCAGTAGTGAAAGGATATAAATAGCACTCCTAAAGAAGATGCAGTGTGGATGAATGATCAGGATATAAATAGCACTCCTAAAGAAGATGCAGTGTGGATGAATGATCAGGATATAAATAGCACTCCTAAAGAAGATGCAGTGTGGATGAATGATCAGGATATAAATAGCACTCCTAAAGAAGATGCAGTGTGAATGAATGATCAGGATATAAATAGCACTCCTAAAGAAGATGTAGTGTGGATGAATGATCAGTAATGACAGGTTATAAATAGCACTCCTAAAGAAGATGCAGTGTGGATGAATGATCAGGATATAAATAGCACTCCTAAAGAAGATGTAGTGTGGATGAATGATCAGTAGTCAACAGGATATAAATAGCACTCCTAAAGAAGATGCAGTGTGGATGAATGATCAGGATATAAATAGCACTCCTAAAGAAGATGCAGTGTGGATGAATGATCAGGATATAAATAGCACTCCTAAAGAAGATGCAGTGTGGATGAATGATCAGGATATAAATAGCACTCCTAAAGAAGATGCAGTGTGGATGAATGATCAGGATATAAATAGCACTCCTAAAGAAGATGCAGTGTGGATGAATGATCAGGATATAAATAGCACTCCTAAAGAAGATGCAGTGTGGATGAATAATCAGGATATAAATACACTCCTATAGAAGATGCAGTGTGGATGAATGATCAGGATATAAATAGCACTCCTAAAGAAGATGCAGTGTGGATGAATGATCAGTAATGACAGGTTATAAATAGCACTCCTAAAGAAGATGCAGTGTGGATGAATGATCAGGATATAAATAGCACTCCTAAAGAAGATGTAGTGTGGATGAATGATCAGTAGTCAACAGGATATAAATAGCACTCCTAAAGAAGATGCAGTGTGGATGAATGATCAGGATATAAATAGCACTCCTAAAGAAGATGCAGTGTGGATGAATGATCAGGATATAAATAGCACTCCTAAAGAAGATGCAGTGTGGATGAATGATCAGGATATAAATAGCACTCCTAAAGAAGATGCAGTGTGGATGAATGATCAGGATATAAATAGCACTCCTAAAGAAGATGCAGTGTGGATGAATGATCAAGATATAAATAGCTCTCCTAAAGAAGATGCAGTGTGGATGAATGATCAGTAGTGACAGGATATAAATAGCACTCCTAAAGAAGATGCAGTGTGGATGAATGATCAGGATATAAATAGCACTCCTAAAGAAGATGCAGTGTGGATGAATGATCAGTAGTCGACAGGATATAAATAGCACTCCTAAAGAAGATGCAGTGTGGATGAATGATCAGGATATAAATAGCACTGCTAAAGAAGATGCAGTGTGGATGAATGATCAGGATATAAATAGCACTCCTAAAGAAGATGCAGTGTGGATGAATGATCAGTAGTGACAGGATATAAATAGCACTCCTAAAGAAGATGCAGTGAGGATGAATGATCAGGATATAAATAGCACTGCTAAAGAAGATGCAGTGTGGATGAATGATCAGGATATAAATAGCACTTCTAAAGAAGATACAGTGTGGATGAATGATCAGGATATAAATAGCACTCCTAAAGAAGATGCAGTGTGGATGAATGATCAGGATATAAATAGCACTCCTAAAGAAGATGCAGTGTGGATGAATGATCAGTAGTGACAGGATATAAATAGCACTCCTAAAGAAGATGCAGTGTGGATGAATGATCAGGATATAAATAGCACTCCTAAAGAAGATGCAGTGTGGATGAATGATCGGGATATAAATAGCACTCCTAAAGAAGATGCAGTGTGGATGAATGATCAGGATATAAATAGCACTCCTAAAGAAGATGCAGTGTGGATGAATGATCAGGATATAAATAGCACTCCTAAAGAAGATGCAGTGTGGATGAATGATCAGGATATAAATAGCACTCCTAAAGAAGATGCAGTGAGGATGAATGATCAGGATATAAATAGCACTCCTATAGAAGATGCAGTGTGGATGAATGATCAGGATATAAATAGCACTCCTAAAGAAGATGCAGTGTGGATGAATGATCAGGATATAAATAGCACTCCTAAAGAAGATGCAGTGTGGATGAATGATCAGGATATAAATAGCACTCCTAAAGAAGATGCAGTGTGGATGAATGATCAGTAGTAACAGGATATAAATAGCACTCCTAAAGAAGATGCAGTGTGGATGAATGATCAGGATATAATTAGCACTCCTAAAGAAGATGCAGTGTGGATGAATGATCAGGATATAAATAGCACTCCTAAAGAAGATGCAGTGTGGATGAATGATCAGGATATAAATAGCACTCCTAAAGAAGATGCAGTGAGGATGAATGATCAGGATATAAATAGCACTCCTAAAGAAGATGCAGTGTGGATGAATGATCAGGATATAAATAGCACTCCTAAAGAAGATGCAGTGTGGATGAATGATCAGGATATAAATAGCACTCCTAAAGAAGATGCAGTGTGGATGAATGATCAGGATATAAATAGCACTCCTAAAGAAGATGCAGTGTGGATGAATGATCAGTAATGACAGGTTTTAAATAGCACTCCTAAAGAAGATGCAGTGTGGATGAATGATCAGGATATAAATAGCACTCCTAAAGAAGATGTAGTGTGGATGAATGATCAGTAGTCGACAGGATATAAATAGCACTCCTAAAGAAGATGCAGTGTGGATGAATGATCAGGATATAAATAGCACTCCTAAAGAAGATGCAGTGTGGATGAATGATCAGGATATAAATAGCACTCCTAAAGAAGATGCAGTGTGGATGAATGATCAAGATATAAATAGCTCTCCTAAAGAAGATGCAGTGTGGATGAATGATCAGTAGTGACAGGATATAAATAGCACTCCTAAAGAAGATGCAGTGTGGATGAATGATCAGGATATAAATAGCACTCCTAAAGAAGATGCAGTGTGGATGAATGATCAGTAGTCGACAGGATATAAATAGCACTCCTAAAGAAGATGCAGTGTGGATGAATGATCAGGATATAAATAGCACTGCTAAAGAAGATGCAGTGTGGATGAATGATCATGATATAAATAGCACTCCTAAAGAAGATGCAGTGTGGATGAATGATCAGTAGTGACAGGATATAAATAGCACTCCTAAAGAAGATGCAGTGAGGATGAATGATCAGGATATAAATAGCACTGCTAAAGAAGATGCAGTGTGGATGAATGATCAGGATATAAATAGCACTTCTAAAGAAGATGCAGTGTGGATGAATGATCAGGATATAAATAGCACTCCTAAAGAAGATGCAGTGTGGATGAATGATCAGGATATAAATAGCACTCCTAAAGAAGATGCAGTGTGGATGAATGATCAGTAGTGACAGGATATAAATAGCACTCCTAAAGAAGATGCAGTGTGGATGAATGATCAGGATATAAATAGCACTCCTAAAGAAGATGCAGTGTGGATGAATGATCAGGATATAAATAGCACTCCTAAAGAAGATGCAGTGTGGATGAATGATCAGGATATAAATAGCACTCCTAAAGAAGATGCAGTGTGGATGAATGATCAGGATATAAATAGCACTCCTAAAGAAGATGCAGTGTGGATGAATGATCAGTAATGACAGGTTATAAATAGCACTCCTAAAGAAGATGCAGTGTGGATGAATGATCAGGATATAAATAGCACTCCTAAAGAAGATGTAGTGTGGATGAATGATCAGTAGTCAACAGGATATAAATAGCACTCCTAAAGAAGATGCAGTGTGGATGAATGATCAGGATATAAATAGCACTCCTAAAGAAGATGCAGTGTGGATGAATGATCAGGATATAAATAGCACTCCTAAAGAAGATGCAGTGTGGATGAATGATCAGGATATAAATAGCACTCCTAAAGAAGATGCAGTGTGGATGAATGATCAGGATATAAATAGCACTCCTAAAGAAGATGCAGTGTGGATGAATGATCAGGATATAAATAGCACTCCTAAAGAAGATGCAGTGTGGATGAATAATCAGGATATAAATACACTCCTATAGAAGATGCAGTGTGGATGAATGATCAGGATATAAATAGCACTCCTAAAGAAGATGCAGTGTGGATGAATGATCAGGATATAAATAGCACTCCTAAAGAAGATGCACTGTGTATGAATGATCAAGATATAAATAGCTCTCCTAAAGAAGATGCAGTGTGGATGAATGATCAGTAGTGACAGGATATAAATAGCACTCCTAAAGAAGATGCAGTGTGGATGAATGATCAGGATATAAATAGCACTCCTAAAGAAGATGCAGTGTGGATGAATGATCAGTAGTCGACAGGATATAAATAGCACTCCTAAAGAAGATGCAGTGTGGATGAATGATCAGGATATAAATAGCACTGCTAAAGAAGATGCAGTGTGGATGAATGATCAGGATATAAATAGCACTCCTAAAGAAGATGCAGTGTGGATGAATGATCAGTAGTGACAGGATATAAATAGCACTCCTAAAGAAGATGCAGTGAGGATGAATGATCAGTAGTCGACAGGATATAAATAGCACTCCTAAAGAAGATGCAGTGTGGATGAATGATCAGGATATAAATAGCACTGCTAAAGAAGATGCAGTGTGGATGAATGATCAGTAGTCGACAGGATATAAATAGCACTCCTAAAGAAGATGCAGTGTGGATGAATGATCAGGATATAAATAGCACTGCTAAAGAAGATGCAGTGTGGATGAATGATCAGGATATAAATAGCACTCCTAAAGAAGATGCAGTGTGGATGAATGATCAGGATATAAATAGCACTCCTAAAGAAGATGCAGTGTGGATGAATAATCAGGATATAAATACACTCCTATAGAAGATGCAGTGTGGATGAATGATCAGGATATAAATAGCACTCCTAAAGAAGATGCAGTGTGGATGAATGATCAGGATATAAATAGCACTCCTAAAGAAGATGCACTGTGTATGAATGATCAAGATATAAATAGCTCTCCTAAAGAAGATGCAGTGTGGATGAATGATCAGTAGTGACAGGATATAAATAGCACTCCTAAAGAAGATGCAGTGTGGATGAATGATCAGGATATAAATAGCACTCCTAAAGAAGATGCAGTGTGGATGAATGATCAGTAGTCGACAGGATATAAATAGCACTCCTAAAGAAGATGCAGTGTGGATGAATGATCAGGATATAAATAGCACTGCTAAAGAAGATGCAGTGTGGATGAATGATCAGGATATAAATAGCACTCCTAAAGAAGATGCAGTGTGGATGAATGATCAGTAGTGACAGGATATAAATAGCACTCCTAAAGAAGATGCAGTGAGGATGAATGATCAGTAGTCGACAGGATATAAATAGCACTCCTAAAGAAGATGCAGTGTGGATGAATGATCAAGATATAAATAGCACTGCTAAAGAAGATGCAGTGTGGATGAATGATCAGTAGTCGACAGGATATAAATAGCACTCCTAAAGAAGATGCAGTGTGGATGAATGATCAGGATATAAATAGCACTGCTAAAGAAGATGCAGTGTGGATGAATGATCAGGATATAAATAGCACTCCTAAAGAAGATTCAGTGTGGATGAATGATCAGGATATAAATAGCACTCCTAAAGAAGATGCAGTGTGGATGAATGATCAGGATATAAATAGCACTCCTAAAGAAGATGCAGTGTGGATGAATGATCAGTAATGACAGGTTATAAATAGCACTCCTAAAGAAGATGCAGTGTGGATGAATGATCAGGATATAAATAGCACTCCTAAAGAAGATGTAGTGTGGATGTATGATCAGTAGTCAACAGGATATAAATAGCACTCCTAAAGAAGATGCAGTGTGGATGAATGATCAGGATATAAATAGCACTGCTAAAGAAGATGCAGTGTGGATGAATGATCAGGATATAAATAGCACTCCTAAAGAAGATGCAGTGTGGATGAATGATCAGGATATAAATAGCACTCCTAAAGAAGATGCAGTGTGGATGAATGATCAGTAATGACAGGTTATAAATAGCACTCCTAAAGAAGATGCAGTGTGGATGAATGATCAGGATATAAATAGCACTCCTAAAGAAGATGTAGTGTGGATGAATGATCAGTAGTCAACAGGATATAAATAGCACTCCTAAAGAAGATGCAGTGTGGATGAATGATCAGGATATAAATAGCACTGCTAAAGAAGATGCAGTGTGGATGAATGATCAGGATATAAATTAGCCTTCCCTGTAGCTCAGTTGGTAGAGCATGGTGTTTGCAACACCAGGGTTGTGTGTTCGATTCCCATGGGGGGCCAGCACAGAAAAAAAAATCTATGAAATGTATGCATTCGCTGCTGTAAGTCGCTCTGGATAAGAGCGTCTGCTAAATGACTAAAATGTAAATGTAAGAAGATGCAGTGTGGATGAATGATCAGGATATAAATAGCACTCCTAAAGAAGATGCAGTGAGGATGAATGATCAGGATATAAATAGCACTCCTAAAGAAGATGCAGTGTGGATGAATGTTCAGGATATAAATAGCACTCCTAAAGATGATGCATTTTCCAGTTTGCTACCAACTTGAAAGAGGGAACTTTAGCATAAAACCCACATGGAAAACTGAGATTCGGCAAATTACATATAAAGAGAGGCCAAACCAACAACAGAAGTTACTAAAACATAAATTGCTAATTTATGATGTAAAAGGTGGATTTTATGATGTAATGTCAACTTTATACATTTGTATCCCAGGACCACTCAATTTCCAATTTCTCCAGAAATCTGCTGTGGGTTACCCAGAATCACATTGGGTTACCCAGAATAACATCCTTTATCACTGACTGTAATGTAAACACACGAGCAGCGATCTAAGGTACTGCATCTCAGTGCTAGAGGCGTCACTACAGACCCTGGTTCAAAACTAGGCTGTATCATAACAGGCCGTGATAGGGAGTCCCATAGGGCAACGCACAGTGGCCCAGCATCGTCTGGGTTAGGGTTTGGCCGGGGTTTGGCAGGGGTTTGGCCGTCATTGTAAATAATCATTTGTTCTTAGCTGGCTTGCCTGGTTAAATAATGGTTAAATACATTTTTTAAATGTAACTTCATTACACCGTTACACTGGCATACAAACTCGGTAGCATAGAGTTGATAATACATATGACGTTAAGAAATAGTGCATTGTGGGTAGTTTAGAAGATTTCCATAAATAAGTGAATAAATATGTAATAACACAAAAACATAACTGTTTGTACTTATAGGTAACCATATCGTGACTACAACTAGCTTACTAAGTCTTTAACCACACTGTGTTGTTACACTGGTGAGTAAAAACTTATGCTTCCTACAATTAAACTTGTCTGAAACTAAAATAAACATTTTACTCTACTGCGTTACCCACTCCAGTCAGCAGATGGCGGTCTGGGAATTTAAGGCGATGCTGTTGGTGTGACGTATAATCTAGTGGACGGAACGCTTCTTTCAACAGCAACAACAGTTATTCACAAGCAGGCTTTAATGTGCTGGGCTTTGTTGTATAAACACAACTTTTCACCTCATAAATGTTTTATTTGGAACAATGGGTCAATATTACATAGAAATAAGATGTTATTTAACCATAAATGGTTCTCGAAAAACATTGTTCTTGTCAGCCAATTGGTTAATAACAGTGGGAATCTATTTACACAGAGAGAATTTATGGAAATATACAACTTTGAGGTTTCAAGCAAGGAATATGACACTGTTATTAAAGCTATACCTAGTGGGATAAAAACTTTACTTCAGAATAATGCATATTTTGGAATATCTCCGATTGTAAGCGATATTCAGGTGAATGGCATTGGTCTACTAGATACGAAATTCAACAATCTTTTAATAAGGGATATTTTCTACAGGAAGTCTATTCCCTCTGCTATATTTTGTTGGGCTTCATCGTTTGATGTAAACTGGCGCCGTGCTTGGCTCACTCCACACAGATTTATGGTGACCAATAAAGTAAAGGAGATCTCCTTTAAGATAATCCATAGATGCTATCCGTGTAATAGCTTGATTTCTAAATATATATTTGACGTTACCAGTGAATGCAGTTTTTGTGAACTAGAAACTGAATCTATTGAACACTTATTCTGTAATTGTTTATATAGTGAAGTGTTTTGGACTGATGTAAAACTATATCTTAGCCGCAAATTGCATACAACCATTGATATTACTAAGTTTGACATATTATTTTACTACACTGATTCCACAATTGAACGTGAGTATGTCATAAATCTCTTTATTTTATTAGGAAAATCTTTTATCCACAAATCAAAATTTATGAAGAAAAAGCCCCTTTTCTTAATTTTATTATCTGATTTGGAACAGTACGTAGAATCTTTAAAACGTATACAAAACAATATGTCAAAAAAATGTATTCGATATATGTCTGTATTTGATTTGATATAATATATATATATTTTTTTCTCTAATTTCTTTGGATTCCCTCTGGCTGTTATGTTATGTTATGTTTATGTTTTGCATGTTACTGTTATTTACAACAAGTTAAATAAAGATCTGTGCAAACTAAAAAACTACAAAAAAAATAATAATAGTTAGCGAATACATTACTGTAAACTAAAAAAAATAATAAAAATTAAATAATAATAAAATAAAAATAAATATGAATATGAAACTGCCTTAAATACAATGATAGTATGTTTTAAATTCTCACTTAAAATATGCAGTGCTCTATTTGAACGTCTCAATATAATATTATTATTTCATGAAAGGAATGAAAAATAAATTTGTGCGCAAAAAAAACAACAATCTTAACTGCATTTCCCTCCAGTCAGCAGACGGCGATGTGCGTCTTTCAGGCGATGCTGCAGCGTGACGTATAATCTAGTGGACGGAACGGATCAACAACAACGAGTCAGCCACCTTGGTAGCCTACAGCCGAAACATTTAGACTGTTTCTGTGCATATTTGCCTCTGTGTTTTAAATATACTTCTGACATCTAGTTAATAGACACCATTTAAATGTTATAGGTACATTGTTAGTCAACTAGCTGGCTTGATAAGTTAGCCTAGCACTAAACTAGTCGCTCATGCTAACTAGCTAGCTAGCTAACATCCCCGACCATGAACTCACTGATGTATTCCTCGCCTGCTAAAGAAGAGGTCTGAACATGAGCTCCCTAAACTACTCCCCTCCTGTTAAAGAAGAGGAGGTCTGCTGGACGGAGAAAGAAGCTCTGGGGCTGAACATTGTCGTGAAAGAGGAGAAGGAAGAGGAGGATGTCACAGTAAAACAACAAGTAGAGGGTGAGGCTGTTACTGTGAAAGAAGAAGAGAAAGACGTTTCAGTGAAAGAAGAGGAAGACACGTTCAGAGTGAAAGAGGAGGAGGATGTTACAGTAAAAGAAGA
This sequence comes from Salmo salar, assembly GCF_965601325.2. Lineage (NCBI taxonomy): Eukaryota > Metazoa > Chordata > Actinopteri > Salmoniformes > Salmonidae > Salmo > Salmo salar. The sequence goes on along the minus strand of NW_027675524.1, from coordinate 245,695 downwards.
GGAGGAAGAGAAAGAGGAGGATGCAGTTTATGGGGTGAAAGAGGAGAAAGAGGGAGAGATAACGGTCATATTGACAGAGGAGTCAGGAGATCTGATTACCATCAGTAAGTACTGTCTTAAAAACGGGCTCTAACTCTCCAAAGGTTTTGAACGAACGTGTTGTTTTAAAGCAGCATGCTACTGAAATTCTATACTTGAAGATGTTGTTCTGTACTATAGGAATTCATGTTATAATATAATGTTAAAGCTACATTTTAAAATGGATGATTAAAGCCCTGAATGCTGATTGGCTGACAGCCGTGGTATATCAGGCCGTATACCACGGGTATGTCATGTATTTTTACTGTTCTAATTATGTTGGTAACATGTTTATAATAGCAATAAGACACCTCAGGGGTTTGTGATAGATGGCCAATATACCACGGCTAAGTTCTGTATCCGGGCACTCTGTGTTGAGTCGTGCTTAAGAACAGTCTTTAACCGTGCTATATTGGCCATATACCACACTTCCTCTGGCCTTATTACTTAACTGTAACATGTGTATACCATCAGAGTCCCCCCACCACAAAATCACAACTTAATTGTCTCACAGAATGGCAAACATGTTATAAATGAAATTTTTGACGTGTGTCCATTGTAGGCCTTGCGTAGAGTGTGTATACCCGCAAAAAGCAGATTTCTAAATAATGTTGGAGAAATACATCAAATAAGTGTCACGTCCTGACCATAGTAACTGGTTATTTTCTATGGTAGAGTAGGTCAGGGTTTGACAGGCGGTGTTTTGTGTTTTTCTATGTTTTCTATTTCTATGTGTTAGTTCTAGGTTTTCTATTTCTATGTTTTTTGGGGGGGTTGATCTCCAATTGGAGGCAGCTGGTCCTCGTTGCCTCTGATTGGAGATCATATTTAAGTAGGGGTTTTTCTTCCTGGGTTTTTGTGGGCAGTTGCATTCTGTTTAGTCTCTGTACCTGACAGAACTGTAAGTTGATAATTTCCTTTTGTTATTTTGTCATTAGTGTTTTGAGTAAATAAATATAATAATGAACACTCAACACGCTGCGTTTTGGTCCCCTCTATACGACGCCCGTTACAATAAGAAGCATTATTGAAATGAAATGGACACGTGTTATGGGGAGACTGAACATATTAGCAAAAGGACAAGCGTTATGGGGAGACTGAACATATTAGCAAAAGGACAAGTGTTTTGGGGAGACTGAACATAATAGCAAAAGGACAGTTTGTAAGTCTTCAAAATAACAATTTTGAAGGAAAGGTGTGGCTAAACAAAAACATATAATTTAGAGAGATAGTAATGTCCATTATTACTTTAGAGATGAAGTGGGACACCAACAAAACGTTATTAACAATGGATCAACTGCAGCCTATAACACTGACTGGAATAGTAATATATATTATTATAGAGCTCTGATCAGCCTATAACATGATCTATTATTATAGAGCTCTGATCAGCCTATAACATGACATTATATATTATTATAGAGCTCTGATCAGCCTATAAACATGACATTATCTATTATTATAGAGCTCTGCTCAGCCTATAAACATGACATTATATATTATTATAGAGCTCTGATCAGCCTATAAACATGATCTATTATTATAGAGCTCTGATCAGCCTATAACATGACATTATATATTATTATAGAGCTCTGATCAGCCTATAAACATGATCTATTATTATAGAGCTCTGATCAGCCTATAAACATGACATTATATATTATTATAGAGCTCTGATCAGCCTATAAACATGATCTATTATTATAGAGCTCTGTTCAGCCTATAAACATGACATTATATATTATTATAGAGCTCTGATCAGCCTATAAACATGATCTATTATTATAGAGCTCTGATCAGCCTATAAACATGACATTATCTATTATTATAGAGCTCTGATCAGCCTATAACATGACATTATCTATTATTATAGAGCTCTGTTCAGCCTATAACATGACATTATCTATTATTATAGAGCTCTGTTCAGCCTATAAACATGACATTATCTATTATTATAGAGCTCTGATCAGCCTGTAAACATGACATTATCTATTATTATAGAGCTCTGATCAGCCTATAAACATGATCTATTATTATAGAGCTCTGATCAGCCTATAACACTGACTGGAATAGTAATATATATTATTATAGAGCTCTGATCAGCCTATAAACATGACATTATCTATTATTATAGAGCTCTGATCAGCCTATAACATGACATTATCTATTATTATAGAGCTCTGATCAGCCTATAAACATGATCTATTATTATAGAGCTCTGCTCAGCCTATAAACATGATCTATTATTATAGAGCTCTGATCAGCCTATAAACATGACATTATCTATTATTATAGAGCTCTGTTCAGCCTATAAACATGACATTATCTATTATTATAGAGCTCTGATCAGCCTATAAACATTATCTATTATTATAGAGCTCTGATCAGCCTATAAACATGATCTATTATTATAGAGCTCTGATCAGCCTATAAACATGACATTATCTATTATTATAGAGCTCTGCTCAGCCTATAAACATGACATTATCTATTATTATAGAGCTCTGATCAGCCTATAAACATGACATTATCTATTATTATAGAGCTCTGTTCAGCCTATAAACATGACATTATCTATTATTATAGAGCTCTGCTCAGCCTATAACATGACATTATCTATTATTATAGAGCTCTGATCAGCCTATAAACATGATCTATTATTATAGAGCTCTGCTCAGCCTATAAACATGACATTATCTATTATTATAGAGCTCTGATCAGCCTATAAACATGACATTATGTATTATTATAGAGCTCTGATCAGCCTGTAAACATGACATTATCTATTATTATAGAGCTCTGCTCAGCCTATAAACATGACATTATCTATTATTATAGAGCTCTGCTCAGCCTATAAACATGACATTATGTATTATTATAGAGCTCTGATCAGCCTATAAACATGACATTCCCTGAGAGATTAGATTTGGAGCTCTTCATCATTTGTTTTTAAATCTCACCGTCACCAAGTTTATTATTAATGATGTAATGTTGTGAAAACTGACCTCAGGGTATTGAGGGATCTAGTCTAGATTAAACCTCATAGGAAGACATTTTTATTTAATGCAGGTTTCATTCAGGTCTCTCTGTTTAACTAGATACTCTGTCTTTTGCAGGAGAGAGACCAGACTCTGACAGCAGGAAGAGTTCCTCAGGGGAAACAGACCCAGAGACACCTAACCAACACCACTGCTCCCACTGTGGAAAGAGTTTTAGGTGGTTAGGGAGCCTGAAAATGCATGAGAGAACACATACAGGAGAAAAGCCCTACCACTGTTCCCACTGTGGAAAGAATTTTACTCAGTTAGGAGCCCTGGTTGGGCATGAGAGAACACACACGGGAGAGAAGCCTTATCACTGTTCCCACTGTGGAAAGAGTTTTAGGTGGTTATGGGTCCTGAAAAAGCATGAGAGAATACACACGGGAGAGAAACCTTATCACTGTTCTCACTGTGGAAACAGTTTTAGGTGGTTAGTGAGCCTGAAAACGCATGAGAGAATACACACAGGAGAAAAGCCTTTCCAATGTTCCCAGTGTGAAAAGAGTTTTAGGTGGTCGGGGAGTCTGAAAAAGCATACGAGAAAACACACAGGAGAAAAGCCTTTCCAACATACTAATACACAGGAGGAGAAGACATACCACTGCTCTCATTGTGAAAAGACATTTTCCCAGTCAGAGGACCTGAAATTACACGAGAGAATAGAGAGGCTGTGTTCTGACTTGTGTTTCTGACTGAGAATTTGTCCACGGCCAGGATTCATAGGGCCAGGGTGTCCGCTATGGACGCCTGGAAAAAATCAGCAGTGGACATTTCTGAACGTTTATCCAACAGACCTGTACATCCATGAATGGATCTCTATAATGTGTAACTATTTCTGATGTATGTGTTGTGATGAATTGTTTAATAGATGTACTATGTTAGGTATATTTATCTGTGGTTTAATTTCAACAGATTTTACTGATGCTATTAGATTGCTGTGTGGGGGGAGTTTTATATATACAGTGCCTTCAGAAAGTATTCACACCCCTTGACTTGTCCCACATTTCGTTGTGTTACAGCCTAAATTAAAAAAATATTTTTATTTATTTTTATTTCACCTTTATTTAACCAGGTAGGCCAGTTGAGAACAAGTTCTCATTTGCAACTGCGACCTGGCCAAGATAAAGCATAGCAATTCGACACATACAACAACACAGAGTTACACATGGAGTAAAACAAACATACAATCAATTATACAGTAGAAAAATCTATATACAGCATGTGTAAATGAGGTAGGATAAGAGAGGTTAGGCAATAAATAGGCCATGGTGGCGAAGTAATTACAATATAGCAATTAAACACTGGAATGGTAGGATGTGCAGAAGATGAATGTGCAAGTAGAGATACTGGGGTTAAATAGATTCAATACCCCATAATGTCAAAGTGGAATTATGTTTTTGGAAATGTTTACACATTTAATTAAAAGCCTAAATAAGTTCAGGAGTAAAGATTTTGCTTAACAAGTCACATAAGTTGCATGGACTCACTGTGTGCAATAATAGTGTTTAACATGATATTTGAATGAATACCTCATCTCTGTTCCCCACACATACAATTATCTGTATTGTCTCTCAGTTGAGCAGTGAATTTCAAACACAGATTCAACCACAAAGACCAGGGAGGTTTTCCAACGCCTCGCAAAGAAGGGCATGTATTGGTGGATGGGTAAAAAAAAGCAGACATTGAATATCCCTTTGAGCATGGTGAAGTTATTAATTACACTTTAGATGGTGTATCAATATACCCAGTCACTAACTCAGTTGCTGGAGAGGAAGGAAACCGCTCAGGGATTTCACCATGAGGCCAATGGTGACTTTAAAATAGTTAGTGTTTAATGATTGTGATATGAGAAAACTGCGGATGGATCAACAACATTGTAGTTACTCCACAATACTAACCTAAATGACAGAGTGAAAAGAAGGAAGCATTCCCAGTCAGAGGACCTGAAATCACATGAGAGAATAGAGAGGCTGTTGGCACTAAAGTAATACTACAAAAGAATGTGGCAAAGAAACAAACTTTATATCCTGAATACAAAGCGTTATGTTTGGGGAGGGTTTGGAGGGTTTGGCTGGCCGGGACGTCCTTGTCCCATTGTGCTCTAGCGACTCCTTGTGGTGGTCAGCATGCACGCTGACTTCGGTCGCCAGCTGGACAGTGTTTCCTCCGACACATTGGTGTGGCTGTCTTCCGGGTTAAACGAGCAGTGTGTCAAGATGTGCAGTGCGGCTTGGCAGGGTCGTGTTTCAGAGGACACATGGCTCGACCTTCGCCTCTCCCCGGAGTCCGTAGGGGAGTTGCAATTGGATATCATGAAATTGGTGAGAAAAAGGTGTAAAAGTACAAAAAAATATATATATATATATATATATACACTTGTACTGAAATTTGATTTTTCGATGATCTGGCAGATGTGAAAACCATGTAAACACCTGCAAGACTTCGGTTAGAAGTGAATCACCTGCCTGGACATCCTAAGAAGCACACAGAGACCTGCATTTTGAAGTGGGTTTAATAATACTTGTGAAAACTGACTTCAGGTGATTGAGGGATCTAGTCGAGATTAAACATCATAGGAAGTTTTATCAGGTTTCATTCAGGTCTCTGTTTAATTAATTATATAATCTGTTTGTCTTTGACAGGAGAGAGACCAGACTCTCCTTCTGACAGCAGGAAGAGTTCTTCAGAGAAACCAGACCCTGAGATGTCCAAACCAGCAGGACGACATCACTGCTCCCAGTGTGGAAAGAGTTTTACTCAGTAAGGGAGCCTGAGAACACATAAGAGAATACACACTGGAGAGAAGCCTTACCACTGCTCCTTGTGCGGAAAGAGTTTTAGGTGGTTAGGGAGCGTGGAAAGGCATGAGAGGACACACACAGGAGAAAAGCCTTTCCAATGTTCCCATTGTGGAAAGAGTTGCACCCAGTTAGGGAGCCTGAAGGAGCATGAGAGAATACACACAGGAGAAAAGCCTTACCACTGCTCCCACAGTGGAAAGAGATTTACCCGGTTAAGGTACCTGAAAGAGCATGAGAGAACACACACAGGAGAAAAGCCTTTCAACATACTAATAGACAGGAGGAGAAGACATACCACTGCTCTCATTGTGAAAAGACATTTTCCCAGTCAGAGGACCTGAAATCACATGAGAGAATAGAGAGGCTGTGTTCTGACTTATGTTTTTGATTGAGAAATTGTGTTTTTGTTCATTCTACATTAAATAATATTGTATGAATGAAATCATACTGAAAAATAGGTCTACATGTTTTTTCCAGCTCAAGACATGATCATGTCGAAAATCGGATTAAAAGAGTACAAAAAAAATGTTTTGATTATGAACTTAAGATTGATTGAATGCAGGTGTAAACCCCTAAATGTTGTTCACTATATCATTGGGATATTTCAAACATGTTAATTATTAAATATATTGATATTAGTATTTCTTCATTCAGATTGTCATTGTAAATGCGTATTGGTTCTCAATTGACATATCTGATTAAATAAATGTGAAATAAAGTAAATGCCATATTATTTTTGGGAAGTCTATTTGGTTCTATGTTGGGACTATAAGAATATTTTGAAGATAAATACACAAGGCAGAGTAAGAGAGAGACAGAGGACGAGAGGTCAGTACAGTACTAACAACCAATGGAAATAGTGTTTTTTCCTGTAATAGGGAGTTATTGATCAGTGGTTCAGCAACATGGGAGGATGTAGATGTACACTACCGTTCAACAGTTTGGGGTCACTTAGAAATAACCTTGTTTTTAAAAGAAAGCAATTTTTTGTCCATTAAAATAACATCAAATTGATCTGAAATACAGTGTAGACATTGTTAATGTTGTAAATGACTATTGTAGCTGGAAACAGATGATTATTAATGGAATATCTACATAGGCGTACAGAGGCCCATTATCAGCAACCATCACTCCTGTGTTCCTATGGCACGTTGTGTTAGTTAATCCAAGTTTATCATTTTAAAAGGCTAATTGATCATTAGAAAACCCTTTTGCAATTATGTTAGCACAGCTGAAAACTGTTGTTATGATTAAAGAAGCAATAAAACTGGTCTGCTTTAGACTAGTTGAGTATCTGGAGCATCAATGTAACCTCTCAAATTCATAGACAGGTGTCGCGTCTATTTTTACCCAAAAGTAGTTTTTTACCTGGAGACTGTAGTGCTACTTTCTCAAAATGAACATAAATGCTGTAGGGGGAGGGTTCTGGTGTTTTACCAGGAGACTGGGGCCGATCCCCATTTAGGAATGTATGTCTTGCTTACTCACACTCTGCATGTGTTGATACCTGGCTGAAAACCCTCACAGTTGTTGGCCAACAGATTTTGTCATGGAGTTTTCATTCAATAGGGTTTAGAGTACATTTCATCTTAAGCCATTCTTTTAAATACGGTAATACCTTTAATTAGAATGTTGTGCCTTTAAATACCTTTTCATTCTCATTTTGTTGACGGACTCAATAGAATACACGGAGTCAGAAACTAGGGATCAATTCAAGAAAGTCATCATTCGTCTCTGTTTCAACACCAACTGGTAGATTTAAAAATACTCTGATCTTGTAGATTATTTAGGTACATTTTAGGGTTAGGAAAGTATGTATGAATCATAAAAACAATAGTCCTATAAATCTACCCTAATTCTTACTAATCATGGAAGTTTGATGACAACGGCCCAATCCTACATTTACATAAGTGTTCAGACCCTTAACTCAGTACTTTGTTGAAACACCTTTGGCAGCGATTACAGCCTTGAGTCTTCTTGGGTATGACACTAGAAGCTTGGCACAACTGTATTTGGGGAGTTTCTCCCATTCTTCTCTGCAGATCCTCTCAAGCTCTGTCAGGTTGGATGGGGAGCATCGCTGCACAACTATTTTCAGGTCTCTCCAGAGATGTTTGATCGGGTTCAAGTCCGGGCTCTGGCTGGACCACTCAAGGACAACAGTGCAATAATATGTAACAACTTCACAACAAATACACACATCTAAAGTAAAGGAATGGAATTAAGAATATATAAATATTTGGACGAGCAATGTCAGAGTGGCATAGACTAAAATACAGTAGAATAGTATAGAATACAGTATATACATATGAGATGAGTAATACATAGACAGATACAGTAGAATAGGATAGAATACAGTATATACATATGAGATGAGTAATGCATAGAGAGATACAGTAGAATAGGATAGAATACAGTATATACATATGTGATGAGTAATACATAGACAGATACAGTAGAATAGGATAGAACCTAGTCTGTTCATTATATACTTCTACATTATGTATTGTTACACCATGTAGGAGCAGTATAGACCAAGTCTGTTCATTATATACATCTACATGATGTATTGTTACACCATGTAGGAGCAGTATAGACCTAGTCTGTTCATTATATACATCTACATGATGTATTGTTACACCATGTAGGAGCAGTATAGACCTAGTCTGTTCATTATATACATCTACATGATGTATTGTTACACCATGTAGGAGCAGTATAGACCTAGTCTGTTCATTATATACATCTACATGATGTATTGTTACACCATGTAGGAGCAGTATAGACCTAGTCTGTTCATTATATACATCTACATGATGTATTGTTACACCAACACAAAAAAAGGAAATTATATTATTTTATACTAATACAATTGCTTAGAGAAAGAGATATAGTTTAAAATGTAATTCTCAAAAGGTTGGGGTCTGAATTATTGCCACCCATGTTTTCAATACTCCAGCACCCTCCCCTTGGGAGGATAACGACACTGAAATGTTTTATGAGATTAGAGAACACATTGGGTGGGATCTTAGACCCTTCCTTCATACAGAATCTCTCCAGGTCCTTGATTTATTTAGTCTGCTCTTATGGACTGCCCTGTTCAATTCAAACCACAGGTTTTCAATGGAGTTCAAGTCCGAAGACTGAGATGGCCATTGAAAATGTTGATTTTGTGCCCAATTAACCATTTCTTCGTGGATGTTGATGTGTCTTGCTGGAAGATCCACTTATGTCCAAGTTTCAGCCTCCTAGCAGAGAGGTAACCAGGTTTTGGGCTAAAATATCCTGGTAGTGGGTAAAGTTAATTTATTTATTTCATACAGTAATTTTTGCTCATCATTATCAAGGGTACCAATAACTAGGTGCTTATTTTGATATCTAGTTATTTGACTGAATCAGAAATACAGATGTGGAGTAGATGTAGAGTTTGTTTTAAATTCTCATAAAAAATCTGAACTAATCAAACACTTGTTGCTCTTTGTACGTGTTGATATAATATTAATATTTAATGGAGAGAAAAAAACGTTTCCCTAAACTGCTTTATAATATTATAATTCAATGAAGAATAAAAATAGTTTTCCCTCCTCAACTGCGTTTCCTCCCTCCAGACAGCAGATGGCGATATGTGTCTTTCAGGCGATGTTTCTAGTGTGACGTATAATCTAGTGGACGGAACGCTTCTTCAACAACTGCAGCCACCTCGGTAGCTCGCTAGCCAACAAAGTCTGAACATTCAAGCTGTTTGGACAATTTCGTGGTTTAATTGCCACTGTGATTTAAAAATACTTATGTGGAAACAACTAGCTACCCCATTTAATTTAATATTTACGTTGTAAGTCAACTAGCTGGCTGGTTAAGTTAGCACTAGTCTAGTCGCTAATGCTAACTAGCTATTATCTCTAGCTAACATCTCCGACCATGAGTTCACTAAGCTACTCTCCTCCTGTTAAAGAAGCGGAGGTCTGCTGGACGGAGAAAGAAGCTCTGGTGAAAGAGGAGGAAGAGGAGGCTGTTACAATACAAAAACAAGTAGAGGGTGAGGCTGTTACCGTGAAAGAAGAAGAAGAGAAAGACGTTTCAGTGAAAGAAGAGGAGGAAGATGCAGTTTTTGGAGTGGAGGATGAAGTGAAAGAAGATGAAGACGTTTTTGGAATGAAGGATGAAGAGGGGGAGATTACTGTCACATTAGAGGAGGACGAAGAAGAGAAGACTGGAGAACTGATTAACACCAGTAAATACAGTGAGTACTATCTTATAAAACAGGGACATTGATCTGATTAACACCAGTAAATACAGTGAGTACTATCTAATAAAACAGGGACATTGATCTGATTAACACCAGTAAAAACAGTGAGTACTATCTAATAAAACAGGGACATTGATCTGATTAACACCAGTAAATACAGTGAGTACTATCTTATAAAACAGGGACATTGATCTGATTAACACCAGTAAATACAGTGAGTACTATCTTATAAAACAGGGACATTGATCTTTTATTTTATTTATTTTTTATTTCACCTTTATTTAACCAGTCTGTTGGGTCCATACTGTGTTGATTAACGTTGGGTTCTGGTCCCTGAGTAGAGGGTCAGGAAACCCTGTTCTGATGGGTCTGTTGGGTCCATACTGTGTTGATTAACGTTGGGTTCTGGTCCCTGAGTAGAGGGTCAGGAAACCCTGTTCTGATGGGTCTGTTGGGTCCATACTGTGTTGATTAACGTTGGGTTCGTTCGACATGGCGGCCGACTTTTTTATTTTTTAAAGTTGAGTCAACTGACTGATCACCTTGCATCGTGTGTATAACTGCTCGATATTATTTGTACATCAGTCAGTCGCAATTTACCCATGGTACATCAGTTTTGATGCTCTCAAACACGGCCATTCATCCAGACATAAATCTATCGTTGTAGAACATCTGACATGTAGAAGAAGGAATCCCATCCGAAGGCTGTATTTATCAAGCGTCTCAGTAGGAAGGCTGGTCTCAGATCAGTTTTAGATGGACAGGTGGGATCTGTTCCTAGGTCAGAGCTCCTACTCTTATCAACCGTCTCAGTAGGAAGGCTGGTCTCAGATCAGTTTTAGATGGACAGGTAAGATCTGTTCCTAGGTCAGAGCTCCTACTCTTATCAACCGTCTCAGTAGGAAGGCTGGTCTCAGATCAGTTTTAGATGGACAGGTGGGATCTGTTCCTAGGTCAGAGCTCCTACTCTTATCAAGCGTCTCAGTAGGAAGGCTGGTCTCAGATCAGTTTTAGATGGACAGGTGGGATCTGTTCCTAGGTCAGAGCTCCTACTCTTATCAAGCGTCTCAGTAGGAAGGCTGGTCTCAGATCAGTTTTAGATGGACAGGTGGGATCTGTTCCTAGGTCAGAGCTCCTACTCTTATCAACCGTCTCAGTAGGAAGGCTGGTCTCAGATCAGTTTTAGATGGACAGGTGGGATCTGTTCCTAGGTCAGAGCTCCTACTCTTATCAAGCGTCTCAGTAGGAAGGCTGGTCTCAGATCAGTTTTAGATGGACAGGTGGGATCTGTTCCTAGGTCAGAGCTCCTACTCTGATGAGACATTATATTTATTTCACCTTTATTTAACCAGGTAGGCTAGTTGAGAACAAGTCCTTTATTAAACCAGGTAGGCTAGTTGAGAACAAGTCCTTTAATTAACCAGGTTGGCTAGTTGAGAACAAGTCCTTTAATTAGCCAGGTAGGCTAGTTGAAAACAAGTCCTTTAATTAACCAGGTAGGCTAGTTGAGAACAAGTCATTTATTTAACCAGGTAGACTAGTTGAGAACAAGTTCTCATTTACAATTGCGACCTGGCCAAGATAAAGCAAAGCAGTTCGACAACATACAACAACACAGAGTTACACATGGAGTAAAACAAACATACAGTAGAAAAAGAAGTCTATATACAATGTGAGCAAATGAGGTGAGATAAGGGAGGTAAGGCAAAAAATGCCATGGTGGTGAAGTAAATACAATATAGCAAGTAAAACACTGGAATGGTAGATTTGTAGTGGAAGAAAGTGCAAAGTAGAAATAGAAATAATGGGGTGCAAAGGAGCAAAATAAATAAATTAATACAGTAGGGGAAGCGGTAGTTGTTTGGGCTAAATTATAGATGGGCTATGTACAGGTGCAGTGATCTGTGAGCTGCTCTAACAGCTGGTGCTTAACCTGTTGGGGATAGGGGGCAGTATTTGCACAGCCGGATAAAAAACGTACCCGATTTAATCTGGTTACTACTCCTGCCTAGTAACTAGAATATGCATATAATTGTTTGATTTGGATAGAAAACACCCTAAAGTTTCTAAAACTGTTTGAATGGTGTCTGTGAGTATAACAGAACTCATTTGGCAGGCCAAAACCTGAGAAGATTCTGTACAGGAAGTACCCTGTCTGATCATTTCTTGGCCTTCTTGATCATCTCTATCCAAAACAGGGGATCTCTGCTGTTACGTGACACTTCCTACGGCTCCCATAGGCACTCAGAAGGCGGCAAAAAGCTGAATGGTGGCTTTGCAGGCCCTGGCTGAAAAACATTAGCGCATTTTGATAGTGGTCGATCAGAGAACAGAGACTGGAGGCGCGTGCACGAGGCGACCCCATGTTTTTATTATTTCGTCTTTGAACGAAAACAACGACTCCCGGTCGGAATACTATCGCTTTTTTACGAGAAAAATAGCATAAAAATTGATTTTAAACAGCGGTTGACATGCTTCGAAGTACGGTAATGGAATATTTAGATTTTTTTTGTCACGAAACGCGTCGGCCGTGTAACCCTTCGTCACCCTTGGATAGTGTCTTGAACGCACGAACAAAACGCCGCTATTTGGATATAACTATGGATTATTTTGAACCAAACCAACATTTGTTATTGAAGTAGAAGTCCTGGGAGTGCATTCTGACGAAGAACAGCAAAGGTAATCACATTTTTCTAATTGTAAATCTGAGTTTGGTGAGGGCCAAACTTGGTGGGTGTCAAAATAGCTAGCCCGTGACGGCGAGCTATCTACTCAGAATATTGCAAAATGTGCTTTTGCCGAAAAGCTATTTTAAAATCGGACATAGCGATTGCATAAAGGAGTTTTGTATCTATAATTCTTAAAATAATTGTTATGTTTTTTGTGAACGTTTATCGTGAGTAATTGAGTAAATTCACCGGAAGTTTGCGGTGGGTATGCTAGTTCTGAACGTCACATGCTAATGTAAAAAGCTGTTTTTTGATATAAATATGAACTTGATTGAACAAAACATGCATGTATTGTATAACATAATGTCCTAGGAGTGTCACCTGATGAAGATCATCAAAGGTTAGTGCTGCATTTAGCTGTGGTTTGGGTTCATGTGACATTATATGCTAGCTTGAAAAATGGGTGTCTAATTATTTCTGGCTGGGTACTCTGCTGACATAATCTAATGTTTTGCTTTCGCTGTAAAGCCTTTTTGAAATCGGACAGTGTGGTTAGATTAACGAGAGTCTTGTCTTTAAATTGGTGTAAAATAGTCATATGTTTGAGAAATTGAAGTAATAGCATTTCTAAGGTATTTGAATAACGCGCCACGGGATTCCACTGGCTGTTGAGTAGGTGGGACGATTTTGTCCCACATACCCTAGAGAGGTTAACGGGATTGGTTGGACAACAACCAGTGAGATAGCACGGCGTGAAATTCCCCCCAAAAAATTCTCAAAATTTAAATTCAAGTATTATACGGCATTTTAAAGATACTCTACTCGTTAATCCAACCACATTGTCCGATTTCAAAAAGGCTTTACGGTGAAAGCAAAACATTAGATTATTGTAGGATAGCACCTTAGCAACAAAAAAAAGCCATTTTCCAAGCACGGATAGCCATCACAAAACCAGATATACAGCTAAAATTAAGCACTAACCTTTGACAATCTTCATCAGATGACACTCCTAGGACATCATGTTACACAATACATGCATTTTTTGTTCGATCAAGTTCATATTTATATCCAAAAACCCAATTTTTACATTGGCGCATGACGTTCAGAAAATGTTTTCTCCCCATAACTATCGGTGAATGGGCACATTAATTTACAGAAGAACTCATAAACGTTGACAAAATGTATAACAATTTTGTGGTAGTGCTTTGCTGCAGGAGGGACTGGTGCACTTCACAAAATAGATGGCATCATGAGGGAGGAAAATCATGTGGATATATTGAAGCAACATCTCAAGACATCAGTCAGGAAGTTAAATCTTGGTCGAAAATGATTCATCCAGATGGACAATGACCCCAAGCATACTTCCAAAGTTGAGGCAAGATGGCTTAAGGACAACAAAGTCAAGGTATTGGAGTGACCATCACAAAGTCCTGACCTCAACCCTATAGAAATGTTTTGGGCAGAACTGAAAAAGTGTGTGCGAGCTATAAGGCCTACATTCTGACTCAGTTACACCAGCTCTGTCAGGAGGAATGGGCCAAAATTCACCCAACTTATTGTGGGAAACTTGTGGAAGGCTACCCAAAACGTTTGACCCAAGTTAAACAATTTAAAGGCAATGCTACCAAATACTAATTGAATGTATTTCCTACTTCTCACCCACTGGGAATGTGATGAAAGAAATAAAACCTGAAATAAATAATTCTCTACTATTATTCTGACATTACACATTCTTAAAATAAAGTGGTGAACCTAACTGAGCTAAGACAGGGAATATTTACTAGGATTAAATGTCAGGAATTGTGAAAGATGTAGTTTAAATGTATTTGGCTAAGGTTTATGAAAACTTCCGACTTCAAATGTATATTGCAATATATTTCAATCTCTTTTTCCATTTTTAAATTAAATATTCCTTCTGGCAACCCGCCTCACCCAATGTGATACGTATCTGCTATTTTTTTAGACATTATATCTAGAAACTCCATCAGCAGCTAGCCATCAGAAGCTAACCAGCTAATTAGCTACTAGCTATTTAGTCATTGTTAGCCACTGCTAGCGGACCATTACACCGGATAATCGCAGCTAGCTAGCTGCTACCGAGTGGCCCAGCCCATCTCCCGGCCTGCTCAGTGGACTCTATGATCACTCGGCTACACAGCTGATGCCTCCTAGACTCTTCACTAACACAACTAGAAGCCACTACATCACCGGATTCCTGCCGTAAGCTCTGGACCTTTGCACCGGAGTGGCTATAGTGGCTAACACCCTTGTCCCGAAGCTAGCACCAGTTAGCATCAAGCCAGGCGCGTCTCCCGGCTAGCATAGTAACGACTACCTAACGGCTTCCCTGGTTCATATATTGCTGTTCACTGGACCCTATGATCACTTGGCTACATAGCTGATGCCTGCTGTACTGTTAAACAAAACGGAGTTCCGTGATTAATTATCTGTCGGCCCCAGCCTCGAACTCAGGCCCTGTGTGTAGTTAACTGACTCTCTCTGCCCATTCATCACCATTTTACCTGTTGTTGTTGTCTTAGCTGATTAACTGTTGTCTTACCCGTTGTTGTCTTAGCTAGCTCTCCCAATCAACACCTGTGATTGCTTTATGCCTCGCTTTGTCTCTCTAATGTCAATATGCCTTGTATACTTTTGTTTTATTTTACTGCGGAGCCCCTAGTCCCACTCAACATGCCTCGGAGAACTCTTTTGTCCCACCTCCCACACATGCGGTGACCTCACCTAGCATAACTGGTGCCTCCAGAGATGCAACCTCTCTTATCATCACTCAACGCCTAGGTTTACCTCCACTGTACCCGCACCCTACCATACCCCTGTCTGTACATTATTCCTTGAATCTATCCTACCACGCCCAGAATTCTGCTCCTTTTATTCTCTGTTCACAACGCATTAGATGACCAGTTCAGATAGCCTTTAGCCGTACCCTCATCCTACTCCTCTGTTCCTCGGGTGATGTAGAGGTTAACCCAGGCCCTGTGTGTCCCCAGGCGCTCTCATTTGTTGACTTCTGTAATCGAACAAGCCTTGGTTTCATGCATGTTAACATCAGAGCCTCCTCCCTAAGTTTGTTTTACTCACTGCTTTAGCACACTCCACCAACCTTGATGTCTTTGCCGTGTCTGAATCCTGGCTTTGGAAAGCCACCAAAAATTCTGAAATTTCCATCCCCAGCTACAACATTTTCCGTGAAGATAGAACTGCCAAAGGGGGAGGAGTTGCAATCTACTGCAGAGATGGCCTGCGGAGTTCTATCATACTTTCCAGGTCTATGCCCAAACAGTTCGAGCTTCTAATTAAAAAAATTATTCTCTCCAGAAATAAGTCTCACTGTTGCCGCCTGTTAACAGACCCCCCTCAGCTCCCAGCTGTACCCTGGACACCATATGTGAATTGGTTGGCCCCCATCTATCTTCAGAGTTCGTTCTGTTAGGTGACCTAAACTGGGATATCCTTAACACCCCGGCCATCCTACAATCCAAGCTAGATGCCCTCAATCTCACACAGATTATCAAAGAACCTACCAGGTACAACCCTAAATCCGTAAACATGGGCAGCCTCATAGATATTATCCTGACCAACTTGCCCTCCAAATACACCTCTGCTGTTTTCAATCAGTATCTCAGTGATCAATGCCTCATTGCCTGCATCCGTTATGGGTCCGCGGTCAAACGACCACCCCTCATCACTGTCAAACGCTCCCTAAAGCACTTCTGCAAGCAGGCGTTTCTAATCAACCTGGCCCTGGTCTCCTGGAAGGATATTGACCTCATCCCGTCAGTAGAGGATGCCTGCTTGTTCTTTAATTATAATTTCCTCACCACCTTAAATAAGCATGCCCCTTTCAAAAAATGTAGAACTAAGAACAGATATAGCCCTTGGTTCACTCCAGACCTGACTGCCCTCGACCAGCACAAAAACATCCTGTGCCGTACTGCACTAACAGCTCCCCACCCCCCGCAGCTACTTCCCCAAGCCTCCCCAGCTTCTCCTTCACCCAAATTCAGATAGCTGATGTTCTGAAAGAGTTGCAAAACTTGGACCCGTACAAATCAGCTGGGCTTTACAATCTGGACCCTCTCTTTCAAAAATTATCCACCGCCATTGTGGCAACCCCTATTACTAGTCTGTTCAACCTCTCTTTCGTATCGCCCGAGATTCCTAAAGATTGGAACGCTTCCGTGGTCATCCCCCTCTTCAAAGGGGGTGACACTCTAGACCCAAACTGTTACTGACCTGTATCCATCCTGCCCTGCCTTTCTAAAGTCTTCGAAAGTCAAGTTAACAAACAGAACACTGACCATTTTGAATCCCACCGTACCTTCTCCGCTGTGCAATCCAGTTTCCGAGCTGGTCACAGGTGCACCTCAGCCACGCTCAAGGTACTAAACGATATCATAACCGCCATCGATAAAAGACAGTACTGTGCAGCCGTCTTCATCAACCTGGCCAAGGCTTTCGACTCTGTCAATCACCGTATTCTTATCGGCAGACTCAATAGCCTTGGTTTCTCAAATGACTGACTTGCCTGGTTCACCAACTACTTCTCAGACAGAGTTCAGTGTGTCAAATCGGAGGGCCTGTTGTCCGGACCTCTGGCAGTCTCTATGGGGGTACCACGGGGTTCAATTCTCAGACCGACTCTTTTCTCTGTATATACCAACGATGTTGCTCTTGCTGCAGGTGATTCTTTGATCCACCTCTACGCAGAAGACACCATTCTGTTTACATCTGGCCCTTCTTTGGACACTGTGTTTGCAAACCTCCAAACGAGCTTCAATGCCGTACAACACTCCTTCCATGGCCTCCAACTGCTCTTAAACGCTAGTAGAACTAAATGTATGCTCTTCAACCGATCGCTGCCCGCACCCGCCCGTCCAGCATCACTACTCTGGACGTTTCTGACTTAGAATATGTGGACAACTATAAATACCTAGGTGTCTTGCTAGACTGTAAACTCTCCTTCCAGGCTAATATTAAGCATTTCCAATCCAAAATTTAATCTAGAATCGGCTTCCTATTTCGCAACAAAGCCTCTTTCACTTACGCTGCCAAACATACCCTCGTAAAACTGACTATCCTACCGATCCTTGACTTTGGCGATGTCATTTTCAAAATAGCCTCCAACACTCTACTCAGCAAACTGGATGCAGTCTATCACAGTGCCATCCGTTTTGTCACCAAAGCCCCATATACCACCCACCACTGGGACCTGTATGCTCTCATCGGCTGGCCCTCGCTACATATTCGTCGCCAAACCCACTGGCTCCAGGTCATCTATAAGACTTTGCTAGGCCGCCTTAACTCAGCTCACTGGTCACCATAGCAACACCCACCCGTAGCACGCGCTCCAGAAGGTATATCTCACTGGTCGTCCCCAAAGCTAACACCTCCTTTGGCCGCATTTCCTTCCAGTTCTCTGCTGCCAATGACTGGAACGAATTGCAAAAATCGCTAAAGTTGGAGACTTATATCTCCCTCATTAACTTTAAGCATCAGCTATCCGAGCAGCTTACCGATCGCTGCAGCTGTACACAGCCCATCTGTAAATAGCCCATCAAACTGCCTACCTCATCCCCATGTTTTTATTTACTTTTTCTGCTCTTTTGCACATCAGTATTTCTACTTGCACATCATCATCTGCACATCCATCACTTCAGTGTTAATTTGTTAACCTGTTGGGGGTAGGGGGCAGTATTTACACGGCCGGATAAAAAAACGTACCCGATTTAATCTGGTTATTACTACTGCCCAGAAACTAGAATATGCATATAATTATTGGCTTTGGATAGAAAACACCCTAAAGTTTCTAAAACTGTTTGAATGGTGTCTGTGAGTATAACAGAACACATATGGCAGGCAAAAACCTGAGAAGATTCTGTACAGGAAGTGGCCTGTCTGACCATTCCTTGAGCTTCTTGACTCTGTTTATTGAAGACTGAGGATCTTTGCTGTGACGTGACACTTCCTACGGCTCCCATAGGCTTTCAGAAGGTGGGAAAAAGCTGAATGATGTAATTCCAGCCACTGGCTGAAAAACATTAGCGCTTTTGGCAAGTGCTCTATCAGAGGACAATCTGACTGAGGCGTGTGCACGAGGCGACCCCATGTTTTATTTTCTTTCGTCTTTGAACCTAAACACGCTTTCCCGGTTGGAATATTATCACTTTTTTACGAGAAAAATGGCATAAAAATTGATTTTAAACAGCGGTTGACATGTTTCGAAGTACGGTAATGGAATATTTTGAATTTTTTTGTCACGAAATGCGTCGTGCGCGTCACCCTTCTTTACCATTCGGATAGTGTCTTGAACGCATGAACAAAACAGAGGATATTTGGACATAACTATGGATTATTTTGAACCAAACCAACATTTGTTATTGAAGTAGAAGTCCTGGGAGTGCATTCTGACGAAGAACACCAAAGGTAATAACATTTTTCTTATAGTAAATCTGATTTTGGTGAGTGCTAAACTTGGTGGGTGTCTAAATAGCTAGCCCTGTGATGCCGGGCTATCTACTGAGAATATTGCAAAATGTGCTTTCACCAAAAAGCTATTTTAAAATCGGAGATAGCGAGTGCATATCTATAATTCTTAAAATAATTGTTATGTTTTTTGTGAGTAATTTAGTAAATTCACCAGAAGTTTGCTAGTTCTGAACGTCACATGCTAATGTAAAAAGCTGGTTTTTGATATAAATATGAACTTGATTGAACAAAACATGCATGTATTGTATAACATAATGTCCTAGGGTTGTCATCTGATGAAGATCATCAAAGGTTAGTGCTGCATTTAGCTGTGGTTTGGGTTTATGTGACATTATATGCTAGCTTGAAAATGGGTGTCTGATTATTTCTGGCTGGGTACTCTGCTGACATAATCTAATGTTTTGCTTTCGTTGTAAAGCCTTTTTGAAATCGGACAGTGTGGTTAGATTAACGAGAGTCTTGTCTTTAAAATGGTGTAAAATAGTCATATGTTTGAGAAATTGAAGTAATAGCATTTCTAAGGTATTTGAATAACGCGCCACGGGATTCAACTGGCTGTTGAGTAGGTGGGACGATTTCGTCCCGCCGACCCTAGAGAGGTTAAATTGTAATTACTTCGCTACTATGGCCTATTTATTGCTTTTCCTCCGTACTCCAGATTTTTCTATTGTGTTATTGACTGTACTTTTGTTTATCCCACGTGTAACTCTGTTGTTTTTTCGTCGCAGTGCTTTGCTTTATCTTGGCCAGGTCGCAGTTGTAAATGAGAACTTGTTCTCGACTGGCCTACCTGGTTAAATAAAAAATAAAATCTTAACTTTATTGACAACACCCAAATGGATACTGTCATTAACACGATTCTTTAATAATTACACACAATTCATAATACTGTAGCAAATATTATATTAAACATTACATTCAAACGAGCCTTACAATTATAATCCAAAGTAGTGTGAAATGAACTCATCATCAACCTGGAAATGGAGGTTACTCCCCCGACTTTCCCCCATTCACATTCAGAATACATTGTGAAAAACTAAAATCTTTGCTCACCATTTTTGCTCCTGACAGATATACTACATCCATAACTATCGGTTTCTTCATTAGCAGGGAGGAGTTTCTGCAATCAAATTGCCCTCGTGCTGCAATTTTAGCAAACACAGAAAGGGGCCTATATTGGAGACCAAAAGTTGTCTGGCACACTGCTTAGAGTTTCAACAACATGAATAACTTATTTCTAGCCTACAATCATCTATGTTACTACTAATGTGAAAACAAGACAAAATATGACTATTCTTGCTCATTTTAAGACAATTGTCAAATAATTTTAACATTCATGACAGACGTCAATTGTTGTCCAACATCATGGCTACGCTGTTGGCATCACCTTTTACAGTGGATTACCGCTGTTGTGGGCCTTTAATCATCTGTCTGACTTTATTGTTCACACAGGAGAGAAACTTCACTATCGTGGATCCTCTGGGGAGCCTCAACAACCTCATGATGCTGAAGAGGCAGAGAAGAGTCTCTCCAGATCAGAACACCTCAGGAAACACCTGCAGAGACCCACAGGGAAGAAAACTCACTGCTGCTCTGATTGTGGGAAGAGATTCACCTCATCAGGCATTAAAATTCATCAGAGAACACACACAGGAGAGAAACCTTACAGCTGTGATCAATGTGGGAAGAGTTTTACTACATCTGGCTCTCTGAATCTACACCAGAGAACACACACAGGAGAGAAACCTTATAGCTGTGATCAATGTGGGAAGAGTTTTGGTCAATCTTGCCATCTGACTCAACACCAGAGAATACACACAGGAGAGAAACCTTATAGCTGTGATCAATGTGGGAAGAGTTTTGGCCAATCTTGCCATCTGACTCAACACCAGAGAATACACACAGGAGAGAAACCTTATAGCTGTGAACAATGTGGGAAGAGTTTTGGTCAATCTAGAGAGCTGACAGTGCACCAGAGAATACACACAGGAGAGAAACCTTATAGCTGTGGTCAATGTGGGAAGAGTTTTGGTCATTCTGGACAGCTGACAGTGCACCAGAGAACACACACAGGAGAGAAACCGTACAGCTGTGATCAATGTGGGATGAGTTATACTACATCTGGCTCTCTGAATCTACACCAGAGAACACACACAGGAGAGAAACCTTATAGCTGTGGTCAATGTGGGAAGAGTTTTGGTCATTCTGGACAGCTGACAGTGCACCAGAGAACACACACAGGAGAGAAACCTTACAGCTGTGATCAGTGTGGGAATAGTTTTACTACATCTGGCTCTCTGACTTTACACCGGAGAATACACACAGGAGAGAAACCTTATAGCTGTAATCAATGTGGGAAGCGTTTTACTACATCTAGCCAGCTGACTTTACACCAGAGAATACACACAGGAGAGAAACCTTATAGCTGTGGTCAATGTGGGAAGAGTTTTGGTCAATCTAGCCAGCTGACATTACACCAGAGAACACACACAGGAGAGAAACCTTATAGCTGTGGTCAATGTGGGAAGAGTTTTTGTCAATCTGGCAATCTGACAGTGCACCAGAGAACACACACAGGGGAGTAATCTTATAGCTGTGATCAATGTGGGAAGAGTTTTGGTCAATCTAGCCAGCTGACATTACACCAGAGAACACACTGTATTGTATATATACAATAAATGTATTGGAGATGAGTTTTGTTTGGGCTCGTTCCAAGGGGACGAGAGTTCTAGAAGCTCGTGAGTTTTAGGATTCTATAGAAAGAGAAAGGATAAAAAAGTATAATTGTATATCATTATTTAGAAATACGTGTAGCCAGTAGACACCATGTTTATATTGTAGAAGGTGAAGCTTTGTAGATGATTATGTGAAATGGAAGTTGTAGAGATACTCTGAATGATCGGCTATGAAAAGCCAACTGACATTTACTCCTGAGGTGCTGACCTGTTGCACCCTCGACAACCACTGTGATTATTATTATTTGACCCTGCTGGTCATCTATGAACATTTGAACATCTTGGCCATGTTCAGTTATAATCTCCATCCGGCACAGCCAGAAGAGGACTGGCCACCCCTCATAGCCTGGTTTCTTCCTTGGTTTTGGCCTTTCTAGGGAGTTTTTCCTAGCCACCGTGCTTAGACGCCTGCATTGCTTGCTGTTTGGGGTTTTAGGCTGGGTTTCTGTACAGCACATTGAGATATCAGCTGATGTAAGAAGGGCTTTATAAATACATTTGATTGATTGATTGTACAACTGAATACATTCAACTGAAATGTGTCTTGGGTGCACTGATTGGTGTCACCTCGTTAGTCAGTATGTGTTACACCTGTGTTGGCTTGTCCATCTCGTTAGTGGGAAGGTGTTTCACCTGAGCTGGTCCAGGTTCTATTTAAGAGTGTCTGGCCCAGTGCTCCAGTTGTCTTGATACATGTGGAGAGTCAACACCTTTAGTTGCTCCACCTTTTTGGTTTACTTCCTGTCTTTAAGTTTGGTGTGGGTTTTTCTTTTGTTTGCCTCTTCTTGGGCAGATTTAGTGGGTCTCATGGTGGGTGTCTTTTAGGTCCCAGTTGTTGTTACTAGTCAACTTCCAGTGGACACCCCCATAGTGTCTTTCAGAGCCCCTCCTAAAAAACAAGTTATATTTTGGGTTGGATATTGCATCATATTGTTGATATTTTAATCAATGGCATTTCCTTACAATGCTCATTAGTCTTTCAGTTGTTATTATTGTTTTTTATCCTCATATTTGTGTACTAAATATTTCTGATTATTTTCATAGTTTTTTCCTGTGAAGCCATTGTGTTGCATCCATGTCTGACATGTGCTGTATAAATAAAGCTTGTTTTGATTTGAACATATTGTAAAACAAATTAACCCAATGACTGACCAATCAACAAACTCTTGGTCCACCTTAGTATGAAAAACTGTATCAATCCCACTTTTCCAGCCTGCTGAAGGCGTGGTGGAGTGGTAAACACCACCCCCGGCTCTACCAGGGGCTTGAGGTGGTCTCCCACAGCTCTGCTTATGTCATGTTCTGTGGCCTTGCGGTTCCATTTCTGACTGCCCCTGCAACACAGAAACACATTTAGTCATATTATATAAAACACTCAAAGTAATGGATATGGAGCATCTACATCCTCAGTTACACCTGGCACCTAAATGTGACTTCTGTCATCTGATCACTCCAAGCTGCATTAGGTTCAGATCTACCAGGATGGGCCTTTGACACAGTCAGGCCACTGATTATGCATAAGCAATGTAAAGAGGTGGGGTGAATGAGGGGAAAAGTAAATTTGACACAAATTACCTTCATAATAAATCAAATGTTGTTGGTCACATACAGGTGTTCAGCAGATGTTATTGCAGGTGTAGTGAAATGCTTGTCCTTCTAGTTCCCACAGTGCAGTAATATCTAACAATTAATATCTAACAATTTCACAACAAATACCTAATACACACAAATCTAAGGTAAGGAATGGAATTAGGAATATATAAATATATGGATAAACAATGTCAGAGCAGCATAGACTGAGATACAGTGGGGGGAAAAAGTATTTGATCCCCTGCTGATTTTGTACGTTTGCCCACTTACACTTTCACTGACAAAGAAATGATCAGTCTATCATTTTAATGGTTTATTTGAACAGTGAGAGACAGAATAACAACAACAAAAAATCCTGAAAAACGCATGTCAAAAATGTTATAAATTGATTTGCATTTTAATGAGGGAAATAAGTATTTGACCCCTTTAACTTGTTGTCTGAAGATAAAATGTACATTTTACTGAACTGCGTCCAGTCAGCAGATGGACTAGATGCCTCTTAGGCCGCCCATTGTGACTCCGTCAAGAATTCAGCAGAGCAAGTTTGTATGAAGGTCTGGTTCTTAAATGGGTACATAGTTCAATAGTAATATCCTCTAAAACGCTCTGGTGACAAACTTTACTGCCCTGTTTCCAGTTGTCCACATGGCTGGAAGAACCTATTCAAGTAAGTAAGTAAATAGATTTTGAAAATGTAAAAAAACCCGATGTATTATTAGCTAACTAGCTACAGTGCAGGCTAACTCAAATGAGCTGCTAAATGAGCTAGCTATCTAGCCAACTTCAAATACTGTATAGATAGATAGGTAGCTGGTGATATTTAATTCACTTAGCTAGCGAACTTCATATTAGCTAGCTATCTATTTATCACTGTAAAAAGCAAACTCCAAATGCATTTGTAGGTAGCTAGCTAACAGCCATGGAGGAGAGTGAAAGGATAGCAGCCCCAACTGTCAGTGAGAGAGGAGGCTATTCTGGATAGGGCAGGTACTTTTGTGTAGTTCCTGTCCCTAGAAGTGAGGACGGAGATAATAGTAACATAATATTCAGTGTGGTGTAATTTGACTATAATGAAGTCTGTTTCTTGTGAGGTTTTCTGTCCTCAGATAAAGAGCTCTATGAAAGCCAGTCTACATATGAAGAGGTCCCAATGAAGAGCAGTGGTTCTCAGTCCTGGGGACTCAAAGAGGGGCACATTTTTGTTTTTGCCTTCACACTGCACAGCTGATTCAAATGATTCAAACTCATCATCAAGCTTCAAGTGGTATTTATGTATTCATTTGTGATGCCATCCTTGATATGATTCTGTTATTGTCACATGCTACACATGTACATATGTGTGCCCATGCATTTATCAATCCAATGTTATCATGATTTGTTATCAGGGATATTATACTTTAGTAATCCACAATGACCTGGTGATGTAACAGTCTAATAATTACATTGTCTTCCATATTCCTACAGAGACCCTGTAACTGGAGATTCCTTCATAACGGTTGCCTACAGTTACCTTGTAGGGCATTGCAAGGTTGGGTGACCAGGGTCATCTGGGACTGCCTCCTGGAGGAATTCAGGTGTGTGAAGGCTACCTGTGTCCTGCGTAACTTCATGAGGATGGACACGAGGACCAGGAGGGGATCTGCAGCTCGCCGCCGTGTGCCAGAGGAGGAGTCTGCTGCTCTGCAGGATGTTTCAAGGATGGGGTCCAACAACGCAGCAAGAGAGGCAATCCGTGTGCAGGAGATCTTCACCTCCTACTTCTTCAAAGAGGGTGCTGTTCCCTGGCAACACCATAGACTACACTATGCACAACCAAAGGCTCTTTTAAGAGCCATTCACATTGCAATAAGAGTATTCTTCCATTTACTGAGCTATGTCAACTGCAGTTATTCAATTCACAGTTTCTCTCCCTTTGATTTCTACTTCTCAGGTGAGGGTGCTGTTTAGGTAAGGGTGTGTGATGTCTGTACAAAAACAAAACAGACTATTTTAAATCACCCATATTGAAAAAATGTAGAACAATTAGACACCCTTATAACCCACACCTACACACTCATGTATCAATCTGATGGATTGTGTTGTGCAGTAAACAGGCTCAGGTGTATAACTGTGGCTCCTTCCACCATCAAAGAATAGGCAAGAGGGCCAACCATGGAGAATAGTAAGACACTTCATTATTTCTATAACTACGCTGTATTGTTTGTCCTTGTGTGTCCGTTCATGTTTTTCAGCATAAAGTCCTCTGCAACCACTTAGTGTGGTGTGGACACCAGGTGAGGCCACACACAGATTCCTGTGAACACTGTCGCTTTAACTACCTTATTTTCTCAATAACAGTCTCTCTCCTTCACTTCATCCCTCTCTCCTCTTCTCCCTAAATCCTCTAGGTTATATCAGCTGTGTCGGTGAACCCCTCCTGCATCTGAACTGGCTACATAGAGGGCACAGCATGATCAGAGGTGAGAGATCACCTGGTCAGGTCAACAGGAAGTATTATTAAAGAGATGCTTTACATTGAAATACAGATAGAGATGCAGTAGTCCCAGAGTTAATGATCCCAGGTCAGTTTATATTATACAGGAAGTATTATTAAAGAGATGCTTTACATTGAAATACAGACAGAGATGCAGTAGTCCCAGAGTTAATGATCCCAGGTCAGTTTTGCATTTCACCTCCTGATTGATGACTAACAATGTTAGAATAAAAAATAAAAACACAAGGTTTAAACATGCTCTCTCTCTCTCCATCTGTCTCTCGTCTGCAGGTATGTTTTGATGTGAGAGGATGCCAACCCCCAGTCCCATCATCACCACCTCACCTGCTTTTAAGAACCTTTGGGCCGACGAGAGACACTATTATGTAATTGTGATGAACTGAGAGAATATTTATGTAGCACTGTGATTCATTAATCATGTGCTGCCTTCCCTGCTCCTATGTGCTTACCTCTTTCCCTTTCTGTCTTTTACACCTCTCTCACCACCTCCTCTTTCTTCCTCTGTTTTTATAATGCACAACAGATGTGCATTGAAGTACAGATTAAACTTGTATTTATAACACTTGGATAATGAGCTTTTCAATAAAGCATTTCACATTCTCTACTGGTTGAAATGAAGTGTAATGTGATGAAATACTCCACCTATCCTGTGTTTATCAGATCAATGCAGATGAAGAGCATTAGATGTTGAGATGAACCAGTGTTAGAGTATTTACATGATGCATAGGAAGTGTAGTGTTCTGTTTTTTAACATTATATTTCTGTATATATGAATTAACTAGTTAAATCCTGTTTCTAGTCTATTAGTTACAATGTGTAACCATTGATGTCCCAGGACCAAGATTGGTAAACACTGTTGAAGTGTATAATTGTAATACATACATGCAGACACAGCGTCATTCAAAGACTGGAATTTGATACTCCTGGTATTGGATATGACTGAAAAATAATCTCAAAGACATTCATACCTAAACTGCACCTTTATTTGCCAAGGTAGAGTACATGATCAGTGAATATATTAAATGTACAGGCTACAAAGTGGGGATCTCATGCATGGTAATAACTACATGTATATACGACTTGCATCCTTGGCACAACATGATATTATATTCTACTCAATCCATAGGCTTCATTAATGTCATTCAGGCTGTTTTGAAGTTGATACAACTGGCTATGATAGCTGAGGTTCATAGGTTCTGAACTAATATGTATACCAAACGTTTGGGTCCATACACAGATCGGCTAGATAGCTAGCTACACATCCATAGGCATACAGGTATTTTAATCATCCACTGCACAATAAGCAAGAACATAGCTAGCTACGTTATTTCATCTATCTGCATGGCAAATATCAGCAAGGCAAGCTTACACAATTGTACATTCAATTTGCAGTAAATTCTGCAGCTAGCTAGATTCTATACATTCACTGTTTCACAAAACGACGGCCTGGTTTGCTGGTTGTTTCAGGAGTCCCTAAAACAACCAGAATGACAATTTCATACTCATGTCACAACACCCATAAAGCTGGTCAGCTAGCTGGCTAATGTTAGCTAGTCTGCTAGTTGGTTAATGTTAGCTAGACAGCTAGCTGGTTATTGTTAGCTAGTCAGCTAGCTGGTTAATGTTAGCTAGTCAGCTAGCTGGCTAATGTTAGCTAGTCAGCTAGCTGGCTAATGTTAGCTAGTCAGCTAGCTGGCTAATGTTAGCTAGTCAGCTAGCTGGTTATTGTTAGCTAGTCAGCTAGCTGGTTAATGTTAGCTAGTCAGCTAGCTGGCTAATGTTAGCTAGTCAGCTAGCTGGTTAATGTTAGCTAGTCAGCTAGCTGGTTAATGTTAGCTAGTCAGCTAGCTGGTTAATGTTAGCTAGTCAGCTAGCTGGTTAATGTTAGCTAGTCAGCTAGATGGTTAATGTTAGCTAGTCAGCTAGCTTGCTAAATCGCGATTTTCGTAAATAAACTTTATGATAAGAAAAAGCATAATCGTTTGTCTCTACATTAACTAACATTCCTGTCAACTGTACATGTTTCTGCATGATTCGTTATGACGTTATAATCCCTTACATTTGCTTCCATCCTAGTATTTCTGTCCGCCATCTTTGATCCAGTTCAGTTCTGTGTAGGGGTACCCCTCTCTCCTAGTATTTCTGTCCTCCATCTTTGATCCAGTTCAGTTCTGTGTAGGGGTACCCCTCTCTCCTAGTATTTCTGTCCTCCATCTTTGATCCAGTTCAGTTCTGTGTAGGGGTACCCCTCTCTCCTAGTATTTCTGTCCTCCATCTTTGATCCAGTTCAGTTCTGTGTAGGGGTACCCCTCTCTCCTAGTATTTCTGTCCTCCATCTTTGATCCAGTTCAGTTCTGTGTAGGGGTACCCCTCTCTCCTAGTATTTCTGTCCTCCATCTTTGATCCAGTTGAGTTCTGTGTAGGGGTACCCCTCTCTCCTAGTATTTCTGTCCGCCATCTTTGATCCAGTTCAGTTCTGTGTAGGGGTACCCCTCTCTCCTAGTATTTCTGTCCACCATCTTTGATCCAGTTCAGTTCTGTGTAGGGGTACCCCTCTCTCCTAGTATTTCTGTCCGCCATCTTTGATCCAGTTCAGTTCTGTGTAGGGGTACCCCTCTCTCCTAGTATTTCTGTCCTCCATCTTTGATCCAGTTCAGTTCTGTGTAGGGGTACCCCTCTCTCCTAGTATTTCTGTCCACCATCTTTGATCCAGTTCAGTTCTGTGTAGGGGTACCCCTCTCTCCTAGTATTTCTGTCCGCCATCTTTGATCCAGTTCAGTTCTGTGTAGGGGTACCCCTCTCTCTTAGTATTTCTGTCCGCCATCTTTGATCCAGTTCAGTTCTGTGTAGGGGTACCCCTCTCTCCTAGTATTTCTGTCCGCCATCTTTGATCCAGTTCTGTGTTGGGGTACCCCTCTCTCCTAGTATTTCTGTCCACCTTTTTTGATCCAGTTCAGTTCTGTGTAGGGGTACCCCTCTCTCCTAGTATTTCTGTCCTCCATCTTTGATCCAGTTCAGTTCTGTGTAGGGGTACCCCTCTCTCCTAGTATTGCTGAAGAAAGTCTAACAGTCACTAGTGCAGCAGCAGCCTCCCCCGGTCCTAGTGCGGCCTGGTAAGAAGTTTAAGATGCGATGGAACGGTTGACGGGAAAAAAAAATCACAGAAACAATATATTGACTGATATTGATTTATTTAGGGGGGGGGGGCTAATGAATATTTTAGGACCAGCGATGTTCCTTATTCCTACCCTTTAACTTTTTACTCAACTGCGTTACCCACTCCAGTCAGCAGATGGCGGTATGGGAATTTCAGGCGATGCTGTTGGTGTGACGTATAATGTAGTGGACGGAACGCTTCTTACAACAGCAGCAACAGTTAGTCAGACACCACGGTAGCTTGCTAGACAAAATAGCCGAACCAATAAAGCTCTTTAGACACGTTAGTGTATATTAGCCACTGTGTTTTAAACCCACTACTGTCGTCTAGTTAGTTATCCGTTTTAATTTCATATTTACGGTGTTGTTGTTATTATTCAGCTAGCAGGCTGGTTAAGTTAGCATTAGCCTAGCTAACTAACATCCCCGACCATGCGGTCACTGAGTTACTCTCCTCCTGCTAAAGAAGAGAATATCACAGTAAAACAAGAAGTAGAGGGTGAGGCCGTTACTGTGAAAGAAGAAAAATACGCGTTCAGAGTGAAAGAGGAGGAGGATGTTACAGTAAAAGAAGAGGAGGATGCAGTTTATGGAGTGAAAGAGGAAGAGGGGGAGATGACTGTTACGTCGATAGAGGAGGAAACTGGACATCTGGGCCCGGTTTCCCAAACGCAACTTAAGGCGTCCAATGGTTCTAACGGTGAACTTAGCCATAAGATGGGTTTGAGAAACCGTTCCCTGATTAACACTAGTAAGTACTGTCTTAAATACAGAGGTACAAACTCTGCAGTTGTTGAACTGATGTGTGGTGTTAAAGTGGAAATATGCAATAGCTACATCCATATTGTGACTTTTATATTAGTTATTTATAGCCATTGATTCTTGAAGAATATAACACATGTCTCATGAGCTTAGTTCAACTGTTGTTCCCCATCATAACCACAAATAAGCTTTTTTTACGCCAACGTCTAGAAATAATGTAAATCAACACTGTATAGCCTCAACATGGTTAAAACTATGATGTTGATATCATGGATTGCCAGTCCTTGCATCCATAGGTCAGTCTATGAGTTTGAAAGTAGTTACATTTCTCCAGCCCCATCATCTTATTACCAAAACAGTGTTTGAACTGCAGATTTGGTTGATTGATGTGTGGGTTTTTTAAACAGCAACAAAATGGCTGCTCAGAGACGTGGTTTGGTAAACAGCTGAGGGATGGAGAAATGTAATAACTCTCAAATTCATAGAGAAAGCTATTGTAGCAACCTTCAGGCTATCCCCTGAATTCACTACACTATGAATACAAAGACTGGCCATCCATGATGTCATAATGATAGTTTAAGCAGGTTTCTAGGCTATATAGTATATTCTAGAATTCATCCATTATGTCATAATGATAGTTTAACCAGGTTTCTAGGCTATATAGTATATTCTAGAATTCATCCATGTCATAATGATAGTTTAACCAGGTTTCTAGGATATATAGTATATTCTAGAATTCATCCATGATGTCATAATGATAGTTTAACCATGTTTCTAGGATATATAGTATATTCTAGAATTCATCCATGATGTCATAATGATAGTTTAACCAGGTTTCTAGGCTATATAGTATATTCTAGAATTCATCCATGATGTCATAATGATAGTTTAACCAGGTTTCTAGGCTATATAGTATATTCTAGAATTCATCCATGATGTCATAATGATAGTTTAACCAGGTTTCTAGGCTATATAGTATATTCTAGAATTCATCCATGATGTCATAATGATAGTTTAACCAGGTTTCTAGGCTATATAGTATATTATAGAATTACCAGTGTAGATTTCCTGTGCAGGTCAAATTATTACAGCTGTTGATAAGTCATTGTATAATATTCAGCCAATTTTTTTCATGTCATTACATTAAAGGCGAAACATACCTAGATTCAATAACATTCATGTATTGGTTTGAAACCTTTGTTTTAAACCCTTCTCAAATTTGGAGCCTTGACGGGTTTG
Source organism: Salmo salar (assembly GCF_965601325.2). NCBI lineage: Eukaryota > Metazoa > Chordata > Actinopteri > Salmoniformes > Salmonidae > Salmo > Salmo salar. Next base: position 214,377 of record NW_027675524.1, on the reverse strand, counting down.
TAAAAAACGGTTTGTCAAAAAACACTTATTTATTTAAATGTAACCTTTATTTAACTAGGCAAGTCAGTTAAGAACAAATTCTTATTTCCAATGATGGCCTACCCCGGACGACGCTGGGCCAATTGTGCCCCACCCTATGGGACTCCCAATCACGGCCGGTTGTGATACAGCCTGTAGTGACGCCTCTAGCACTGAGATGCAGTGTCTTAGACCGCTGTGCCACTCGGGAGCCCCAAAATCATGTTCTAGTGCTGTCCTCACCTAAAATACATCTTGGTCAACCAAGAGTCATCTGTTCTTTCTACCAATCGCTCCATGTGTTTTAATAAAATCAACTATATGTACTGAACTTGTCTGATGCTTTAAATAAGCATGCCCCTTTCAAAAAATGTAGAACTAAGAACAGATATAGCCCTTGGTTCACTCCATACCTGACTGCCCTCGACCAGCACAAAAACATCCTGTGGCGTACTGCACTAGCATTGAATACTGCCCGCGATATGCAACTTTTCAGGGAAGTCAGGAACCAATTCACACAGTCAGTTAGGAAAGCAAAGGCTAGCTTTTTCAAACAGAAATTTTTATCCTGTCGCTCTAACTCCAAAAAGTTTTGGGACACTGTAAGGTCCATGGAGAATAAGAGCACCTCCTCCCAGCTGCCCACTGCACTGAGGCTAGGAAACACTCACCACCGATAACTCCACAATAATTGAGAATTTCAATTAGCATTTCTCTACGGCTGGCCATGCTTTCCTCCTGGCTACCCCAACCCCGGCCAACAGCTCCCCACCCCCCTCAGCTACTTCCCCAAGCCTCCCCATCTTCTCCTTCACCCAAATTCAGATAGCTGATGTTCTGAAAGAGCTGTAAAACCTGGACCCGTAAAAATCAGCTGGGCTAGACAACCTGGACCCCTACAAATCAGCTGGACTAGACAACCTGGACCCCTACAAATCAGCTGGGCTAGACAATCTGGACCCTCTCTTTATAAAATTATCCGCCGCCATTGTGGCAACCCCTATTACTAGTCTGTTCAACCTCACTTTCGTATCGTCCGAGATTCCTAAAGATTGGAACACTTCCGCGGTCATCCCCCTCTTCAAAGGGGGTGACACTCTAGACCCAAACTGTTACAGACCTATATCCATCATGCCCTGCCTTTCTAAAGTCATCAACATCCAAGTTAACAAACAGATCACTGACCATTTCGAATCTCACCGTACCTTCTCCGCTGTGCAATCCGGTTTCCGAGCTGGACACGGGTGCACCTCAGCCACACTCAAGGTACTAAACGATATCATAACCGCCATCGATAAAAGACAGTACTGTACAGCCCTCTTCTTCGACCTGGCCAAGGCTTTCGACTCTGTCAATCACTGTATTCTTATCGGCAGACTCAACAGTCTTGGTTTCTCAAATGACTGACTCGCCTGGTTCACCAACTACTTCTTAGATAGAATTCAATGTGTCAAATCGGAGGGCCTGTTGTCCGGACCTCTGGCAGTCTCTGTGGGGGTACCACAGGGTTCAATTCTCGGACCGGCTCTTTTCTCTGTATATACCAACGATGTTGCTCTTGCTGCGGGTGATTCCTTGATCCACCTCTACTCAGACGACACCATTCTGTATACATCTGGCCCTTCTTTGGACACTGTGTTAACCTCTCTAGGGTAGGGGGCAGTATTTTCACGGCCGGATAAAAAAACGTACCCGATTTAAACTGGTTACTGCTCTTTTCCAGAAACGAGAATATGCATATAATTAGTAGATTTGGATAGCAAACACTCTAAAGTTTATAAAACTGTTTGAATGGTGTCTGTGAGTATAACAGAACTCATATGGCAGGCCAAAACATGAGAAGATTTCATACAGGAAGTGCCCTCTCTGACCATTTCTTGTGCTTCTGTAGCATCTCTGTCGAAAATACAGGATCTCTGCTGTAACGTGACAATTTCTAAGGCTCCCATAGGCTCTCTGAAGGTGCCAGAAAGTGGAATGAGATCTCTGCTGTCTCTGGGCTAGGTACAGGAGTGCTGTTTGTGAGGGGTCAGGCTGGTGGCTCAGAGACAGGAGATGCGCGGCCCCGAGAAGTGGCCATGTTTTTCTTTCAGCCTTTGACCGAAAACAACTACGCCCGGTTGGAATATTATCGCTATTTTACGAGAAAAATAGCATAAAAATTGATTTTAAACAGCGTAATGGAATATTTTGAATTTTTTTTGTCACGACATACATCATATGAATCACATAAAGTCATATGTTTGAGAAATTGAAGTAATAGCATTTTTAAGGTTTTTCGTATTTCGCGCCACTCGATTCCACTGGCTGTTGACTAGGTGGGACGATTCGTCCCACATACCCGAGAGAGGTTAACCTGTCTAGGCGAGGTCAACAGCCAGTGGAATCGCGTGTCGTGAAATACAAATACCTCAAAAATGCTATAACTTAAATTTCTCAAACATATGATTATTTTACACCATTTTAACCTGTTAGGGCTAGGGGGCAGCATTGACACGGCTGGATAAAAAACATACCCGATTTAATCTGGTTACCACTCCTACCCAGTAACTAGAATATGCATATACTTATTACATATGGATAGAAAACACCCTACATTTTCTAAAACTGTTTGAATGGTGTCTGTGAGTATAACAGAACTCAAATGGCAGGTCAAAACCTGAGAGATTCCTTTACAGGAAGTGGCCTGTCTGACCATTTGTTGAACTTCTTTTCCATCTCTATCATTTACTAAGGATCTCTGCTCTAACGTGACACTTCCCACGTCGTCCATAGGCGCTCAGAGCCCGGGAAAAAACAGAATGTCGTCATTCCAGCCCCAGGCTGAAACACATTATCGCCTTTCTCAAGTGGCCGATCAAGAGACACTGGCTTACGCGCGTGACCCCGACCGCCCCCGCCTTTGGGATTTTTTCCTCTGTTTGCCGAAAAGGAGATTCCCTGTCGGAATATTATCGCTTTTCTACGAGAAAAATGTCGTAAAAATTGATTTTAAACAGCGGTTGACATGCTTCGAAGTACGGTAATGGAATACTTAGAATTTTATTGTCACGAATTGCGCCATGCGCGTGACACTTCTTTACTATTTCGGATAGTGTCTGGAACGCACGAACAAAACGCCGCTATTCGGATATAACGATGGATTATTTTGGACCAAACCAACATTTGTTATTGAAGTAGCAGTCCTGGGTGTGTATTCTGACGAAGACAACAAAAGGTAATGAAACTTTTATAATAGTAAATATGATTATGGTGAGTGCTAAACTTGCCGGGTGTCTAAATAGCGAGCCCGTGATGCCTGGGCTATGTACTTAGAATATAGCAAAATGTGCTTTCACCAAAAAGCTATTTTAAAATCGGACATATCGAGTGCATAGAGGAGGTCTGTATCTATAATTCTTAAAATAATTGTTATGCTTTTTGTGAACGTTTATCGTGAGTAATTTAGTAAAATGTTAGCGAATTCCCCGGAAGTTTGCGGGGGGTATGCTAGTTCTGAACGTCACATGCTAATGTAAAAAGCTGTTTTTTGATATAAATATGAACTTGATTGAACAAAACATGCATGTATTGTATAACATAATGTCCTAGGGTTGTCATCTGATGAAGATCATCAAAGGTGAGTGCTGCATTTAGCTGTCTTCTGGGTTTTGGTGACATTATATGCTGGCTTGAAAAATGGGTGTCTGATTATTTCTGGCTTGGTACTCTGCTGACATAATCTAATGTTTTGCTTTCGTTGTAAAGCCTTTTTGAAATCGGACAGTGTGGTTAGATTAACGAGAGTCTTATCTTTAAATGGCTGTAAAATAGTAATATGTTTGAGAAATTGAAGTAATAGGATTTTTAAGGTTTTGAAAATCGCGCCACAGGATAGCAGTGGCTGTTACGTAGGTGGGACGAATTCGTACCGCCTAGCCTAGAGAGGTTAAAGACAAGACTCGTTAATCTAACCACATTGTCCGATTTCAAAAAGGCTTTACAGCGAAAGCAAAACATTAGATTGTCAGGAGAGTACCCAGCCAGAAATAATCAGACACCCATTTTTCAAGCTAGCATATAATGTCACAAAAACCAAAACCACAGCTAAATGCAGCACTAACCTTTGATGATCTTCATCAGATGACACTCCTAGGACATTATGTTATACAATACATGCATGTTTTGTTCAATCAAGTTCATATTTATATCAAAAACCAGCTTTTTACATTAGCATGTGACTTTCAGAACTAGCATACCCACCGAAAACTACCGGTGAATTTACTAAATTACTCACGATAAACGTTCACAAAAAACATAACAATTATTTTAAGATTTATAGATACAGAACTCCTTTATGCAATCGCGGTGTCCGCTTTTCGGTGAAAGCACATTTTGCAATATTCTGAGTAGATAGCCCGGCCATCACAGGCTAGCTATTTTGACACCTACCAATTTTGGCACTCACCAAACTGAGATTTACTATAAGAAAAATTGGATTACCTTTGCTGTTCTTTGTCAGAATGCACTCCCAGGACTTGTACTTTACACCCAATGTTGTTTTGGTTCCAAATAATCCATAGTTATATCCAAATAGCGGCGTTTTGTTCTTGAGTTCAAGACACTATCCGAAGGGTGATGCGCTGGCGCGTATCGTGACAAAAGATTTCAAAATATTCCATTACTGCACTTCGAAGCATGTCAAACACTGTTTAAAATCAATTTTTATGCGATTTTTCTCGTAAAATAGCGATAATATTCCGACCGGGAGACATTGTTTTCGTTCAAAGACTGACAGAAGAAATGGTGTCTTCACGTGCATGCGCGCACCCGTGTCATTGTTCTCAGATCGACCACTATCCAAATGCGCTACTGTTTTTAGCCCAGGGACTACAGAGTCATCATTCAACATTCTGGCGCCTTCTGAGAGCCTATGGGAGCCTTAGAAAATGTCACGTTACAGCAGAGATCCTCTGTTTTCGATAAAGAGGCTATAGAAGGCCAAGAAATGGTCAGAGGGCACTTCCTGTATAGAATCTTCTCAGGTTTTGGCCTGCCATATGAGTTCTGTTATACTCTCAGACACCATTCAAACAGTTTTAGAAACTTTAGGTAGTTTTCTATCCAAAGCTAACAATTATATGCATATTCTAGTTTCTGGGCAGGAGTGATAACCAGATTAAATCGGGTAACATTTTTATCCGGCCGTGAAAATACTGCCCCCTATCCATAACAGATTAACAAACCTCCAAATGAGCTTCAATGCCATTCAATGCAATACCAAACTCCTTCTGTGGCCACCAACTGCTCTTAATTGCTAGTAAAATTAAATGCATGCTCTTCAACCAATCTTCTCTGCACCCGCCGCCTGACTAGCATCACTACTCTGGACGATTCTGACTTAGGTATTTGTTGTTGTCCACATATTCTAAGTGTCTGGTAAACTCTCCTTCCAGACTCATATTAAAATATTAAGCATCTCCAATCCAAAATTAAATCTAGAATTGGCTTCCTATTTCGCAAACAAAGCCTCCTTCACTCACACTGCCAAACATACCCTCGTAAAACTGACTATCTTATAAATCCTTGACTTCGGCGATGTCATTTTCAAAATAGCCTCCAACACTCTACTCAGCAAACTGGATGCAGTCTATCACAGTGCCATCCGTTTTGTCACCAATCCCCATATAGCACCCACCACTGCGAACAGTATGCTCTCGTCGACTGGCCCTCGCTACATATTCGTCGCAAAACCCACTGGCTCCAGGTCATCTACAAGTCTTTGCTAGGCCGCCTTAACTCAGCTCACTGGTCACCATAGCAACACCCACCCATAGCATGCGCTCCAGGAGGTATATCTCACTGGTCATCCCCAAAGCCAACACCTCCTTTGGCCGACTTTCCTTCCAGTCCTCTGCTGCCAATCACTGGAACAGGAAAAAAATGTATGCATTCACTACTGTAAGTCGCTCTGGATAAGAGCGTCTTCTAAATGACTAAAATGTAAAAAAATGGAAGGAATTGCAACAATCGCTGACTTTAAAGACTTATATCTCCCTCACTACCTTTAAGCATCAGCTATCTGAGCAGCTTACCGATTGCTGCAGCTGTACACAGCCCATCTGTAAATAGCCCATCCAACTGCCTACCTCATCCCCATGTTTTTATATACTTTTTTTGCTCTTTTGCACCCCAGTAACTCTACTTGCACATCATCTGCACATCTATCACTCCAGTGTTAACCTGTTTAGGATAGGGGGCAGTATTGACACGGCTGGATAAAAAACGTACCCGATTTAATCTGGTTACCACTCCTACCCAGTAACTAGAATATGCATATACTTATTACATATGGATAGAAAACACCCTAAAGTTTCTAAAACTGTTTGAATGGTGTCTGTGAATATAACAGAACTCATTTGGCAGGCAAAAACCTGACACGGTTTCAGGCAGGAAGTGGCCTGTCTGACAAGGTGTCGTTCTTCTTGTCTCTGTTTATTGAAGAGTGAGGATCTTAGCTGTCCCGTGACACTTCCTACGGCTGCCATAGGGTCTCAGAAGGCGGCAAAAAGCTGAATCGTGGCTTTGCAGGCTCTGGCTGAAACAAAGTAGCGCGTTTGGGTAGTGGCTGGTTACAGTACTGTGAGACTCAGGCGCGTGCCCGCGTCGACCGAAAGCTTTGTTTACTTTCCTCAGTTTAGCTAAATGGACATTCCCGGTCGGAATATTATCGCTTTTTTACGAGAAAAATTGCATAAAAATGGATTTTAAACAGCGGTTGACATGCTTCGAAGTACGGTAATGGAATATTTAGATTTTTTTTGTCACGAATTGCGCCATGCGCGCGACCCTGATTTACCATTTCAGATAGTGTCTGGGACGCACGAACAAAACGCCGCTATTCGGATATAACGATGGATTATTTTGGACCAAACCAACATTTGTTATTGAAGTAGCAGTCCTGGGTGTGCATTCTGACGAAGACAACAAAATGTAATCAAACTTTTATAATAGTAAATATGATTATGGTGAGTGCTAAACTTGCCGGGTGTCTAAATAGCTAGCCCGTGATGCCTGGGCTATGTACTTAGAGTATTGCAAAATGTGCTTTCACCAAAAAGCTATTTTAAAATCGGACATATCGAGTGCATAGAGGAGGTCTGTATCTATAATTCTGAAAATAATTGTTATGCTTTTTGTGAACGTTTATCGTGAGTAATTTAGTAAAATATTAGCGAATTCCTCCGGAAGTTTGCGGGGGGTATGCTAGTTCTGAACGTCACATGCTAATGTAAAAAGCTGGTTTTTGATATAAATATGAACTTGATTGAACAAAACATGCATGTATTGTATAACATAATGTCCTAGGGTTGTCATCTGATGAAGATCATCAAAGGTTAGTACTGCATTTAGCTGTCTTCTGGGTTTTTGTGACATTATATGCTAGCTTGAAAAATGGGTGTCTGATTATTTCTGGCTTGGTACTCTGCTGACATAATCTAATGTTTTGCTTTCGTTGTAAAGCCTTTTTGAAATCGGACAGTGTGGTTAGATTAACGAGAGTCTTGTCTTTAAATAGCTGTAAAATAGTCATTTGTTTGAGAAATTGAAGTAATAGGATTTTTAAGGTTTTGAAAATCGCGCCACAGGCTTCAAGTGGCTGTTACGTAGGTGGGACGAATTCGTCCCGCCTAGCCCATAGAGGTTAATTTGCTAAATTGTAATTACTCTGCTACTATGGCCTATTTATTGCCTTACCTCCTTAATCCATTTGCACACACTGTATATAGATTTTTCTGTCGTGTTATTGACTGTACGTTTGTTTATCCCACTTGTAACTCTGTGTTGTTTGTGTCGCACTGCTATGCTTTATCTTGGCCAGGTCGCAGTTGTAAATGAGAACTTGTTCTCAACTGGCCTACCTGGTTAAATAAATAAATAAAATCTTAACTTTATTGACAACACCCAAATGGATACTGTCATTAACGCAGTTCTTCAATAATTACACATAATTCTTAATGCTTTAGCAAACATTTTATTAAACAGGACATTCAAAAATATCCTTACAATTATAATCCAAGGTAGTGTGAAATGAACTCATCATCAACCTGGAAATGGATGTTACTCCCCTGAGTTTCCCCCATTCACATTCAGAATACATTGTGAAAAACTAAAATCTTTGCTCACCATTTTTGCTCCAGGCAGATATCGTACATCCGTAACTATCGGTTTCCTCATTAGCAGGGAGGAGTTTCTGCAATCAAATTACCCTCGTGCCGCAATTTTAGCAAACACAGAAAGGGGCCTATATTGGAGACCAAAACTTGTCTGGCACACTGCTTAGAGGTTCAACAACATGAATAACTTATTTCTAGCCTACAATCATCGATGTTACTACGAATGTGAAAACAAGACAAAATATGACTATTCTTGCTCATTTTAAGGCAAATATCAAATAATTTTAACATTCATTACAGACGTCAATTGTTGTCCAACATCATGGCTACGCTGTTGGCATCACCTTTTACAGTGGATTTCCGCTGTTGTGGGCCTTTAACCATCTGTCTGACTTTGTTGTTCACACAGGAGCGATATGGGACTATCGTGGATCCTCTGGGGAGCCTCAACAACCTCATGATGCTGACGAGGCAGAGAAGAGTCTCTCCAGATCAGAACTCCTCAAGAAACACCTGCAGAGACCCACAGGGAAGAGAACTCACTGCTGCTCTGACTGTGGGAAGAGATTCACCTCCTCATCAGGCATTAAAATTCATCAGAGAACACACACAGGAGAGAAACCCTATAGCTGTGATCAATGTGGGAAGAGTTTTGGTAAATCTAGCAATCTGACATCACACCAGAGAACACACACAGGAGAGAAACCATATAGCTGTGATCAGTGTGGGAAGAGCTTTACTGAGTCTGGGGGTCTGACTAAACACCAGAGAAGACACACAGGAGAGAAACCTTATAGCTGTGATCAATGTGGGAAGAGTTTTGGTCAATCTAGCAATCTGACAGTGCACCAGAGAACACACACAGGAGAGAAACCCTATAGCTGTGATCAATGTGGGAAGAGTTTTGGTAAATCTAGCAATCTGACATCACACCAGAGAACACACACAGGAGAGAAACCATATAGCTGTGATCAGTGTGGGAAGAGTTTTACTGAGTCTGGGGGTCTGATATTACACCAGAGAAGACACACAGGAGAGAAACCTTATAGCTGTGATCAATGTGGGAAGAGTTTTGGTCAATCTAGCAATCTGACAGTGCACCAGAGAATACACACAGGAGAGAAATCCTATAGCTGTGATCAATGTGGGAAGAGTTTTGGTAGATCTGGCCATCTGACTCAACACCAGAGAACACACACAGGAGAGAAACCTTATAGCTGTGACCAGAGATAATCTGATTAAAGATCTCTGATCAAACATCAGAAAATACATGAAGGAGTTGTTTCATGATATCAATGAATTAATGTCACAATGTAGAATGTTTTAACATTGTAGAAGGAGTATTTTAATTATGTCACAATGTAGAACCCTAAACGTTTGTCCCCTGTTCTATTGATTTCAACATGATATGGATATTAGCCTCAGGGGGAAATCCAGGCTCTGAAATGGAAGAGTACTATTTATGAGATTTAACAAAAAGTGACTAACAAAAAAAGAGCTGTGTTACACTTACCATGTTGGTGACCCACTTGAATCACAATGCAACACTTCAAAATGTAGATAGCTGTTTTCTATAAATTGTCCTCTAACCAGGGATGTACACATTATTCCCAGATTCCGTGTGGTTTTTGAGCTGTTAGTTTTAACAGGACGTGCAACCTCATCTCCCTCCTCTCACGCAATTGATCTCAACATGATATCGATGAGTTATGAAAAATCAGTGTTGTGTTCCTTTGTTCCGTGACCCCGACATTTAAATGCATCACTCCAAAATGTAGCTGACTGTCTTCTGCAGGTTGTCCTCTAACCAGTGAGGTAAAATATATCTCCCATTTCCATGTGTTTTTTAGTTGTGTTAGTTTCAACAGCATGTACAACCTGATTTCCCCCCTAATCGATATCAGTGATTTATTGCTACTCGTTAAAACAAGTGTTTTTGGTGCTTGTACAGTTTATAAGGTGCTTGTTTAAAAAAATACAAGTAATATGATTATTGTGGCAGATGTTTGTGTATATAGCACATGTTATGTTTAGGTTTTCAATTTATCCCAAACTGTTTCTGCATATTGGTTATTGATTTGGACACGTTAAAACTGTGTTTTGACATTGGGGCTATTTCATATTTTCATTTCATGTAACATTTAGTAATGATATTTATTTATGCAACCAACTGACAATTTTTTTGGTACAATTATATTGACATTGTTGCCCTGTTTTTAGAATATCAGGGTTCATTCTCAGATGTGCCAACCCAAATGTACTAGAGCATGACATTGGGGACTGGGCCCCGATCCAACAACATGCCTATCTAGTGAACCCTGAAAAGAGAGAAGCTCTGCAGTGAGGTGGAAAGTTACTACGGATATTGCAGGAGTTTCCTCTTGAAATCAGACATGTCTGTGTCCTATTGGAGATGAGTTTTGTTTGGGCTCGTTCCAAGAGGACGAGAGTTCTAGAAGCTAAGGAAGGATTGTATAGAACGAAAGATGAAGGAGAAAAGATGCTGTATATTATTTAGACATTTTTTTTCTTGTTTTTAATTGTTGAAAGCCAGTAGACACCATGTTTATATTGTAGAAGGGAATCATTTTAGTTGATTATAATGTGAAATGGAAGTTGTTTTCTGTTGGTGGTGAGCAAACTTGTCCAAAAGAAATATAGGATATATTTGTTGTCTTAAGGGGGAAGGTGTTACAGGCTTTGGTTTTTCCATTTATGTTTTGAGGTTGAACTTTAGCTCGTTAGCACGTCTACCTCGTTAGCACGTCTAGCTCGTTAGCACGTCTAGCCCGTTAGCACGTCTAGCCCGTTAGCCCGTCTAGCTCGTTAGCACGTCTAGCTCGTTAGCCCGTCTAGCCCGTTAGCACGTCTAGCTCGTTAGCACGTCTACCTCGTTAGCACGTCTAGCCCGTTAGCACGTCTAGCCCGTTAGCACGTCTAGCCCGTTAGCACGTCTAGCTCGTTAGCCCGTCTAGCACGTCTAGCTCGTTAGCCCGTCTAGCCCGTTAGCACGTCTAGCTCGTTAGCACGTCTAGCTCGTTAGCCCGTTAGCACGTCTAGCTCGTTAGCCCGTCTAGCACGTCTAGCTCGTTAGCCCGTTAGCACGTCTAGCTCGTTAGCACGTCTAGCTGGTTAGCCCGTCTAGCTCGTTAGCACGTAGGACGCACTGATTGGTGTCACCTCGTTAGTCAGTATGTGTTACACCTGTGCTGGCTTGTCCATCTCGTTAGTGGGAAGGTGTTTCACCTGAGCTGGTCCAGGTTCTATTTAAGAGTGTCTGGCCCAGTGCTCCAGTTGTCTTGATACATGTGGAGAGTCAACACCTTTAGTTGCTCCACCTTTTTGGTTTGCTTCCTGTCTTTAAGTTTGGTGTGGGTTTTTCTTTTGTTTTCCTCTTCTTGGGCAGATTTAGTGGGTCTCATGGTGGGTGTCTTTTAGGTCCCAGTTGTTGTTACTAGTCAACTTCCAGTGGACACCCCCATAGTGTATTTCAGAGCCCCTCCTATAAAACAAGCTTATATTTTGGGTTGGATGTTGCATCCAATTAATATTTTAATCAATGGATTTTCCTTAGAATGCTAATCTGTCTTTCAGTTGTTAATCTTCTGTTTGTTGTGGTAAATATTTCTGTTTATTTTCATTGTTTAATTTTTTTTCCTGTGAAGCATCCATGTCTGAAATGTGCTGTATAAATAAAGCTTGATTTGAACATATTGCAAAAGAAATTAACCCAATGACTGACAATCAACAGACTCTTGGAAAACCAATACATATCTTGGTCCATCTTATTATGAAAACAGGATAAATTCAGTATATCTCCCACTATGTCAAAATAGTGCTGGTATGTACGTTTAGTATCACTTTTCAACCAACCCAGTGCATTTGTTGAAGATAAATGTTTAATTAAACAATACGTCAAAGGATTCAACTACTGCAAACCGAAACAAACAAATGGATCAACCAGATCAATCCCACTTTTTCAGCCTGCTGAAGGCGTGGTGGAGTGGTAAACACCACCCCCGGCTCTACCAGGGGCTTGAGGTGGTCTCCCACAGCTCTGCTTATGTCATGTTCTGTGGCCTTGCTGTTCCATTTATTGACTGTCCCTGCAACACAGAAACACATTTAGTCATATTATATAAAACACTCAAAGTAATGGATATGGAGCATCTATGGCCTCAGTTACACCTGGCACCTAAATGTGACTTCTGTCATCTGATCACTCCAAGCTGCATTAGGTTCAGATCTACCAGGATGGGCCTTTGACACAGTCAGGCCACTGATTATGCATCAGCAATGTAAAGAGGTGGGGTGAATGAGGGGAAAAGTAAATTTGACACAAATGACCTTCATAATAAATCAAATGTTGTTGGTCACATACAGGTGTTCAGCAGATGTTATTGCAGGTGTAGTGAAATGCTTGTCCTTCTAGTTCCCACAGTGCAGTAATATCTAACAATTAATATCTAACAATTTCACAACAAATACCTAATACACACAAATCTAAGTAAAGGAATGGAATTAGGAATATATAAATATATGGATAAACAATGTCAGAGCAGCATAGACTGAGATACAGTTTATACATATGAGATGAGAAATGATATGTAAACATTATTAAAGGGACTAGTGTTCCATTTATTAAAGTGGCCAATGATGTCAAGTCTATATGTAGGCTGCAGCCTCTCTGTGCTATTTAACAGTCTGATGGCCTTGAGATAGAAGCTGTTTTTCAGTCTTTCGGTCCCAGCTTTGATGCACCTGTACTGATCTCGCCTTCTGAATGATAGCGGGGTGAACAGGCAGTGGCTCGGGTAATAACAAAAAACATGTATGTATGCCTGGGGGGAAATTCACTTTCATACAGCAATACCAGAGGACAATTTGCACTAAATAAACATAAATGGAACATATTCCCTTTTGCTGACGTGATGAACCACTAAGGGGACATAAATATTTAATCCCAAAACTTTCCCTTTGGTTTAACTGTTTAAGACGGTCCCCTTTTCTAATAGAGGCCGGAATGTGATCAATACCCACAGCTTGTAGGTGTAACCGATGTGAAATGGCTAGTTAGTTAGCGGTGGTGCGCGCTAATAGCATTTCAATCAGTGACGTCACTCGCTCTGAGACTTGAAGTAGGGTTTCCCCTTGCGTTGCAAGTGCCGCGGCTTTTGTGGCGCGATGGGTAACGTTGCTTCGTGGGGTGTCAGGTGTTGATGTGTGCAAGGGTCCCTGGTTTGAGGCCGGGTTGGGGCGAAGAGATGGAGGCAGGGTTGCCTTGGTGTAAGGACTTATAGTGCCTTGCCATGGGGTAGTCGTCATTGCCTACCCGTATGGCGTACTTGTGTTCCGCTAGGCGGTCTTGAAGGCGTCTCTTTGTCCGTCCAATGTAGAACACCTTGCACTGTGGACATTCCAATCTATAGATGACATGAGTGGTTTTGCAGTTAATGAAATGCTTGACGTAATACTCCATTTTGGAAGCTGTATCAACAAAATACTTTTTCTGTGCAATATTTCTGCAGTGGTTATATTTAAAAGAGCCCTTGGGTTTGTGGTCAAGCCAAGTTTTTTGAGAGTCACCCGGAAGATAACTGTGTACTAATTTATCATTTAGGGTAGGACATCTTTTAAAGCTTATGACTGGTGGCACAGGAAAGACTTGGCGTAGTAGAGTATCACTTTGGATAATTCCCCAATTATTTTTATTGATTATTTTAATGTTCTCTGCTTCAGTACTGTATTTTGTGGGTATTGATCATATCCCGGCCTCTATTAGATATACCCTGGTTTACATGAAGATATGGATTTACAAACTACAGGCCACTAAATACCCAGGTTTACATGAAGATATGGATTTACAAACTACAAGCCACTAAATACCCTGGTTTACATGAAGATATGGATTTACAAACTACAGGCCACTAAATACCCAGGTTTACATGAAGATATGGATTTCTCACCATTCCTGTAGGGTTGTGATAGGTCCATTCCTGTAGGGTTGTGATAGGTCCATTCCTGTAGGGTTGTGATAGGTCCATTTGCTATCATCTAGTGGTCTTTCTTCTCAATTGCCCTCAGCTATGTTTAGACTGTTGTTCATGTTTTGTTGGGTTCAAGTGTACTAGGGAATAGATTGCTTTCTTGTTCTTGACTTCTCTCCCAGACATGTTTAGGGTTGGAACTACCTTGCTGGGTGTTCTAGTGCCTCTAGCTTGGAGTTGTATTACCTTTCCTTTTTTGTGATGACACAGCCACAGTGTTTCACTTTTTAATGTGTATAGTATTGCTTACTAGGTGTGTCCAATCAATTTTGTAACCACTCCCTCTCCAATTAGGGCTGATTGGAAAAGCTGTTAAAAAGAGGACATTGTATTATTTCTTTGTACTCCCTGACGAAGGCCATGCAGCCGAAACGCGTTGGATTTTTTTTTAAACATTGTTTCTATTGAACCTGCCATACTAATAAAGGCATTTTAATCAATTATATGAAGAGTGCCTTGGTCCTCCTTTCTTTTTGATGACCAACTCACCCCTTTTACCAAAGAGCACCTTCTGTCTACCAACATTTACTATTGTGTACCTTAGTAGCACTTCCCTTCCTCATTTTTCTACTAGTTGAAAATAACTTCTATTTCACATTATAATCAACTACAATGCTTCACCTTCACCAATATAAACATGGTGTCTACTGGCTGTCAACAATTATAAACAAGAAAAAATATATATATTCTCCCCACTAGCTTCTAGAACTCTCATCTTCCTAAAACTCACTAGCTTCTAGAACTCTCGTCCCCTTGGAACGAGCCCAAACAAAACTCATCTCCGACACGGAAAAACGTGCAGTCAAAATAAATTGTGATCTATAGCAACGCACTAGCTAAACGCAAAAAAACTAATCTTCTTGACTGCCCACCCTTGAGACAATCAGAAACCAAGTTGTCCTTACCACAGACATGTCTGATTTCAAGAGGAAACTCCTGCAATATCCATAGTAACTTTCCACCTCACTGCAGAGCTTCTCTCTCTTTTCAGGGTTCACTAGATAGGCATGTTGTTGGATCGGGGCCCAGTCCCCAATGTCATGCTCTAGTACATTTGTGTTGGCACATCTGAGAATGAACCCTGATATTATAAAAGCAGGGCAACAATGTCAATATAATTGTACCAAAAAAATTGTCAGTTGGTTGCATAAATAATTATCACTACTAAATGTTACATGAAATGTAAATATTTGATTGCATAGTCATATTTTCAACGTCATTTTGCTAGATGGGATATCCCCAATGTCAAAACAGTTTTAACGTGTCCAAATCAATAACCAATATGCAGAAACAGTTTGTGATAAATTGAAAACCTAAACATAACATGTGCTATATACACAAACATCTGCCACAATAATTATATTACTTGTATTATTTAAAACAAGCACCTTATAAAACTGTACAAGCACCAGAAACACTGTTGGTTTGACAAGTAGCAATAAATCACTGATATCGATTAGGGGGGAAATCAGGTTGTACGTGATGTTGAAACTAACACAACTAAAAAAACACATGGAAATGGGAGATATATTTCACCTCACTGATTAGAGGACAACCTGCAGAAGACAGTCAGCTACATTTTGGAGTGATGCATTTAAATTTAGGGGTCCCTAAACAAAGGAACACAACACTTATTTGTCATAACTCATCGATATCATGTGGATTTTTTTTTCTTTTTACCGTTGTTTTACCAGTTAAGTTGACTGAGAACACATTCTCATTTACAGCAACAACCTGGGGAATAGTTACAGGGGAGATGAGGGGAATGAACGAGCCAATTGTAAGCTGGGGATGATTAGGTGGCCGTGATGGTATGAGGGCCAGATTGGGAATTTAGCCAGGACACCGGGGTTAACACCCCTACTCTTACGATAAGTGCAATGGGATCTTTAATGAGCTCAGAGAGTCAGGACACCCGTTTAACGTCCCATCCGAAAGACGGCACCCTACACTGGGCAGTCACTGCCCTGGGGCATTGGGATATTGTTTAGACCAGAGGAAAGAGTTCCTCCGACTGGCCCTCCAGCAGCATATGGTCTCCCATCTAGGGACTGACCAGGACCAACCCTGCTTAGCTTCAGAAGCAAGCAAGCAGTGGGATGCAGGGTGGTATGCTGCTGGCAATCAATTGTGCGAAAGGAGGAAGATGAGTTTACACGTCCTGTTAAAACGAACAGCTCAAAATCCACATGGAATCTGGGAATAATGTGTACATCCCTGGTTAGAAGACAATTTGTAGAAAACAGCTAGCTACATTTTGAAGTGTTGCATTTTGATTCAAGTGGGTCACCAACATGGTAAGTGTAACACAACTCTTTCTTTTGTTAGTCACTTTTTGTTAAATCTCATAAATAGTAACTCTTTCAATTCAGAGCCTGGATTTTCCCCCTGAGGTTAATATCCATATCATGTTGAAATCAATAGAACAGGGGACAAACGTTTAGGGTTCTACATTGTGACATTAAAATACTCCTTCTACAATGTTAAAACATTCTACATTGTGAGATTTCATTTCATTGATATCATGAAACAATTCCTTCATGTATGTATTTTCTGATGTTTGATCAGAGATCTTTTATCAGAGTATCTCTTCCCACATTGACCACAGCTATAAGATTTCTCTCCTGTGTGTATTCTCTGGTGTCGAGTCACAGTGCCAAATGTAGTAAAACTCTTCCCACATTGACCACAGCTATAAGATTTCTCTCCTGTGTGTGTTCTCTGGTGTGTTCTCTGGTGTGCAGTCAGATTTCCAGACCCACCAAAACTCTTCCCACATTGACCACAGCTATATGGTTTCTCTCCTGTGTGTGTTCTCTGGTGCACTGTCAGCCATCCAGATCCACCAAAACTCTTCCCACATTGATCACACCTATATGGTTTCTCTCCTGTGTGTATTCTCTGGTGTCGAGTCACAGTGGCAAATGTAGTAAAACTCTTCCCACATTGATCACAGCTATAAGATTTCTCTCCTGTGTGTGTTCTCTGGTGTGCAGTCAGATTTCCAGATCGACCAAAACTCTTCCCACATTGATCACAGCTATACGGTTTCTCTCCTGTGTGTGTTCTCTGGTGCACTGTCAGCCCTCCAGATCCACCAAAACTCTTCCCACATTGACCACAGCTATAAGGTTTCTCTCCTGTGTGTATTCTCTGGTGTGATACCAGATGGCCAGATTGACCAAAACTCTTCCCACATTGACCACAGCTATAAGGTTTCTCTCCTGTGTGTGTTCTCTGGTGTGATACCAGATGGCCAGATTGACCAAAACTCTTCCCACATTGATTACAGCTATAAGGTTTCTCTCCTGTGTGGATTCTCTGATGAATTTTAATGCCTGATGGGGAGGTGAATCTCTTCCCACAGTCAGAGCAGCAGTGAGTTCTCTTCCCTGTGGATGTCTGCAGGTGTTTATTGAGGTGTTCTGATGTGGAGAGACTCTTCTCTGCCTCTTCAGCATCATGAGGGTGTTGAGGCTCCCCAGAGGATCCACGATAGTTAAGTATCTCTCCTGTGTGAACAACAAAGTCAGACAGATGATTAAAGGCCCACAACAGCGGTAATCCACTGTAAAAGGTGATGCCAACAGCGGAGCCATGATGTTGGACAACAATTGACTTCTGTAATGAATGTTACAATTATTTGATATTTGCCTTAAAATGAGCAAGAATAGTAATATTTTGTCTTGTTTTCACATTCGTAGTAACATCAATGATTGTAGGCTAGAAATAAGTTATTCATGTTGTTGAAACTCTAAGCAGTGTGCCAGACGACTTTTGGTCTCCAATATAGGCCCCTTTCTGTATTTGCTAAAATTGCGGCACGAGGGCAATTTGATTGCAGAAACTCCTCCCTGCTAATGAGGAAACCACTAGTTATGGATGTACTATATCTACCTGGAGCAAAAATGGTGAGCAAAGATTTTAGTTTTTCACAATGTATTCTGAATGTGAATGGGGGAAAACTCAGGGGAGTAACCTCCATTTCCAGGTTGCTTAGGAGTGCATTTCACACTACTTTGGATTATAATTGTAAGGATATTTTTGAATGTCCTGTTTAATAAAATGTTTGCTAAAGCATTAAGAATTATGTGTAATTATTGAAGAACCGCGTTAATGACAGTATCCATTTGGGTGTTGTCAATAAAGTTCAGATTTTATTTATTTATTTAACCAGGTAGGCCAGTTGAGAACAAGTTCTCATTTACGACTGCGACCTGGCCAAGATAAAGCAAAGCAGTGCGACACAAACAACACAGAGTTACACATGGAATAAACAAGCATACAGTCAATAACACAATAGAAAAATCTATATACAGTTGTGCAAATGGAGTAAGGAGGTAAGGCAATAAATAGGCCATAGTAGCGAAGTAATTACAATTTAGCAAATTAACACTGGAGAGATAGATGTGCAGATGATGATGTGCAAGTAGAAATACTGGTGTGCAAAAGAGCAAAAAAGTAAATAAAAACATGGGGATGAGGTAGGCAGTTGGATGGGCTATTTACAGATGGGCTGTGTACAGCTGCAGCGATCGGTAAGCTGCTCAGATAGCTGATGCTTAAAGTTAGTGAGGGAGATATATGTCTCCAACTTCAGCGATTTTTGCAATTCGTTCCAGTCATTGGCAGCAGAGAACTAGAAAGAAATGTGTCCAAAGTAGGTGTTGGCTTTGGGGATGACCAGTGAGATATACCTCCTGGAGCGCGTGCTATGGGTGGGTGTTGCTATGGTGACCTGTGAGCTGAGTGAAGGCGGCCTAGCAAAGACCTATAGATGACCTGGAGCCAGTGGGTTTGGCGACGAATATGTAGCGAGGGCCAGCCGACGAGAGCATACAGGTCGCAGTGGTGGGTGCTTGATAAGAGAATTATCTATTAAATGTAAATGAATCAATAAACCATGATGAATTATTAGTCATACAGCATGGTTAACCTGTTGGGTCTAGGGGGCAGCATTTGCACGTCTGGATAAAAAAAATGTACCCGATTTAATCTGGTTACTAATCCTACCCAGTAACTAGAATATGCATATACTTATTATATATGGATAGAAAACACTCTAAAGTTTCCAAAACTGTTTGAATGGTGTCTGTGAGTATAACAGAACTCATTTGGCAGGCAAAACCCTGAGACATTTTCTGACAGGAAGTGGATACCTGATGTGTTGTATTGACTTTAAAGCTATCCCATTGAAAGACACAGGGGTTTAGGAATATTTTGGCACTTCCTATTGCTTCCACTAGATGTCACCAGCCTTTACAAAGTGTTTTGAGTCTTCTGGAGGGAGATCTGACCGAACAAGAGCCATGGAACGGTGATGTCCCATTAGACACCTGGCGCGCTACTTCATGTTGGGTACCCTCGTTCCAATACGTTATAAAAGGCTATGCATTCGTCCACCTTGAATATTATTCATGTTCTGGTTAAAAAAGGCCCTAATGATTTATGCTATACAACGTTTGACATGTTTGAACGAACGGAAATATATTTTTTCCCCTCGTTCATGACGAGAAGTCCGGCTGGCTTACATCATGTGCTAACGAGACGGAGATTTTTGGACATAAATGATGAGCTTTTTTGAACAAAACTACATTCGTTATGGACCTGTGATACCTGGAAGTGACATCTGATGAAGAGAATCAAAGGTAATGGATTATTTACATAGTATTTTCGATTTTAGATCTCCCCAACATGACGTCTAGTCTGTATCGCAACGCGTATTTTTCTGGGCACAGTGCTCAGATTATTGCAAAGTGTGATTTCCCAGTAAGGTTATTTTTAAATCTGGCAAGTTGATTGCGTTCAAAAGATGTAAATCTATAATTCTTTAAATGACAATATAATATTTTAACAATGTTTTCTAATTTTAATTATTTAATTTCTGACGCTGACTTGACTGCCGGTTATTGGAGGGAAACGATTTCCTCAACATCAATGCCATAGTAAAACGCTGTTTTTGTATATAAATATGAACTTGATAGAACTAAAAATGCATGCATTGTCTAACATAATGTCCTAGGAGTGTCATCTGATGGAGATTGTAAAAGGTTAGTGTATCATTTTAGCTGGTTTTATGGTTTTGGTGACCCTGTCTTTGACTTGACAAAACATTACACACAACTCTTGTAAATGTACTGTCCTAACATACTCTAAATTTATGCTTTCGCCGTAAAACCTTTTTGAAATCGTAAAACGTGGTTAGATTAAGGAGATGTTTATCTTTCAAATGGTGTAACATAGTTGTATTTTTGAAAAATTTGAATTTTGACATTTATTTGGATTCAAATTTGCCGCTCTTGAAATGCACCTGCTGTTGATGGAGTGCACCACAGGTGGCACGCTAGCGTCCCACCTAGCCCCAAGAGGTTAATGAATAATCAAAGTAAAGATCAATGTAGGGATCGATTAGTCTGATTAGTTCCGGAAAGTCCAGGAACCACTGGAGAGGGAAAGAAATGTGTGTATGCAATTAGTATAGAGAGATAGAGAAGCAGATGGTCAAGGGAGTAAAACCTCAGAGAGTTCCTAACCTTGAAGGAAAGGAACAGGCTGAGCCAGAAGGTGATAAACAGTGTGAGAAGTTTATGGGGGTTGCAGGTCACCAACAGATTGTGTGTAAATGCATGTGCGTAAGAAAGCAAGAACTATATAATGACTGTTTTGTTATCCTGACCTCAGAACGTTCTCTGAATAAAGCTACAGATACCTTTTGCAGAAAGCTGAGTCCTTGCCTAATTATTTGAACCCATTGTCTTACAAACTTTGGGCATTAGTCAAGGCGAATTGATTATTGATTATTATCATAAAAGATATAAAATTCCTTTAACAATTGGTCCTTCGAGCCGGATCTCAAACTGCCGCTGTCGTTCCAAGGAGACACGGAAACCGTGCGGATGAAATATCCGTAAATCAAAGACCTGGCCCTTTACTGTGGGTTCTTCACAGGCCGGTGGCAAACTGGTACGCGACAGAGGTGGTGACGAGATTCAACGAACATTGAAAAACTCAGCTGCAAATAACAAGGTTAGTAAGCTTTATTCATTGTTTTGGGGAATAGCACCTGCATGATTACATTAAATAAGGAATGAGTGAGAGCACCTGAATGTCTGCGTTGCATGATGAGTGATACACCTGTAGGTCTGCATTACATGATGAAATGAGGAATACACCGGTATGTCTGCATTGCATGATGGAATAAGGGACACAATTGGGTGTTGGCATTAAATAGCTCAGTCTTATCACTCAATATGAGTCAAAATCTGTCACTTCCAGGAGTGCTCATTTTGTCAAAAATGAAAAAATAACAACTCACAGCTGTGTTAATAGACCCAACTCAAACATCTGCTATCTTGAAATGTCCAAAAAAGGTATTTAAATGGGCCTACCAGACATCTTCTTGAGAGAAGATAAGGTCAGGGACTCCTGTCTTACTTTCTGTCATGTTGAGATGGGTTAGTTCTTCTTGAGAGAACTAACCCAAAATTAGTCGAAAGGCTAAGGGATTCTCTTCCTGAGAAGAAGCTGACAGCCTTCAAACAGAGCAAAAAAAGTGGTCCCAAACAATATGTCAAAATGAATAAAAAAATGATACAGCCGTCTTTAATAAGATCAAACTGAACTAACTGCTATCTTGAAATGTTGAAAAAGTGTTTTTAAATAGCTCAGTCTTATCACTCAATATGAGTCAAAATCTGTCACTTCCAGGAGTGCTCATTTTGTCAAAAATGAAAAAATGAAAAAAATAACAACTCACAGCTGTGTTAATAGACCCAACTCAAACATCTGCTATCTTGAAATGTCCAAAAAAGGTATGTAAATGGGCCTACCAGACATCTTCTTGAGAGAAGATAAGGTCAGGGATCTCTCTGGTTACCCACAAAGCCATTTCCTCCTTTGGCCGTCTCTCCTTCCAGTTCTCTGCTGCCAATGACTGGAACGAACTACAAAAATCTCTGAAACTGGAAACACATATCTCCCTCACTAGCTTTAAGCACCAGCTGTCAGAGCAGCTCCCAGATCACTGCACCTGTACATAGCCCATCTATAATTTAGCCCAAACTACTACTTGTTCCCCTACTGTATTTATTTATTTATTTATTTTGCTCCTTTGCACCATATTATTTATATTTTAACTTTGAACTTTCTTCAAATTATAAATCTACCATTCCAGTGTTTTACTTGCTATATTGTATTTACTTTGCCACCATGGCCTATTTATTGCCTTTACCTCCCTTATCTCACCTAATTTGCTCACAATGTATATAGACTTATGTTTTTACTGTATTATTGACTGTATGTTTGTTTTACTCCATGTGTAACTCTGTGTTGTTGTATGTTGTCGAACTGCTTTGCTTTATCTTGGCCAGGTCGCAATTGTAAATGAGAACTTGTTCTCAACTTGCCTACCTGGTTAAATAAAGGTGAAATAAATACAAATGTATATACTGTATTCCAGTCCTGGTTCATCCTATATAACTACTGCTGTCCACTTCATATGTATATACTGTATTCCAGTCCTGGTTCATCCTATATAACTACTGCTGTCCACTTCATATGTATATACTGTATTCTAGTCATGGTTCATCCTATATAACTACTGCTGCCCACTTCATATGTATATACTGTATTCTAGTCCTGGTTCATCCTATATAACTACTGCTGTCCACTTCATATGTATATACTGTATTCCAGTCATGGTTCATCCTATATAACTACTGCTGTCCACTTAATATGTATATACTGTATTCTAGTCCTGGTTCATCCTATATAACTACTACTGTACATCTACTATTCTTCAGATATACTACAGATGTACTCCAAATTGTCTATGCATCACATCACAGTATACAGTGTATATATGTATATATATATATATATATATATATATATATATATATATATATATATCATTGCTTGTCCTAATATTTTCATTGACTTCTGCCCTCTGTGAGCTGGGAACACAAGCATTGTTAGATATTACTGCACTGTTGGAGCTGGGAACACAAGCATTGTTAGATATTACTGCACTGTTGGAACCAGGAACACAAGCATTTCCCTTCACCCACAATAACATCTGATAAATATGTGTATGAAACCAATAAAATAAAATGTGATTGTATTGTTGAAAGTGTTAGATAATTCTCAATCCGTGTTGTGTCTTGTCTAAGAACAGCCCTTAGCCGTGGTACTGTATAATAACCATATATCACACCTCCTCAGGACTTATCGATTTATAAGGCATTATAAAGGTGATTAAAATAATGATACATACGTACTTCATAGAAAACTGTTACCCTTCATATATTCTAACAACTCACATTTTAAGATTCATTATGTCATTTGTTCCATGTTAAGGGCTCTAACATTGGAACAAAACTATTTGTCTCCCTCTTGATGTTGCATGCAGTTCCTCTCTCTCTTCCTGCATTCCTCCCTCCCTCCCTCTAACCCCACCCCTCTGGCAGAACCAGGAAGTCCATCCCCCTTCACAAACTCTCTTCTGAGGAAACGAAACTGATCTGAGTCTCTGTGTCGTCTGTCTGTGTGAGAGTGAACAACCGTCCAAATGGCTCAACAGGGAGTTCTGCTGGACCAGGACCAGTTCTGTTGTTCTGTCTGTCTGGATCTACTGAAGGAACCAGTCGCCATCCCCTGTGGACACAGTTACTGTAGGAGCTGTATTGAGGGCTGCTGGGATCAGGATGTTCTGAAAGGGGTCTATAGCTGTCCTCAGTGCAGACAGACCTTCAGTCCGAGGCCGACGCTGAGTAAAAATAACATGTTGGCTGAGGTGGTGGAGAAACTGAAGAAGACAGGACTCCAGGCTGCTCCCCCTCCTGCTCTGTGCTATGCTGGACCTAGAGATGTGGTGTGTGATGTCTGCACTGGGACCAGAAAGCAGAAAGCCCTCATGTCCTGTCTGGTGTGTCTGGCCTCTTACTGTGAGACTCACCTCCAATCTCACTACGAATCTCCTGCTTTGAAGAAGCACAAGATGGTCAAAGCCACCGCACAACTACAGGAGAAGATCTGCTCTCATCATGACAAACTGCTGGAGGTTTACTGTCGTACCGATCAGCAGTGTATCTGTTATCAGTGTACAATGGACGAACATAAAGGCCATGATACAGTGTCAGCTGCAGCAGAGATGACTGAGAAACAGGTAAGACCAGAACAACTTATTGGTGACTGTCTGATAAACAAAGAATTAAAGATACAGTAGGAACTAAGGCTGTTTGAATATGAGATCATTGAAATGAAATGAATCCTCAGCAGAACAAATATGAACACAAACCTTGAGTATATTGATATGTCAACCCAGATTCTCTAAATGTATCACCATTTTATAATGTCAAAGACTATTATCATTCTGAATGCCCTTTTATGAGTCCAAAGTTCAGTCTCAACCTGTTGATACATGTAGTCCTACCATAAAAACTATAATCATTCACATAGCAACAAATAAATATCATTTAGTAAATGGACCATCCATTTTTTTAGATCTTCCTCTCTATGGGCCCTATGTCACATTACTATACTATTGATCTACTGGACTAATAAAGCTTGATAGCTCATTGAAGAGTGATTCTCCACAGAGGCAGCTGGGGATGAGTCAGCAGAAGGTCCAGCAGAGATTCCAGGAGAGAGAGAAGGAGCTGAAGGAGCTCCAACAGGCTGTGGAGTCTCTCAAGGTGAGTATTGTTGACCAGAGGAGACACACCATTTCACCTGTCTCCTCCAGTCAGAGAGAGAGAGAGAGGAAGAGGGGCCCCTATCCAATCCCACTGACCCCACTGTTGGGAACAGGTTGTCACTGCTGAGGCAGTGAAGAAAGTAGAGGAGGATGGGTCAAGGCTGAGGGATCCTGAGAGGATCCCTGTGAGTAGTAGATCTGTGACAGCACAGAGGGATGGGCCAACCATTGATATATGCTTCAGTAAGGTTGGCTTCTTAGTGTTCATAGCAAATGGTTATCAACTGTACCGCAGAAATGGAATGTAAATCACAGAAGAAAAAAAATGTTTTGGTGGCAGCTGCAGAGAAGTATTTGGTCATACTAGATTTGACTTCAGAAGAGTTCCAGGGTGTGTTGAGTGGTGGTGTCCTGTCCTCCCAGGTCGTTGGCCTGGTGCAGGAGCAGATAGGGTCAAAGTAGTGGAATGGGGTAGTGGGTTTTAATGAGTGTAGGGTTAGTTGGCCTGGTGCAGGAGCAGATAGGGTCAAAGTAGTGGAATGGGGTAGTGGGTTTTAATGAGTGTAGGGTTAGTTGGCCTGGTGCAGGAGCAGATAGGGTCAAAGTAGTGGAATGGGGTAGTGGGTTTTAATGAGTGTAGGGTTAGTTGGCCTGGTGCAGGAGCAGATAGGGTCAAAGTAGTGGAATGGGGGTAGTGGGTTTTAATGAGTGTAGGGTTAGTTGGCCTGGTGCAGGAGCAGATAGGGTCAAAGTAGTGGAATGGGGGTAGTGGGTTTTAATGAGTGTAGGGTTAGTTGGCCTGGTGCAGGAGCAGATAGGGTCAAAGTAGTGGAATGGGGTAGTGGGTTTTAATGAGTGTAGGGTTAGTTGGCCTGGTGCAGGAGCAGATAGGGTCAAAGTAGTGGAATGGGGTAGTGGGTTTTAATGAGTGTAGGGTTAGTTGGCCTGGTGCAGGAGCAGATAGGGTCAAAGTAGTGGAATGGGGTAGTGGGTTTTAATGAGTGTAGGGTTAGTTGGCCTGGTGCAGGAGCAGATAGGGTCAAAGTAGTGGAATGGGGTAGTGGGTTTTAATGAGTGTAGGGTTAGTTGGCCTGGTGCAGGAGCAGATAGGGTCAAAGTAGTGGAATGTGGGTAGTGGGTTTTAATGAGTGTAGGGTTAGTTGGCCTGGTGCAGGAGCAGATAGGGTCAAAGTAGTGGAATGGGGTAGTGGGTTTTAATGAGTGTAGGGTTAGTTGGCCTGGTGCAGGAGCAGATAGGGTCAAAGTAGTGGAATGGGGTAGTGGGTTTTAATGAGTGTAGGGTTAGTTGGCCTGGTGCAGGAGCAGATAGGGTCAAAGTAGTGGAATGGGGGTAGTGGGTTTTAAAACCTCTCTAGGCTAGGCGGGACGAATTCGTCCCACCTACGTAACAGCCACTACTATCCTGTGGCGCGATTTTCAAAACCTTAAAAATCCTATTACTTCAATTTCTCAAACATATGACTATTTTACAGCCATTTAAAGACAAGACTCTCGTTAATCTAACCACACTGTCCGATTTCAAAAAGGCTTTACAACGAAAGCAAAACATTAGATTATGTCAGCAGAGTACCAAGCCAGAAATAATCAGACACCCATTTTTCAAGCCAGCATATAATGTCACCAAAACCCAGAAGACAGCTAAATGCAGCACTCACCTTTGATGATCTTCATCAGATGACAACCCTAGGACATTATGTTATACAATACATGCATGTTTTGTTCAATCAAGTTCATATTTATATCAAAAACCAGCTTTTACATTAGCATGTGACGTTCAGAACTAGCATACCCCCCGCAAACTTCCGGGGAATTCGCTAACATTTTACTAAATTACTCACGATAAACGTTCACAAAAAGCATAACAATTATTTTAAGAATTATAGATACAGACCTCCTCTATGCACTCGATATGTCCGATTTTAAAATAGCTTTTTGGTGAAAGCACATTTTGCAATATTCTAAGTACATAGCCCAGGCATCACGGGCTCGCTATTTAGACACCCGGCAAGTTTAGCACTCACCATAATCATATTTACTATTATAAAAGTTTGATTACCTTTTGTTGTCTTCGTCAGAATACACACCCAGGACTGCTACTTCAATAACAAATGTTGGTTTGGTCCAAAATAATCCATCGTTATATCCGAATAGCGGCGTTTTGTTCGTGCGTTCCAGACACAACCTGAAATAGTAAAGAAGTGTCGCGCGCATGGCGCAATTCGTGACAATAAAATTCTAAATATTCCATTACCGTACTTCGAAGCATGTCAACCGCTGTTTAAAATCAATTTTTACGACACTTTTCTCGTAGAAAAGCGATAATATTCCGACAGGGAATCTCCTTTTCGGCAAACAGAGGAAAAAATCCCAAAGGCGGGGGCGGTCGGGGTCACGCTCATAAGGCCAGTGTCCCTTGATCGGCCACTTGAGAAAGGCGATAATGTGTTTCAGCCTGGGGCTGGAATGACGACATTCTGTTTTTTCCCGGGCTCTGAGCGCCTATGGACGACGTGGGAAGTGTCACGTTAGAGCAGAGATCCTTAGTAAATGATAGAGATGGAAAAGAAGTTCAAGAAATGGTCAGACAGGACACTTCCTGTAAAGGAATCTCTCAGGTTTTGACCTGCCATTTGAGTTCTGTTATACTCACAGACACCATTCAAACAGTTTTAGAAAATTTAGGGTGTTTTCTATCCATATGTAATAAGTATATGCATATTCTAGTTACTGGGTAGGAGTGGTAACCAGATTAAATCGGGTATGTTTTTTATCCAGCCGTGTCAATACTGCCCCCTAGCCCTAACAGGTTAAGCTCTAGTGTTATGTTTTGGGAAGTGTGTTTTCATCACCTTAGGGTGACACTAGAGACTTGTGAAGAGCAGACTCCTTAGGGTGACACTAGAGACTTGTGAAGAGCAGACTCCTTAGGGTGACACTAGAGACTTGTGAAGAGCAGACTCCTTAGGGTGACACTAGAGACTTGTGAAGAGCAGACTCCTTAGGGTGACACTAGAGACTTGTGAAGTGCAGACTCCTTAGGGTGACACTAGAGACTTGTGAAGAGCAGACTCCTTAGGGTGACACTAGAGACTTGTGAAGAGCAGACTCCTTAGGGTGACACTAGAGACTTGTGAAGAGCAGACTCCTTAGGGTGACACTAGAGACTTGTGAAGTGCAGACTCCTTAGGGTGACACTAGAGACTTGTGAAGAGCAGACTCCTTAGGGTGACACTAGAGACTTGTGAAGAGCAGACTCAACAACCTCTCTCTGCATCATCAGGACAGTTGCTTTGTGAGAAAGTGTTAACTGTGGAAGGCGTTAACCCATGTACACAGTTAGCCAATTGTTATGTAAAATGCCGCTCGGAAGGTCCAAGTGGTCTCGTCTTGGCCCCAAGTCAGAGCAGGACCACTGAGGCCATAGCTCAGCGGGACACTGGATCCAGGCTGTGGAGTTGGAAACAAAGTCTGTGGCCACTCTGGGGAAAATCCTCAATGGAAATGGCTGATATCTGTAGAGGTTCTGTATAGAAGCTTATAGAAAGTATGGATTAAACACACCTTTATCTCCATCCTCTAGATGTTTACATTTTAACATCCTTATATAACCAGCTCAGGGCTCCATGCCTGTTTTCTAGTTAGTTTAAAGACTTTCCTACAGTAGCTTCTCCAACCTCGCCTCATGCTGTGAGTATCTGGTACTATGCTACACTGCACATTGGAGATTCAGGAACGTTTAGAGGTATTGGCCTATCAGAGAGTCAGAGCCGGCATCCCAAATGGCACCCTGTTCCCTATATAGTGCCCTACTTTAGATCAGAGTTCTGGTCAAACGTAGTGCTCTGGCCATTAGGCTCTGGTCAAAAGTAGTGCACTATATAGTGAATAGGGTGCCACTTGGGACGCAAACTGGGAGTCTGTTGGCTCTGTTCCTCTAGTCTTAGACAGACCTTTAGTTTGAATTATGGCCACCACATGCTGGGACAACCACCCCAGGAGGTAATGTCACACTCTTCTTCTGGCTTCTCTTCCATTATCTCTTTCTTTCTCTCTTCTGGTCTTCATTCCTGCCAGTGTCAGAGGAATAAGGAGGAGATTGTAGAGAGATAGTGTGTCACAGCTTGCCTCTTTGGAATATATGTACTATCTAGAATGGAGACTGCCATTGTCATTTAGTCCAGTTAGCTTTTACCAGTCCTATCACATTTTAGAGAGATATACGTCTGTATGACATTACAACAGATAACTGGAAACATTTTATGTTCTTTTTAAGGCAGCTGCATTTAGAAGACAGATTTCTTCTGTCCACAGCTGTACAACTAGTGGAATTCTGGATATAGATACTGTAGTTACTGTAGTAATGTGGTTGTAGATGTATAGATGTACTGTAGTTACTGTAGTAATGCGGTTGTAGATGTATAGATGTACTGTAGTTACTGTAGTAATGCGGTTGTAGATGTATAGATGTACTGTAGTTACTGTAGTAATGTGGTGGTAGATGTATAGATGTACTGTAGTTACTGTAGTAATGCGGTTGTAGATGTATAGATGTACTGTAGTTACTGTAGTAATGCGGTTGTAGATGTATAGATGTACTGTAGTTACTGTAGTAATGCGGTTGTAGATGTATAGATGTACTGTAGTTACTGTAGTAATGCGGTTGTAGATGTATAGATGTACTGTAGTTACTGTAGTAATGCGGTTGTAGATGTATAGATGTACTGTAGTTACTGTAGTAATGTGGTTGTAGATGTATAGATGTACTGTAGTTACTGTAGTAATGCGGTTGTAGATGTATAGATGTACTGTAGTTACTGTACTAATGTAGTAATGCGGTTGTAGATGTATAGATGTACTGTAGTTACAGTAGTAATGCGGTTGTAGATGTATAGATGTACTGTAGATCTTTTCTATTTAAATTAAATTGTTGTCTCAGTTCATTCCAATATATAAATTAAATGGCTTTTTACTGTATTACAACCAACCTTTTATGTAAAATGTTCACAATATCAACATTCCCGTAACTTGTTTCGATATCATAGCGTAAACAAAATTAGCCCGACCATTTGACAGAACTAACCGCTCCTCAAAACATACAATTAATCTTTATTCTCTCTAATGCCTATGTTTTTGTATTTTTTGGGCAATGTTTTTGCCCATTTAACATACTTCTTATCAATTTGCGTGAATTAATTGATATGGCAGTAGATCCATTTACATTAATTTTAAGGTTGTGAGCTTTCTTTGACAACAAAAGGATAACTCAAAGTCATTAACCTTGACTCTAGATGTGATCAGTCGTCATGTCCTCATTTTGTATTTAGTCTGTTCAAGACGTAAATGTGTTTCAGATGACGTCTCGATATGGTATGACCCAACCAGAGCAGAGTGTGTGTGTTACACGGTCCTCATATTGTTGGCTAGCAGATATTGTACAGTTTTAACCATTTCTATAGAGTCTTGCTTAAAAACCCCAGATCCACATATTAATATTTTCATCTATAGGTCATCTATAAAACAGTATTATCCATTTCTTATCACAAATTATTTTCACATACAGTATAATGTATAATATCCTAATTTACTGTTATGGTGCTGTGTTATTACAAACAAATATTTATTCTTCATCATTTCATTCAAGGCAAGCAAGTCCAGTGGAATTATACCCTTCCAGTGTCCTACAGCAAAGCAGGTAAGAAAGCTGCATTCTTGTTATTAGATAAAATAGTTAATGTTCTTTGTAAACACATTGTGGTATTTTTGATGTGAGGAAACATTGTAGTAATTTCCAGTAAGACTTATACAAATTAATTTTAGAAAAAGACGCTATCTGCAAAATCTGAAGCGCCATCATGATCGTTATGAGAAGGCTAAAAAAGAGATAGCTGAGAGACAGAGGTCTTTCAATCAGTTCACCATAATTAATTTATCTGTGAGTATGTAGGTGTTATGCACAATGTGATGGTACTGTAGGGAGTATGATACCCCAGGTATTAATACATGTATAAGTTATTGACAGAATTAGATGCTTTTTTTCTCCATTTTTCTTCAGACCTCTACTGACCTACTTGATGAATCTTCGGATGCTACGGACTATGACGATGCAGACTATGTTCCAGACACATGTGGCAGTTTCTTGGATGCTTCTATTATAAGTACTATAAGTTCTTGTAGTAAGGAATATAAAACCACAGAAAATAATCTCCACCACAAACTGTCAGAGAACACACCATTAGGGAACGTTACAGCACACAGTGGGGATAGTACCACCAGTTCAGAGAAGCCAAGAACATTAAGTTATTCAAAGATGCGCAGCAATCCTTGTACTTCAGTAATAAGCTGCAGTGTGAATTCATCAGAGAACACATCACACCAGAAAAGCTCCATAAATGTCACACCTTTGTCAATAACAGCAAAAGGAAGCAAGTACAACAAGAAGCAATTTTGTCTTTATTGTAAAAAGGCCATTTCTAAATTGGCAAGACACCTCGAATCCATCCACAGTGAAAAGCCTGATGTTGCAATGGCTTTCAGTTTTAATAAAGGATCCCGCAAAAGAAGAGAGTTGTTACGCTCTCTTAAGAAGAGAGGAAACTTTGACCATAATGCTGAAGTGGCAAGCTGTGGCACTGGAGAGATGGTTGCCTGTAGAAGACCTAGTACTGCAAAACCATCTGATTACTACCGTCACTGCAAATTTTGCGAAGGACTGTATGCAAGAAATTCCCTATGGAGACGTGAGAAACTGCCCGAAGAAATCTGTTGAGGGAGAGCCTCAAGTTGGGCGGAAATGGATTCAATTGCACATACCAAGACCTGACTCAGTTAAGGAAGCTGTTTGGAAGATTGTTTGTGAAATGAACCAGGATGACGTTTCCTCGGTTGTAAGGAGTGAAACTGAAATCCTTTGTATCGGCGAGTCAGTGTTAAATTCCAGGAAACCATATGAGAAAAGGAATGACTACGCACGCCAAAAAATGAGAGAGATGGCAAGACTATTGATAACGGCAAGGGCTATAACACCATTGAAGAGCACCGAAGACCTTGTTATGCCCTGTAACTTTCCCCATGTGATACAGGCAGTAAGATCTGTTGCTGGTTATGATGTTGAAAGCAACTCGTATAAAATCCCATCATTGGCTTTGAAATTGGGACACAGTTTAGCCAAAGTTGCAGGCATTGTGCAATGCAATGCCATCATTGCAAATCGCCCTGCTGTTGCAGAGTCTGCAAAGCAATTTGCCACTTTACATCAGAAAAAGTGGACAGAGTCCATTTCAGCTGCCGCGTTGGGTACACTTCAACAAGCCAAATGGAATAAACCACAGGTTTGACCCTTTACAGAGGATGTGTCGGCGCTGCACAAGTTTCTTGCTACTGAGCGTGCTAAGTGTATGAAGGACCTTGAGGAAGAACCCAACAGCAAAAGCTTTGGAAATCTTGCTAAAGTGACTTTGACGCAGGTAGTACTATTTAACAGAAGGAGGGAAGGGGAAGTTTCAAAAATGGAGCTTCAGTCTTTCACATCCAGGGATCTTACGGAGCTGAATCCAGACATTGTGAGTGGCCTTACTGACTTTGAGAGGAAGCTTGCAGAGCACTTTGAGAGAGTTGAGATTCGAGGTAAAAGGTCAAGAAAGGTTCCAGTGCTTCTAACCCCTGACATGATTGCTGCTATGGACCTCCTCATGATAAGCAGGAAAGAGTGTCAAATCCACAAAGAAAATGTGTACATGTTTGCACGGCCAGGTATCCTTTCCCATTACAGAGGCTCCGACTGCTTTCGCAAGTATGCAAATCAATGCGGCGCAAAGAACCCAGAGGCACCTTTCTAGGACATGACATCCATGTCCATAGAGAATTCTATCGGCTTCCAGAGAGTACCCTGCAGCTCGCAAAAGTCAGCAAACTGTTGATAGCAATCGAAAAAGGAAGACTGCCTTACCTGCAGGGGAAAGGGCTGGATGACATTGAGGTCAATCCTGAAGTTAAAACTTTGTTTGAAATATAGTTTTTAGCAACTTCAAATATAACTATTATAAGTGTTGTTAGTCCTTCATTTAAATAATTGGCCGTAAATGTTTTTTACCCAACCAGATGAAGTAGAAATGAGTGATGATGATTCCAGCGAAGAATCCATTGCTGACCTACATCAATGCAAAGGTATCCTGACTTGTATATATGTGGTAATATCTTTAAGTTATGTCACATAAATGCACATTTCTGTTGGGATTATCGAAACGATCCTCTATCTGTTTTTAAACAATCACATTGGTGGTGATAAGTAATTCCACATTTATGGATTTGCAATCAGTTTATGTTTATATCTGAAATATCAGTTAATATCTAATGTAGAATTGCGTATTGCCTGACATTGAGGTTGTTTACAGTGAATAATACAAGCAAGCAAATGTATTGTCATAAAGCTCATAGAAAATAATCACATTCATTATTACTTTGCAAAGGCTCAACAACAGAAACTTCTAGGGACCAGACACTTCTGAGGCAAACACAAGAGTCAACCACCCTGGATAACATGGAGGGCACTCCTGAGTCAACCACCCTGGATAACATGGAGGGCACTCCTGAGCCAACCACCCTGGATAACATGGAGGGCACTCCTGAGTCAACCACCCTGGATAACATGGAGGGCACTCCTTAGCCAACCACCCTGGATAACATGGAGGGCACTCCTGAGCCAACCACCCTGGATAACATGGAGGGCACTCCTGAGTCAACCACCCTGGATAACATGGAGGGCACTCCTGAGCCAACCACCCTGGATAACATGAGCAACACACAACCAAGACATGGTAAAATAGTCACATCCCAAGCTTCCTCAAAGTGCTCCAAAGGAAAGCAAGGTTAGTAAGCATTTTGTATTCACATGTATTGATAACATCATATAACTACTAACTAGAATCCTTTGTATCATATCCTCCATTTGTCACTTTAACAGAGCTCATTGTTAATCAGCTGTATTTTGTTTGCATTTATGAAAGCTGTGAAGGTGAGAAGCAAGTGGACAGGTGATGAAGTGAAAGCTGTTGAGCGGCATTTGCTTAATTTCATAACAAGTTGCAGAATACCAGGTAAAAAGGACTGTGACTCCTGCCTACAAGCAGAGCCAGTAGCTCTGAAAGACAGAGACTGGTTTGCTATCAAATATCCACAACAGAAACGTAGCATTAAAAAGGAAGATGAATAGATAGAACTAGAGCCAACTGTAGCTCAGGTACCATCCAATTCCAATCAGCTTCTCCTCAGATAGTGTTAATATCTGTGGGTTTCATTTTCATATTATTTTCCTTAAATGATTTATATTTTTGGTTCTTGTACAAACATGCCACATAGGCTCGACTGTAGATCCAACATGTTCGTATTGTTTATGTATAATTGAGGGCTATTAATGAGCATATGTTTGCCACTTATGGTCACATGTTTTTGGAATAACAGTTGATGATATAGGTTAATACTCTGCTCTCATTGACAGGGAAAAGAGATAAACAGTCCTTAAAGGGATTGTTATTGTTCCCAAGTTTTCAGCAGCACTTTGTTCTTAACCACAAGTTGTTGAATGTGGCAAGGTGTTTCAATTACTGTTAAACTATTACCATTTCAATGGGTGCTTGTAACAGGCCTTGTGTATAGTAACTTGCACTACGTAAATATGATGTAAATCCCTACGTTATTTAGACAGTTAGCTGAATATACTGTACACTGTCATGTTTCATAAAAGCTGGATGCTTTAATAGAGAGTTTCTCATTCATTTTAAACATGCCATTTCTACTGCCTTGTGCATAGCAGGGAAGGAGGCAAAGTGTAGGTGGTCTATTCTGGGTATTCAATTGATTTGTTAATTTGCATATTTTCACTGGCACTCAATAAAAGTAAGAAAGGCATAAAGTGTTCCCTCTTTTTTTACATTAATATTGACTGCAAATGTATATATATATATATATATACAGTGGGGGGGAAAAGTATTTAGTCAGCCACCAATTGTGCAAGTTCTCCCACTTAAAAAGATGAGAGAGGCCTGTAATTTTCATCATAGGTACACGTCAACTATGACAGACAAAATGAGAAAAAAAATCCAGAAAATCACATTGTAGGATTTTTTATGAATTTATTTGGAAATTATGGTGGAAAATAAGTATTTGGTCAATAACAAAAATGTATCTCAATACTTTGTTATATACCCTTTGTTGGCAATGACACAGGTCAAACGTTTTCTGTAAGTCTTCACAAGGTTTTCACACACTGTTGCTGGTATTTTGGCCCATTCCTCCATGCAGATCTCCTCTAGAGCAGTGATGTTTTGGGGCTGTCGCTGGGCAACACGGACTTTCAACTCCCTCCAAAGATGTTCTATGGGGTTGAGATCATTACAAGACCATGGTGCTTGCCTACGGAGCTGTGAGGGGAACGGCACCTCCATACCTTCAGGCTCTGATCAGGCCCTACACCCAAACAAGGGCACTGCGTTCATCCACCTCTGGCCTGCTGGCCCCCCTACCTCTGAGGAAGCACAGTTCCCGCTCAGCCCAGTCAAAACTGTTCGCTGCTCTGGCACCCCAATGGTGGAACAAGCTCCCTCACGACGCCAGGACAGCGGAGTCAATCACCACCTTCCGGAGACACCTGAAAACCCACCTCTTTAAGGAATACCTGGGATAGGATAAAGTAATCCTTCTAACCCCCCCCCCCCCCCCTTAAAAGATTTAGATGCACTATTGTAAAGTGGTTGTTCCACTGGATATCATAAGGTGAATGCACCAATTTGTAAGTCGCTCTGGATAAGAGGGTCTGCTAAATGACTTAAATGTAAATGTAAATGAGATCTGGAGACTGGCTAGGCCACTCCAGGACCTTGAAATGCTTCTTACGAAGCCACTCCTTCATTGCCCGGGCGGTGTGTTTGGGATCATTGTCATGCTGAAAGACCCAGCCACGTTTCATCTTCAATGCCCTTGCTGATGGAAGGAGGTTTTCACTCAAAATCTCACGATACATTCATTCTTTCCTTTACACGGATCAGTCGTCCTGGTCCCTTTGCAGAAAAACAGCCCCAAAGCATGATGTTTCCACCCCCATGCTTCACAGTAGGTATGGTGTTCTTTGGATGCAACTCAGCATTCTTTGTCCTCCAAACACAACGAGTTGAGTTTTTACCAAAAAGTTATATTTTGTTTTCATCTGACCATATGACATTCTCCCAATCATCTTCTGGATCATCCAAATGCTCTCTAGCAAACTTCAGACGGGCCTGGACATGTACTGGCTTAAGCAGGGGGACACGTCCGGCACTGCAGGATTTGAGTCCCTGGCGACGTAGTGTGTTACTGATGGTAGGCTTTGTTACTTTGGTCCCAGCTCTCTGCAGGTCATTCAATAGGTCCCCCCGTGTGGTTCTGGGATTTTTGCTCACCGTTCTTGTGATCATTTTGACCCCACGGAGTGAGATCTTGCGTGGAGCCCCAGATCGAGGGAGATTATCAGTGGTCTTGTATGTCTTCCATTTCCTAATAATTGCTCCCACAGTTGATTTCTTCAAACCAAGCTGCTTACCTATTGCAGATTCAGTCTTCCCAGCCTGGTGCAGGTCTACAATTTGGTTTCTGGTGTCCTTTGACAGCTCTTTGGTCTTGGCCATAGTGGAGTTTGGAGTGTGACTGTTTGAGGTTGTGGACAGGTGTCTTTTATACTGATAACAAGTTCAAACAGGTGCCATTAAGCTCTCTGGGCTAGGGGGGACGAATGCGTCCCACCTACGCAACAGCCAGTCTAATCCAGTAGCGCAATTTTCAAATACCTTAAAAATCCTATTACTTCAATTTCTCAAACATATGACTATTTTACAGCTATTTAAAGACAAGACTCTCGTTAATCTAACCACACTGTCTGATTTCAAAAAGGCTTTACAACGAAAACAAAACATTAGATTATGTCAGCAGAGTACCAAGCCAGAAATAATCAGACACCCATTTTTCAAGCTAGCATATAATGTCACAAAAACCCAGAAGACAGCTAAATGCAGCACTAACCTTTGAGGATCTTCATCAGATGACAACTCTAGGACATTATGTTATACAATACATGCATGTTTTGTTCAATCAAGTTCATATTTATATCAAAAACCAGCTTTTTACATTAGCATGTGACGTTCAAACTTCCGGCGAATCACTAACAATTTACTAAATTACTCACGATAAACGTTCACAAAAAGCATAACAATTATTTTAAGAATTATAGATACAGAACTCCTCTATGCACTCGATATGTCCGATTTTAAAATAGCTTTTTGGTGAAAGCACATTTTGCAATATTCTAAGTACATAGCCCAGCCATCACGGGCTAGCTATTTAGACACCCGGCAAGTTTAGCACTCACCAATATCAGATTTAATATTACAAAAGTTTGATTACCTTTTGTTGTCTTCATCAGAATGCACTCCCAGGACTGCTACTTCAATAACAAATGTTGGTTTGGTCCAAAATAATCCATCGTTATATCCGAATAGCGGCGTTTTGTTCGTGCGTTCCAGAAGCTGTCCGAAATGGTAAATCAGGGTCGCGCGCATGGCGCAATTCGTGACAAAAAAAATCTAAATATTCCATTACCGTACTTCGAAGCATGTCAACCTCTGTTTAAAATCCATTTTTATGCCATTTTTCTCGTAAAAAAGCGATAATATTCCGACCGGGAATGTCCATTTAGCTAAACAGAGGAAAGAAAACAAGGCTTTCGGTCGACGCGGGCACGAGCCTGAGTCTCACAGTACTGTAACCAGCCACTACCCAAACGCGCTACTTTGTTTCAGCCAGAGCCTGCAAAGCCACGATTCAGCGTTTTGCCGCCTTCTGAGAGCCTATGGCAGCCGTAGGAAGTGTCACGGGACAGCTAAGATCCTCACTCTTCAATAAACAGAGACAAGAAGAACGACACCTTGTCAGACAGGCCACTTCCTGCATGAAATCTTCTCAGGTTTTTGCCTGCCATATGAGTTCTGTTATACTCAAAGACACCATTCAAACAGTTTTAGAAGCTTTAGGGTGTTTTCTATCCAAAGCCAATAATTATATGCATATTCTAGTTACTGGGCAGGAGTAGTAACCAGATTAAATCGGGTACGTTTTTTATCCAGCCGTGTCAATACTGCCCCCTATCCATAAAAGGTTAAAGAAGAGGAGGGGCATTTGTAAGGGGTATGACATATGGTATGACCAAATGTCAGGTATAAAATGCTGTGTACATTGTATGATATTCAGAGCTCTCGTAAATAAACATTCTGACCAATTGTAGGCTGGCTCTCCGTCTGCTTCATTCAACCAGAATCTTACACCCTCTGGGATGGCAGACTGAGTAGTTTAATTGAAGTTCAGTTTATGAACATTGGGAACAGAATTCCCATGACAGAAGGTAGAAACTAGGGCCTGTAGGACCTGCCTTGTTGATAGTGTTGTTAAGAAGGTAGAGCAGGGCTTTATTATGGACAGACTTCTCCCCATCTTAGCTACTGTCGTATCAATATGTTTTGACCATGGCAGTTTACAATCCAGGGTTACTCCAAGCAGTTTAGTCTCCTCAACTTGCTCAATTTCCACATTATTCATTACAAGATGAACAGGTGAGCAGTACGCGTCTATGAAATGAGAGCATGAACAGTGTGAGGACCGTTAAAACGTCTTAGGGCTAGAGGGCAGTTTTCGGAAGTTCGGAGAGTCTGGCGAGCCCAAAGTAAAATGCCTGTTACTCAGGCCCAGAAGCTATGCATAGAATTGGTAGATTTGGAAAGAAAACACTCTGACGTTTCCAAAATTATTAAAATAATGTCTGTGAGTATAACAGAACAGATATGGCAGGCGAAAACCCGAAGAATATCCGACCAAAAAATAAATAAATAAAATCACAGGCTCATATTTTGTAAAGCTATTGAAAACTCCTATGTCCGTCACCCAGATTGCAATTCATAATAGCTTCCACTAGATGTCAACAGTATTTATTCAAGGTTTTGAGGCTTCAATTTTGAAAAATAAATAAATATTTACACTTTCAGTGAGCTGACTGCTTGGGTCACATCAGTGTTTTTGCGCGCAATGGAGAGGGTGCGCACTTGCGAATTTGGCATTCCTATTGAACACAGTACTTTCCGTATGAAATATTATAGTTTATTTACATTTTAGACAACCTGAGGATGATATAGACCCATTATTTGACTTGTTTGGACTAAATTTACTGGTAGCTTTTAGAACTTCTTTGTCTGCATGTTGAAGGAGTGGATTTCTGAAGTCATGGCGCCTGCTAAACAGACTATTTTGGGATATAAAGAAGGACTTTATCGAACAAAACGACCATTCATTGTGTAGCTGGGACGCTTGGGATTGCAAACAGAGGAAGATCTTCAAAGGTAAGGGATTTATTTTATCGCTATTTGGGATTCTGTGACTCCTCTGCTTGTTTGGAAAATATGTTGTTGTGGGGTGCTGTCCTCAGATAATCGAATGCTATGCTTTCACCGTAAAGCCTTTTTGAAATCTGACAACGCAGTTCGATTGCCAAGATTCTAAGCTTTTAAATGATGTATGACACTTGTAATTTCATGAATGTTTAACCTCTTAGGGCTAGGGGGCAGTATTTACACCGCCGGATAAAAAACGTACTCGATTTAATCTGGTTACTACTCCTACCCAGTAACTAGAATATGCATATACTTATTAGATATGGATAGAAAACACCCTAAAGTTTCTAAAACTGTTTGAATGGTGTCTGTGAGTATAACAGAACTCATATGGCAGGCAAAAACCTGAGAGATTCCTTTACAGGAAGTGGCCTGTCTGACCATTTATTGGCTCTCTTTGACATCTCTTTCCAAAACAAAGGATCTCTGCGGTAACGTGACACTTCCCACGGCTCCAATAGGCTCTCAGAGCCCGGGAAAAAGCTGAATGTCGTCATTCCAGCCCCAGGCTGAAACACATTATCGCCTTTGTCAAGTGGCCGATCAAGGGACAGTGGGCTTAGGCGCGTGCACTGGTCGCCCCCGTCTTTCTTTTTTTTCCTCTATTTACCGAAACGCAGATTCCCGGTCGGAATATTATCGCTTTTTTACGAGATAAATTGCATAAAAATTGATTTTAAACAGCGTACCCGAGTTAATCTGATTATTACTCCTGCCCAGTAACTAGAATATGCATATACTTATTACATATGGATAGAAAATACCCTAAAGTTTCTAAAACTGTTTGAATGGTGTCTGTGAGTATAACAGAACTCATTTGGCAGGCAAAAATCTGAGACGGTTTCATGCATGAAGTGGCCTGTCTGACAAGGTATCGTTCTTCTTGTCTCTGTTTATTGAAGAGTGAGGATCTTAGCTGTCCCGTGACACTTCCTACGGCTGCCATAGGCTCTCAGAAGGCGGCAAAACGCAGAATCGTGGCTTTGCAGGCTCTGGCTGAAAAAAAGTAGCGCGTTTGGGTAGTGGCTGGTTACAGTACTGTGAGACTCAGGCTCGTGCCCGCATGACCGAAAGGTTTGTTTTCATTCCTCTGTTTAGCTAAATGGACATTCCCGGTCGGAATATTATCGCTTTTTTACGAGAAAAATGGCATAAAAATGGATTTTAAACAGCGGTTGACATGCTTCGAAGTACGGTAATGGAATATTTAGATTTTTTTTGTCACGAATTGCGCCATGCGCACAACCCTGATTTACCATTTCAGATAGTGTCTGGGACGCACTAACAAAACGCCGCTATTCGGATATAACGATGGATTATTTTGGACCAAACCAACATTTGTTATTGAAGTAGCAGTCCTGGGAGTGCATTCTGACGAAGACAACAAAAGGTAATCAAACTTTTATAATAGTAAATATGATTATGGTGAGTGATAAACTTGCCGGGTGTCTAAATAGCTAGCCCGTGATGCCTGGGCTATGTACTTAGAATATTGCAAAATGTGCTTTCACCAAAAAGCTATTTTAATAAAATCGGACATATCGAGTGCATAGAGGAGGTCTGTATCTATAATTCTTAAAATAATTGTTATGCTTTTTGTGAACGTTTATCGTGAGTAATTTAGTAAAATGTTAGCGAATTTACCGGAAGTTTGCAGGGGGTATGCTAGTTCTGAACGTCACATGCTAATGTAAAAAGCTGGTTTTTGATATAAATATGAACTTGATTGAACAAAACATTCATGTATTGTATAACATAATGTCCTAGGGTTGTCATCTGATGAAGATCATCAAAGGTTGGTGCTGCATTTAGCTGTCTTCTGGGTTTTTGTGACATTATATGCTAGCTTGAAAAATGGGTGTCTGATTATTTCTGGCTTGGTACTCTGCTTACATAATCTAATGTTTTGCTTTCGTTGTAAAGCCTTTTTGAAATCAGACAGTGTGGTTAGATTAACGAGAGTCTTGTCTTTAAATAGCTGTAAAATAGTCATATGTTTGAGAAATTGAAGTAATAGGATTTTTAAGGTTTTGAAAATCGCGCCACAGGCTTCAAGTGGCTGTTACGTAGGTGGGACGAATTCGTCCCGCCTAGCCCAGAGAGGTTAAAATGTAATATTGTCATTCTAAGATTTATAGATGAATATCTCTTGAAAGCACCTGTCGTACCAGATTTAAAAATAACTTTACTGGGTAATCACACTTAGCGCCACAGCAGTTTCGAAATATTCCTTTTTTTTCACATTTAGGTTCGTTCAAACATGTCAAACGTTGTATAACATAAATCTTCAGGGCCTGTTTCAACAAGAGAGCCAATAAGATTCGAGGGGGATGATTTCATCGTGTTTCAAAACGTTTCCAAAGGTGGGGGTAGACAGGGCCGCCGGCGTCATAATGGTGATGGCCCTCCCCCTGTGACCAATTTCCAACGCGTCTCATTCACTGAGTTTCGACAGTAGAAGGCTCAAAACACTTTGTAAAGACTGGCGACATCTTGTGGAAGCAATAGGAAGTGCTCAATAAACGATATCGCACGGTGTGAATAATAGGCGACGACGTGAAGTTGAGTCCACAATTCAGAATGCCACTTCATGTTTCAATCGGTCTCGGGGTTTTGACTGCCATATGAGTTCTGTTATACTCACAGACACCATTCAAACAGTTTTAGAAACTTTAGGGTGTTTTCTATCCACATGTATTAATTATATGCATATCCTAGCTTCTGAGTCTGATTAGTAGGCCGTTGAAAATGGGCACGAATTTTTTCCAAAATGCGCTGTGGCGCCCCCTATCCTAGGGTAACATCAAGAGGTTAAGTATATAGGATATATTCTAAGCCAACAGGACAGGGATATATGACATCTGTGGTGATCATGAAGAGTATGGAGATACATTTAACTCTGGCATTCTATATGGTTTACCTGATCAGCTAAAATGTAATCTATTATTTAAAGAGATAGATCCTAGTAAACCAACTACCCTAATCGTGTCCACCCAGTAAGTTGGGACCACTTCTTCCCATTTAATATACTTATCTATTATAAAAAAAATGTTTTAAGTAGTTCGTTTTCCAATAGGCCACAAAGTGTTTCCGAACCTGCTCTACTATCCCCCCTGTTGACACATGGCTCTGCCCATGTGTCAATCTTGCCGCATCTCTAAACAATGACTTAAGTAGTATTGGTAACTTATCATGATACCAAATACCGTCCTTATATAAATTGCTCCTAACTTCTCCCATTTCGAAATCCCTTTCACTGGTGCTCTAGACTGACAATTTTAATATAGCTTTGTCTATTTTTACTTCCTCTTTTAAGAACTGCTGTGTCGACGGCTGCGGTTTAAGACCTGCCTTTTTCGTTTCCGCATCTGCTTTTCTGTTGTTGTTACTGACACTATCTGTCCCTCTAATGTGGGCCTCACATTTACAAATAGCTAACTTTTCTGGCAAAAGTACAGCATCTAATAGATTCAAAATCAACTGAGCGTGTGTAATAGGTTTCCC
Source organism: Salmo salar (assembly GCF_965601325.2). NCBI lineage: Eukaryota > Metazoa > Chordata > Actinopteri > Salmoniformes > Salmonidae > Salmo > Salmo salar. The sequence continues at coordinate 171,476 of NW_027675524.1, read as the reverse complement.
AGGAGTGGTTACCATTCCCCTGCTTCTCCATTGGGCTGCAAATATGTGTACTGTGTTAAATGCATAGGCACTGTCTTTGTAAATAGTAATACGTTTTCCTGTCCCTAACTGACACGCACGGGTAAGTGCTACTATTTCTGCTTATTGTGCTGAATAGTTTCTCGGTAACGGCTCTGCTTCCAAGACCTCTGTGTCTGTAACTATAGCATATCCTGTCGCATTAGTGCCATCATGGTTTTTTCTTGATGATCGATCTACAAACATAGTCAGTTCCCCATCAGGTAAAGCTAGATAAGTCAAATCGGGTCTTGGTACGACAACTTTCTCAGTTTCTGTTACACAATCATGTGGGCTGCCATCTGTTGCAATATCCTATTGTCAAATTAGGCATGTTCAAAAGAATTATCATACAAGACAAATGTCTAGCTGGTGACCTGTAAGCCATCTTATGTTCTAACAACAGTATGGATACGGCATGAGGAACTTTTAAAGTCAAATCATGATAGAGCACAACAGATGCCGAGTCCTCAACTGCCTGAGCTGCTGCCACCACAGACTGCAAACATAGTGGCATGGCTTGGGCTACTTCATCTAATCGGGAGGAATAATAAGCATTAGGCCTATTTCTCTCCCCCCCCCCCGTGTCTCTGGGTTAGTACTGACGTCATGAATCCTTCCCTACAGTCTACTGTCTGTGTAAAAGGACAATCATATCTGGGAAACGCTAGGACAGAGCTAGTTGTCAATAACTTCTTTATCGTTACAAACTGGTTCTCAACCTCATCTGTCCACTTGATCTTATCTTTTGCTGCCATAGCTTTACCATATATCAACTCACTAAGCTTCCCTGTATGTAATGCAAAGTGGGGTATCTACGCACGACAATAGTTAATCATTCCAAGAAAACTCATCTGTTTCTTATTGAGTGGTTTAGGTGCTTCTAGAATGGCTGTCTTTCTGGTGGAATTAAGTGTTCTCCCTTCCTGTCTTATTGTGTGTCCCAAATAAATGACCTGTTCCTGCCAGAGCTGTAACTTCCTCTTATTAACTTTATGACCTTGTTCTGCTAAGAACACTAACAGAGCTAGAGTGTTCGCTTTACAGCCCCCCTGGGAGGGATTCGCCACCAATATGTCATCTTCATATATTCAAATGTGGCTCTCCTCTGGAGGGTCAAATCTTCCTAAATTACTCCTAATTACTTTTTAAAAAATCATATAATACCCTTTTATATATCCATTCCCTCCCTTAAAAGGTAAAGCCAAACCAACCTTGGCTATCAGGATATACTACTTATACTAAAATAAAAATACATTAACCTGTTAGGGCTAGGGGGCAGCATTTGCACGTCTGCATAAAAAAATGTACCCGATTTAATCTGGTTACTAATCCTACCCAGTAACTAGAATATGCATATACTTATTATATATGGATAGAAAACTCTAAAGTTTCTAAAACTGTTTGAATGGTGTCTGTGAGTATAACAGAACTCATTTGGCAGGCAAAACCCTGAGACATTTTCTGACAGGAAGTGGATACCTGATGTGTTGTATTGACTTTAAACCTATCCCATTGAAAAACACAGGGGCTGAGGAATATTTTGGCACTTCCTATTGCTTCCACTAGATGTCACCAGCCTTTACAAAGTGTTTTGAGTCTTCTGGAGGGAGATCTGACCGAACAAGAGCCATGGAACGATGATGTCCCATTAGACACCTGGCGCGCGAGTTCATGTTGGGTACCCTCGTTCCAATACGTTATAAAAGAGTATGCATTCGTCCACCTTGAATATTATTCATGTTCTGGTTAAAAAAGGCCCTAATGATTTATGCTATACAACGTTTGACATGTTTGAACGAACGGAAATATATTTTTTCCCCTCGTTCATGACGAGAAGTCCGGCTGGCTTAGATCATGTGCTAACAAGACGGAGATTTTTGGACATAAATGATGAGCTTTTTTGAACAAAACTACATTCGTTATGGACCTGTGATACCTGGAAGTGACATCTGATGAAGAGAATCAAAGGTAATGGATTATTTACATAGTATTTTCGATTTTAGATCTCCCCAACATGACGTCTAGTCTGTATCGCAACGCGTATTTTTCTGGGCGCAGTGCTCAGATTATTGCAAAGTGTGATTTCCCAGTAAGGTTATTTTTAAATCTGGCAAGTTGATTGCGTTCAAGAGATGTAAATCTATAATTCTTTAAATGACAATATAATATTTTACCAATGTTTTCTAATTTTAATTATTTAATTTGTGACGCTGACTTGACTGCCGGTTATTGGAGGGAAACGATTTCCTCAACATCAATGCCATAGTAAAACGCTGTTTTTGGATATAAATATGAACTTGATAGAACTAAAAATGCATGCATTGTCTAACATAATGTCCTAGGAGTGTCATCTGATGGAGATTGTAAAAGGTTAGTGCATCATTTTAGCTGGTTTTATGGTTTTGGTGACCCTGTCTTTGACTTGACAAAACATTACACACAACTCTTGTAAATGTACTGTCCTAACATACTCTAAATTTATGCTTTCGCCGTAAAACCTTTTTGAAATCGTAAAACGTGGTTAGATTAAGGAGATGTTTATCTTTCAAATGGTGTAAAATAGTTGTATTTTTGAAAAATTTGAATTTTGACATTTATTTGGATTCAAATTTGCCGCTCTTGAAATGCACCTGCTGTTGATGGAGTGCACCACGGGTGGCACGCTAGCGTCCCACCTAGCCCATAGAGGTTAACCAAAATCTGGTACACATAAAGATCCAGGTATTACACTCTAAATCACCTCTTATAGTAGCCGAGTAGATATAACATCCTCCAGTCATTACTCGGCGCTGCTTTCTTTACCAAAAACATTGGAGAATTGCACTATGCTTCATCTCCTTCTCTGATTACTCCCCCTTCTACCCATTCCTCAAATATGGGAGTAATCCCTTTTATTACCTCGGGCTTCATTAAATTTTACTTCTGGTATGGTCTATGATTAGATTTCGGCAATACCTGTATTGGAATTACCCCTTTAATTAATCCTACATCTGCTGGACCTTGTGACCATAAGTGCTCAGGGACTATTTGTAATTCTAATTCCTGTTCTTCTGTTAACAGGTAACTTCTGTTAACAGGTATGCCTCTCCTCAGTTATACCCTCCTCGGATTATACCCTGATGAAGACAGCTTGGCTGTCGAAACGTTGCATCTGAGCTCCTAGGGTGTGCGGCTCTCCCTTATTTTCATGCCTCTCCTCAGTACCTCCCACATTCACTCAAATGTACCACAGGAACACTATTAGCTCTCCAATATAGCTTCCTACGATATCTATCGGTTGATGGACTATGCTGATCTCCACTCATCATGTCTGCCCAGTCTGTGATTCTCTTTCCCTTAAATATCCACTGACATGTCCTCCCACCCTTCTGAAGGTTCTTTCGCAAGAGAGACATGGGGGCCACACCTTTCCCTGAACAGTCTTTGTGTCTGATGCTGTGGCTCTACTTCCCCTGCTGCATGTGTACTGTCATAGTGGAACCACTTTAGCCCTATAATTCTCTCTGTGGTTTTAAGTAATGCCTCCTCATAGACTGGATTGGGGCCTGGGTGTCTATTATACCAGAGAGGGCAGTGTAAGTCATCGGGGGGCATCTTAGTGAGGCCTGGTACTGCATCATCCGCAAGTTCCATCAAGGTTTTAGGATTATCCGTTACTCCCCCCCTTAACAGATCTTGACTCTACCAATAGCACGGTTCCCTGCAAACTACCATGTTGTCTTGAACAATGTGTGCCATCATTCCCCATTCAATGGGAGTGACAGCTACATTTAATTTGGTCATTACATCACGTCCCAGCAGGTTCACAGTTTGGATATCAAGACAGGGACGGTTGCCTCCCCTCCAGACTGCTCATGTTTTAAATTGATTGGTGAGGACAACCTTTCCATGAATTGATGTCCATGAAGCTGAGCGAACTATAATCTTTTCCCCATATATTCTTACTCCCTCAGGTTTATCAGCAGCACAGATCGCTGTACGGCATGCTCCTCTGTCACAAAGAAATTGTATTTTCTTTCCCATTACCGTCAATATCAACTGTGGTTTCTGTTCCTGTTGTAATGCCAAATCAATGGTTGCCAATTCAAACACTTCACAATTTGGTTCTGTTACCCCCTCGTCTAGTTCACTCAGATCTTCCCCCTCCTCTGAATCTAGTCATGCCTCATCCTCTTTTTCCTCCTTCCCTGAATCGGGCTGTGGGCGCCTATTGTTCTTCTCTCCCTTCCCACCCCGATTGTCACGCCTGCCTTTCCCCTTATGTCTGCAGATACGGTGATTGTGTCCTACTTGGTTACAGTATTTGCAGGGTGTTTTACAGTCCCTGGTGAAATGTCCTGTTTTATCACAATTAAAACACCGCTTCTCTCCGTCTCTGTCATCGTGTTTCCCTGTTTTTCCCCTCCTGTCTACAGAGTCTCTGCTCCTCCCCGCTAGTTCCCCTAGGGTTGCTACCAGGTACTCTGCTCTTTTCTGTTCTTTTTTCATTCTGTCGTTTTTCCCATCCTGCTCATAGTGAACGGCATATCTCTTTACCTCTGCCAGAGTTGCTGTTCCCTACCCTACTAGAGTCTTTTTTATGGTACGACTTATCTCTGGGCGCATTCCACTGAGGGAAGCTATTTTCAGTTGTTGGTGATATGCTGTATCGTTCCCCTGGGCTACTGGTGGCTCTATTAACCCACTGTTGGCATTGAAAACATATTTCAGCCTCTCTAGGTACTGACTTATGGTCTCACTGTCTCCCTGCTTACATTCGTGGACCTTGGAAAAATCGGCATGTCGGTGATAGTGTTCCCTCAGATTATTACACAGCTGTGCTATTTTGTCGGCATATGGCCCATCTGCTGCCCAGGGCAATACCACCAAATCATTATGTCCAGGTACCCACTGTCCCCGGACTGCTGCCCAGTCCTTCCCCACCAGCTGTCTTACTGCTCTCTCAATCTCCCCTGTGTCTAGCTTAAAGCTGGCTGCTAGACCTTCCAGATCTCTTCTGAACCCTTCTATACCTGTCTTAGGATGCACTACACCCTCTACGGCTCGGACCACATCTCTCTGTGTCCATGCCCTGTATACATCCAGAGTGGCCAGTGCCCCATCATCCCCAGCCCGTGGGTTTGGCAATGCTATCATAGGGTACTGGCCACTCTCCCCATCCTCCTCTATCCATTCTGAATCTCCCTGGCTTCTGACTCTGATTATGGGGATCCAGTCTACTGAGGGCCTTAGGTCTTCCACACTTATGTCCTAGTCCCCGTCTATCTTTTTCCCATTCTTGGGTTAATTTTCTGAACTCTCTATCCTCACTCTTTCTCCTTACTGGCTCAGTACTCTCCTCTCTCAACTTCAGTAGTTCCTCTCTCTCCTTTCGCTGTTCTTCCAGCAGCCTTCTCAGGGCTTTGACTGTCCTGTCCTCGTCACTATCTTCATGTCTATGTTTGACCATTAAGTTCGTACTTCTTTCTCCATTTTGGGCCAAAATAAATGTTCCTTTTATCCTTGGATTCCATATACCTCTCATCCCCGGTTAATTCCGGGACCTCCTTTGAGGATTTACCACCCATGTTATTCAATTACCTTCCTTGTTATTATGCTTATTCTCACAATCTATGTGTGTGCTTTTACTGTTTTTATACTTAAATCTTACAATCTATATATTTTAACTTGTCCCAGACAACTTCCCATATACTTTTACTAGTCCCAGATGACTTCCCATATACCCCTAATAGTCCCAGACTATTTCCCATATATTTTGAATAGTCCCAGACTACTTTCCATATATTTTTAATAGTCCCAGACTACTTCCCATATTCCTCTAATAGTCCCAGACTATTTCCCATATACCCCTAATAGTCCCAGACTACTTTCCATATATTTTGAATAGTCCCAGACTACTTTCCATATATTTTTAATAGTCCCAGACTACTTCCCATATTCCTCTAATAGTCCCAGACTATTTCCCATATATTTTTACTAGTCCCAGACTACTTCCCATATTCCTCTAATAGTCCCAGACTATTTCCCATATATTTTGAATAGTCCCAGACTATTTCCCATATATTTTTACTAGTCCCAGACTACTTCCCATATTCCTCTAATAGTCCCAGACTACTTTCCATATATTTTTACTAGTCCCAGACTACTTCCCATATTCCTCTAATAGTCCCAGACTATTTTGATACGGGGTAGTTTCTTTTGGTAATGGCCTCAACTACCTTGAGACATTGCGGACCCAATTTTGTTCAATACTCAGCCCCCCGTTTTATATTTATCTAGATACTTTGTTACTTTTGAACTTTCTCTATATAAACTTTTTTTTAAACGGTATACTGAATATGAATCCTCCTGGACTTTAGTAATTATCACCTTACCTACACAAGATTTATACCGATGTATACGTCTAATGCAAGTTTAGATCCTACCCCCAAAATCCATGAATAAAGACTACTGACCTTATTCTTGCAGCTAAAAATTAAATGTAGGTTGGATCTTGTCACCATGTCACGCTTGTCGTCGGTGATGGAGGACCAAAACGCAGCAGGTATGTGTATGCTCATCTTGCTTTTTTAATAAATACAAAATGAACACCAAAATAACAAAGAACGAACGATCAACAAAAACAGTCTGGTAAGGCACAAGGCTAAACACAGAATAATCACCCACAAATCACACACACAAACACACCCTCATATATGGGACTCTCAATCAAAGGCAGATAGACAACACCTGCCTTCAACTGAGAGTCCCAACCCCAATTAACCAAACATAGAAACACACACACCAGACTAACCATAGAATACAAACACATAGACCATCAACCAAAAACCCGGAAATACTAAATCAAACACCCTTTACACAAACACACCACCCCGAACCACATAAAACAAATACCCTCTGCCACGTCCTGACCAAACTACAAAAACAATTAACCTTATACTGGCCAGGACGTGACACACCACCTCTGTCGTGTACCAGTTCACCACTGGCCTGAAATAAACCCTCAATTCAGAGGTCAGGTCTTTGTCTTACGGATCCTGGATCCACCCGTGCACGGTTTCCAGCAGTTCCTTGGGACGACAGAGGCAGGTATTGAGATCCGGCTCGAAGGACCAAGTTGTCACGAGAATTTTCATCCCAATGTTATTAACTCAAAACTCACTATATGCTTTGACCAATTCCCCGGGGGTTGTAAGGCCCCGGTTAATAGAAGAATTCGACAAAGTCCCCGAAGTCAGCAAAAGGTTAGTTCTTTATTGAGAGAGCTCTTAATATCATACAATGTACACAGCCTTTTATACCTAACATTTGGTCATAACATATGTCATACTCCTTACAAATGCCCCTCCTCTTCTTTAACCTGTCTGGGCTAGGAGGCAGTATTTTCACGGCCGGATAAAAAACGTACCCGATTTAAACTGGTTACTACTCTTTTCCAGTATATTCGGATATAAAACACTCCAAAGTTTGTAAAATTGTTTGAATGGTGTCTGTGAGTATAACAGAACTCATATGGCAGGCCAAAACCTGAGAAGATTCCATACAGGAAGTGCCCTGTCTGGCCCATTCTTCTGCTTCTGTGGCATCTCTATTGAAAATACAGCATCTCTGCTGTAACGTGACAATTTCTAAGGTTCCCATAGGCTCTCTGAAGGAGAATGAGTTATGAATTAACAGGTATAAATTATGGGTTATGAATTAACAGGTATAAATGATGGGTTTTGAATTAACACATCCCATGCGAGCCCAGGCATTTCAATACATTCAGGATTTCTTACGGTCCATGTGCAATGTATATGGTTATCTCTGTCTCTCTCTCCATCTTTTCTTTAACAAGCAGCCATGTTGTTGTCATTCCACTAGGGACCTGTTTTCAGCATTTTAAGTCTGCAGTCAATAACCGGTGCACTGGAATTATCCCTTTACACATGTACTGTACTGGAATTATCCCTCTACAGTTAGGAGCACTCCCTTTAAGAGTGTGCTCCTAATCTCAGCTCGTTACCTGTATAAAAGACACCTGGGAGCCAGAAATCTTTCTGATTGAGAGGGGGTCAAATACTTATTTCCCTCACTAAAATGCAAAAAATTTTATAACATTTTTGACATGCATTTTTCTGGATTTTTTTGTTGTTATTCTGTCTCTCACTGCTCAAATAAACCTACTATTAAAATTATAGACTGATTATTTCTTTGTAAGTGGGCAAATGTACAAAATCAGCAGGGGATCAAATACTTTTTCCCCCCACTGTACATCTACATGATGTATTGTTACACCATGTAGGAGCAGTATAGTCCTAGTCTGTTCATTATATACATCTACATGATGTATTGTTACACCATGTAGGAGCAGTATAGACCTAGTCTGTTCATTATATACATCTACATGATGTATTGTTACACCATGTAGGAGCAGTATAGACCTAGTCTGTTCATTATATACATCTACATGATGTATTGTTACACCAAAAAAAAGGGAAATTATATTATTTTATACTAATACAATTGCTCAGAGAAAGAGATTTAGTTTAACATGTAATTCTCAAAAGGCAGGGGTCTGAATTATTGCTACCCATGTTTTCAATACTCCAGCACCCTCCCCTTGGGAGAATAACGACACTGAAATGTTTAATGAGATTAGAGAACACATTGGGTGGTATCTTAGACCATTCCTCCATATAGAATCTCTCCATGTCCTTGATTTATTTAGTCTGTCTTATGGACTGCCCTGTTCAATTCAAACCACAGGTTTTCAATGGAGTTCAAGTCCGAAGACTGAGTTGGCCATAGAACATTTTTGATTTTGTACCCAATTTACAGTTTCTTTGTTTTGCTGGAAGACCCACTTATGGCCAAGTTTCAGCCTCCTAGCAGAGAGGTAACCAGGTTTTGGGCTAAAATATCCTGGTAGTGGTTAAAGTTGATTTATTTTATACATTTTTGCTCATCTTTATCAAGGGTATTAATAACTAGGTGCTTATTTTGATATCTTGTTTTTTGACTGAGTCAGAAATACAGATGTGGAGTAGATGTAGAGTTTGTTTTAAATTCTCATAAAAAACTGAACTAATCAAACAACACTTGTTGCTCTTTATACGTGTTGATATAATATTCATATTTAATAGAGAGGAAAAAAAAAACGTTTCCCTAAACTGCTTTATAATATTATAATTCAATGAAGAAGAATAAAAATAGTTTTCCCTCCTCAACTGCGTTTCCTCCCTCCAGACAGCAGATGGCGATATGTGTCTTTCAGGCGATGTTTCTAGTATGACGTAAAATCTAGTGGACGGAACGCTTCTTCAACAACCGCAGCCACCTCGGTAGCTCGCTAGCCGACAAAGTCGGAACATTCAAGTTCTTTAGACAATTTCGTGGTTTATTTGCCACTCTGATTTAAACATACTTATGTGGAAACAACTAGCTACCCCATTTAATTTAATATTTACGCTGTAAGTCAACTATCTGGCTGGTTAAGTTAGCATTAGCCTAGCTAGCTAACATCCCCGACCATGCGCTCACTAAGCTACGCTCCTCCTGCTAAAGAGGAGGTCTGTTGGACGGAGAAAGAAGCTCTGGGGCTGAACATTGTCGTGAAAGAGGAGAAGGAAGAGGAGGATGTCACAGTAAAACAAGAAGTAGAGGGTGAGGCTGTTACCGTGAAAGAAGAAGAGAAAGACGTTTCAGTGAAAGAAGAGGAAGACGCGTTCAGAGTGAAAGAGGAGGAGGATGTTACAGTAAAAGAAGAAGAGGAAGAGGAGGATGCAGTTTTTGGAGTGGAGGATGAAGAGGGGGAAATTACTGTCACATTAGAGGACGAAGAAGAGAAGACTGGAGAACTGATTAACACCAGTAAATACAGTGAGTACTATCTAATAAAACAGGGACATTGATCTGATTAACACCAGTAAATACAGTGAGTACTATCTTATAAAACAGGGACATTGATCTGATTAACACCAGTAAATACAGTGAGTACTATCTTATAAAACAGGGACATTGATCTGATTAACACCAGTAAATACAGTGTGTACTATCTTATAAAACAGGGACATTGATCTGATTAACACCAGTAAATACAGTGAGTACTATCTTATAAAACAGGGACATTGATCTGATTAACACCAGTAAATACAGTGAGTACTATCTAATAAAACAGGGACATTGATCTGATTAACACCAGTAAATACAGTGAGTACTATCTAATAAAACAGGGACATTGATCTGATTAACACCAGTAAATACAGTGAGTAATATCTAATAAAACAGGGACATTGATCTGATTAACACCAGTAAATACAGTGAGTACTATCTAATAAAACAGGGGCACAAACTCTGCAGTTGTTGAACTAATGTGTGATTTTTAAAAGGACATTCTACACTTGAATATGTTTTTGTACTGTCGGAATTGTCCATGAAGTCCTACAGTGATTTAAAAAAAAAAACTTTTCCTGTTGAAAAGTGATATATAAATATCGTAAAGTATAAACACACTAAAAGGAAACAAATAAATGTTTTGAGCAAAATAGTGTTTTTTTAACAACTGCAAACTAGAAGGAGTGAGTGATGTCATAGTAAGGCCTTCAAGGAGTTGGCTTGATGGGAAGTCGTGATGTCATCCAATAGGAGACTGATCTTCATGTGAATATTCATTATTCTTTTGAAAATCCTTCCTGTTCTGTCAAGTTGGTTGTTGATCATTGCTAGAAAGCCGTTTTCAAGTCTTGCCATAGACTTTCAAGACGATTTAAGTCCAAACTGTAACTAGGCCACTCAGGAACATTCAATGTCATCTTGGTAAGCTCCTCCAGTGTAGATTTGGCCTTGTGGTTTAGGTTATTGTCCTGTTAGGACAGTTTTTTGTATTCAGATCTCTGAAATGCTCTCTACCTACTTAACATTTAGTGTCTCCTTATGTTACGCTGGAAAAACAGTTTTCATGGGCACAGAAATCCTAAATCATTTCAGAGTTTGCTAAATCCAATGGTTCTAACCGAGTCACCTTAACTTTATTGACAACACCCAAATGGATACTGTCATTAACGTCGTTCTTCAATAATTACACATAATTCTTAATACTGTAGCTGGTTAGTTACAGTCACATGTTCAACTATCAGCTGATCCAGGAAATCATTTTCTGAATGACAGTCACATGACAAACATCACGACATGCAACAACAACCAAAGTGCTTCTTCATTCATTACTCTGGTAAAGACAGTTATGCCGTGCTCCACGTTGGATCCAACATCCCTAACAAATTGATGTTTATAATGTGTTATTGTCTGCTTGATTTACAGTGGGGTCTCGTTAGTCTGTCTGGACACAGAGATACTTAGCTCATAATGTGTAGAGAACTGTTCCATGATGGATAGGCTATTGTACAACACACAGAGCTATTTTCCTTTATTCAGGACATTTAGAATGACAACACATTACAGAGTAGCCTAGTGGGATTATTCACAAAATTATCTGGTGATCAGGTTATGAAATGTCATGACAAAGACATGTTAGTTTCCATGTTTCACCTGAAATATTAAATGATTTATAGTCCTACGTCTATGTTGTTAGATAAAGTTATGGGTCCTACAGTAGGTCCATGTTGTTGTTAGATAAAGTTATGGGTCCTACAGTAGGTCTATGTTATTGTTAGGTGAAGTTATGGGTCCTACAGTAGGTCTATGTTATTGTTAGGTGAAGTTATGGGCCAATTTGTTAAACACTTAGTGTACAAACCCTCATTGTCAGGCTGATGGAAAAGCCAAAGAGCATTTTACTGGTTGAAGTGTTTTTTAAGTATAAAGCAGTTGATTTGCGACAATAACACAAACATATTAAGCAGGAGGTTCAAACAAGCCCTACAATTATAATCTAAAAGTAATGTGAAATGCACTCATAATCAACCTGTAAATGGAGGCTATTTTTGCTGTCAGCCTATGAGAACTCCCCTGAGTTTTCCCCCACGGTGGTGAATTAGTGAATAGACACAGAGCTTAATGTGAGTTTCCTTGAGTAGCACTCCTGATCTTGTCCTGATAGTGCGCTGTAATATTCAGAATATATTGTGAAAAACGATAATCTTCGCTCACCATTTTTGCTCCAGGCAGATATACTACATCCATAACTAGTGGTTTCCTCATTACCAGATATACTACATCCATAACTAGTGGTTTCCTCATTACCAGATATACTACATCCATAACTAGTGGTTTCCTCATTACCAGATATACTACATCCATAACTAGTGGTTTCCTCATTACCAGATATACTACATCCATAACTAGTGGTTTCCTCATTACCAGATATACTACATCCATAACCAGTGGTTTCCTCATTACCAGATATACTACATCCATAACTAGTGGTTTCCTCATTAGCAGATATACTACATCCATAACTAGTGGTTTCCTCATTACCAGATATACTACATCCATAACTAGCGGTTTCCTCATTACCAGATATACTACATCCATAACTAGTGGTTTCCTCATTACCAGATATACTACATCCATAACTAGCGGTTTCCTCATTACCATATATACTACATCCATAACTAGTGGTTTCCTCATTACCAGATATACTACATCCATAACCAGTGGTTTCCTCATTAGCAGGGAGGTGTTTCTGCAATCAAATTGTGTGCGCATTGCCCTCGTGCTGCAATTTTAGCAAACACAGAAAGGGGCCTATATTGGAGACCAAAAGTCGTCTTGCACACTGCTTAGAGTTTCAACAACATTAATAACTTATTTCTAGTTACTACTAATGTGAAAACAAGACAAAATATGATTGTTGCTAAGTTGACTGTCTTAATGGTCAAATAATTTAACAGATGTCAATTGTTGTCCAACATCATGGCTCCGCTGTTGGCATCACCTTTTACAGTGGATTACCGCTGTTGTGGGCCTTTAACCATCTGTCTGACTTTGTTGTTCACACAGGAGAGAGGCGGGACAGTCGTGGATCCTCTGGGGAGCCTCAACAACCTCATGATGCTGAAGAGGCAGAGAAGAGTCTCTCCAGATCAGAACTCCTCAAGAAACACCAGCAGAGACCCACAGGGAAGAGAACTCACTGCTGCTCTGACTGTGGGAAGAGATTCACCTCATCAGGCATTAAAATTCATCAGAGAACACACACAGGAGAGAAATCTTATAGCTGTACTGAATGTGGGAAGAGTTTTGTTCAATCTGGCCAGCTGACATCGCACCAGAGAATACACACAGGAGAGAAATCTTATGGCTGTGGTCAATGTGGGAAGAGTTTTGTTCAATCTGACATCGCACCAGAGAACACACACAGGAGAGAAACCTTATAGCTGTACTCAATGTGGGAAGAGTTTTGTTCAATCTACAGATCTGAGAGTGCACCAGATAAGACACACAGGAGAGAAACCTTATAGCTGTACTCAATGTGGGAAGAGTTTTGTTCAATCTGGCCAGCTGACATTACACCAGAGAACACACACAGGAGAGAAACCTTATAGCTGTGGTCAATGTGGGAAGAGTTTTACTCAGTCAGTTGGCCTGAAATCACACAAGAGAACACACACAGGAGAGAAATCTTATAGCTGTGATCAGTGTGACAAGAGATACTTTGATAAAACCTCTCTGATCAAACATCAGAAAATACATGGAGTTATTTCATGATATCAATGAATTAATGTCACAATGTAGAATGTTTTAACATTGTAGAAGGAGTATTTTAGTGATGTCACAATGTAGAATGTTTAACATTGTAGAAGGAGTATTTTAATGATGTCACAATGTAGAACCCTAAACGTTTGTCCCCTGTTCTATTGATTTCAACATGATATGGATATTAACCTCAGGGGGAAAATCCAGGCTCTGAAATGGAAGAGTTACTATTTATGAGATTTAACAAAAAGTACTAACAAAAAAAGAGTTGTGTTACACTTACCACGTTGGTGACCCACTGGAATCAAAATGCAACACTTCAAAATGTAGCGAGCTGTTTTCTACAAATTGTCCTCTAACCAGGGATGTACACATTATTCTCAGATTCCATGTGGTTTTTCAGCTGTTAGTTTAACAGGATGTGCAACCTCATCTCCCTCCTCTCACCCAAATGATTTCAACATGATATCGATGAGTTATGACAAATAAGTGTTGTGTTCCTTTGTTTAGTGACCCCTACATTTAAATGCATCACTCCCAAATGTAGCTGACTGTCTTCTGCAGGTTGTCCTCTAATCAGTGAGGTAGAATATATCTCCATTTCTATGTGTTTTGTTTAGTTGTGTTAGTTTCAACAGCACGTACAACCTGATTTCCCCCCTAATCGATATCAGTGATTTATTGCTACTTGTCAAAACAACAGCGTTTCTGGTGCTTGTGCAGTTTATAAGGTGTTTGTTTAAACAAATACAAGTAATATGATTATTGTGGCAGATGTTTGTGTGTAAATACCACATGTTATGTTTAGGTTTTCAATTTATCCCAAACTGTTTCTGCATATTAGTTATTGATTTGGACACGTTAAAACTGTGACATTGGGGATATCCCACCTAGCACAATGTCATTGAAAAGCTGTTGTACTAGAGCATGACATTGGGGACTGGGCCCCGATCCAATATAGGAGATGAGTTTTGTTTGGGCTCCTTCCAAGGGGACGAGAGTTCTAGAAGCTAGTGAGTTTTCCCCCCAAAATGTATTATTTAGAGATGTTTTTTCTTGTTTATAATTGTTGACAGCCAGTAGACACCATGTTTATATTGGTGAAGGTGAAGCATTGTAGTTGATTATAATGTGAAATGGAAGTTGTTTTCTGTTGGTGGTGAGCAAACTTGTCCAACAAAAATATAGGATATATTTGTTGTCTTAAGGGGGAAGGTGTTACAGGCTTTGGTTTTTCCATTTATGTTTTGAGGTTGGACTTTAGCACGTCTAGCTCGTTAGCACGTCTAGCTCGTTAGCACGTCTAGCTCGTTAGCACGTAGGACGCACTGATTGGTGTCACCTCGTTAGTCAGTATGTGTTACACCTGTGCTGGCTTGTCCATCTTGTTAGTGGGAAGGTGTTTCACCTGAGCTGGTCCAGGTTCTATTTAAGAGTGTCTGGCCCAGTGCTCCAGTTGTCTTGATACATGTGGAGAGTCAACACCTTTAGTTGCTCCACCTTTTTGGTTTGCTTCCTGTCTTTAAGTTTGGTGTGGGTTTTTCTTTTGTTTTCCTCTTCTTGGGCAGATTTAGTGGGTCTCATGGTGGGTGTCTTTTAGGTCCCAGTTGTTGTTACTAGTCAACTTCCAGTGGACACCCCCATAGTGTCTTTCAGAGCCCCTCCTAAAAAACAAGTTATATTTTGGGTTGGATGTTGCATCATATTGTTGATATTTCAATCAATGGCATTTCCTTACAATGCTCATTAGTCTTTCAGTTGTTATTATTGTTTTTTATCCTCATATTTGTGTACTAAATATTTCTGATTATTTTCATAGTTTTTTCCTGTGAAGCCATTGTGTTGCATCCATGTCTGAAATGTGCTTTATAAATAAAGCTTGATTTGTTGTCAACAAATTGTAAAACAAATTAACCCAATGACTGACCAATCAACAAACTCTTGGTCCCTCTTAGTATGAAAAACAGTATCAATCCCACTTTTCCAGCCTGCTGAAGGCGTGGTGGAGTGGTAAACACCACCCCCGGCTCTACCAGGGGCTTGAGGTGGTCTCCCACAGCTCTGCTTATGTCATGTTCTGTGGCCTTGCTGTTCCATTTCTTGACTGCCCCTGCAACACAGAAACACATTTAGTCATATTATATAAAACACAGAGCCGGTTTCACATAGAAGGCTTAAGCTTAGTCCCAGACTAAAATGCTTGTTTGAGCTGTCTTAACTCAAAGCGACTTGCACAGACTTATCTTAAAATAGTCGTAGATTTAGACTGTTCTGGACAAATCAAAGGCGATTGCAAGAGGGAGGATTAGAGCTACTCCAGGACTAAATGGAAGATTAAATGAATCTTTCAAAGAGGCAGGTTTAACTTCTACTTAGTGCTGTTTGTGAGGGAGCCTGGATGATGTGGAATGTCTAAAGGAAGACCAGCATGCACTACAGAGGCCAGACCAGTACTTGTGGATAGGAGGAATCCATTACATTACCTTGAGACCGCTTTCTTATGTACAAAGAAAATGCATTGGAGATAATATCTCTCCTTGAGCCTAGACTTTCCTCTCTGTCTCAAAGAGGAAGGCCTTTACCCAATTCTCTCCAAGTTCTGATCACTGTGAGGTTTTTGGCATCTGGAATCTTTCATTGTGAAACTGGTGATTTGTGTCGGTGCCAGTGAAGCAACTGTGTGTTTAATAGTTCACAAAGTCTGCAGGAGGAGTCTTTACATCTAGTTTCCTGATGCTGCTGGCCAAGCCAACTATAAAGTCTGCAGGAGGAGTCTTTACATCTAGTTTCCTGATGCTGCTGGCCAAGCCAACTATAAAGTCTGCAGGAGGAGTCTTTACATCTAGTTTCCTGATGCTGCTGGTCAAGCCAACTATAAAGTCTGCAGGAGGAGTCTTTACATCTAGTTTCCTGATGCTGCTGGCCAAGCCAACTATAAAGTCTGCAGGAGGAGTCTTTACATCTAGTTTCCTGATGCTGCTGGCCAAGCCAACTATAAAGTCTGCAGGAGGAGTCTTTACATCTAGTTTCCTGATGCTGCTGGCCAAGCCAACTATAAAGTGCAATATGAATATCTGAATGTGGGCAGTTCCCAGGAGTGATTGGCTGGTTAGATGGATGTCATGTTCCCATCAAGTGTCCATCAACTCCTGATGCTGAGGGGTACCGTAACCATAACAACTGGTTTTCCATCAACTCCTGATGCTGAGGGGTACCGTAACCATAACAACTGGTTTACCATCAACTCCTGATGCTGAGGAGTACCGTAACCATAACAACTGGTTTTCCATCAACTCCTGATGCTGCGGAGTACCGTAACCATAACAACTGGTTTTACATCAACTCCTGATGCTGAGGAGTACCGTAACCATAACAACTGGTTTTCCATCAACTCCTGATGCTGCGGAGTACCGTAACCATAACAACTGGTTCTCCATCAACTCCTGATGCTGAGGAGTACCGTAACCATAACAACTGGTTCTCCATCAACTCCTGATGCGGAGGAGTACCGTAACCATAACAACTGGTTCTCCATCAACTCCTGATGCTGAGGAGTACCGTAACCATAACAACGGGTTCTCCATCAACTCCTGATGCTGAGGAGTACCGTAACCATAACAACGGGTTCTCCATCAACTCCTGATGCTGAGGAGTACCGTAACCATAACAACTGGTTTACCATCAACTCCTGATGCTGAGGAGTACCATAACCATAACAACTGGTCAACCATCAATGTTCAGGGTGGATGCTAATCCTCATTTAGAGTTCTCAAACATTGTTGCCTGTTGGAAAGGTGCAACTCACCATTGAAGGATTTCCCTCAACTCTTCATTGGTCTCAGTTTCAGAGAGGACAACATAGTGGACTACTAGAGTAACTTTTTATTCACTCCAGACATAAATCCCACAACAGCTGAGCAGCAAAGATACAACAGACCTCATATCCACACGAGAGGGATGGTCCAGCGTGTGTTTGGCGTATGGAAAAATAGATTCCAGTGTTTTCGCAATACACTTGGTTTCAAGCCAAGAAGTTGCTGCAAGGTGATCATTGCTACAGCTGTGCTGCACAACTACCTGAAGCAGCATGGCTGTCCTGATCCTCCCATGATCAGCATCAAGCAGATGTACCCATGACTGTCCTGATCCTCCCATGATCAGCATCAAGCAGATGTTCCCATGACTGTCCTGATCCTCCCATGATCAGCATCAAGCAGATGTTCCCATGACTGTCCTGATCCTCCCATGATCAGCATCAAGCAGATAATGCAGATATCTCACCTCTAGTTGTTGTTTCTTCCTGTAATCCTGATAATAATGCAGATATCTCACCTCTAGTTGTTGTTTCTTCCTGTAATCCTGATAATAATGCAGATATCTCACCTCTAGTTGTTGTTTCTTCCTGTAATCCTGATAATAATGCAGATATCTCACCTCTAGTTGTTGTTTCTTCCTGTAATCCTGATAATAATGCAGATATCTCACCTCTAGTTGTTGTTTCTTCCTGTAATCCTGATAATAATGCAGATATCTCACCTCTAGCTGTTGTTTCTTCCTGTAATCCTGATAATAATGCAGATATCTCACCTCTAGTTGTTGTTTCTTCCTGTAATCCTGATAATAATGCAGATATCTCACCTCTAGTTGTTGTTTCTTCCTGTAATCCTGATAATAATGCAGATATCTCACCTCTAGCTGTTGTTTCTTCTTGTAATCCTGATAATAATGCAGATATCTCACCTCTAGTTGTTGTTTCTTCCTGTAATCCTGATAATAATGCAGATATCTCACCTCTAGTTGTTGTTTCTTCTTGTAATCCTGATAATAATGCAGATATCTCACCTCTAGTTGTTGTTTCTTCCTGTAATCCTGATAATAATGCAGATATCTCACCTCTAGTTGTTGTTTCTTCTCGTAATCCTGATAATAATGCAGATATCTCACCTCTAGTTGTTGTTTCTTCCTGTAATCCTGATAATAATGCAGATATCTCACCTCTAGTTGTTGTTTCTTCCTGTAATCCTGATAATAATGCAGATATCTCACCTCTAGTTGTTGTTTCTTCCTGTAATCCTGATAATAATGCAGATATCTCACCTCTAGTTGTTGTTTCTTCCTGTAATCCTGATAATAATGCAGATATCTCACCTCTAGTTGTTGTTTCTTCTTGTAATCCTGATAATAATGCAGATATCTCACCTCTAGTTGTTGTTTCTTCTTGTAATCCTGATAATAATGCAGATATCTCACCTCTAGCTGTTGTTTCTTCCTGTAATCCTGATAATAATGCAGATATCTCACCTCTAGTTGTTGTTTCTTCCTGTAATCCTGATAATAATGCAGATATCTCACCTCTAGTTGTTGTTTCTTCCTGTAATCCTGATAATAATGCAGATATCTCACCTCTAGTTGTTGTTTCTTCCTGTAATCCTGATAATAATGCAGATATCTCACCTGAAGTTGTTGTACTCTTCTTGTGGTTACATTTCCATTGAATTCACTGCAAATTGCAGCCCAACCTTCTTGTTCTACTGCTCAGTAGCAGCAGTGTGGTTTTTACCTTCAATAACTGGATGGTTTGACAACATTTGTTTTGGAGCGTTTTTTCATTCACACGAAAGTTTTTTTGAACAAATTATTTTTGCCTCTGCCGTTGTTTCGTCTCCAGATTCACACCAGTATTGGTGTTTTCTATTCCGGGTTTTAATGAGCACCACTAGACCAACAGCATGTGTTCATACTGAACCTAATCAGGATTAACCCAGGTGTTCATACTGAACCTAATCAGGATTAACCCAGGTGTTCATACTGAACCTAATCAGGATTAACCCAGGTGTTCATACTGAACCTAATCAGGATTAATCCAGGTGTTCATACTGAACCTAATCAGGATTAATCCAGGTGTTCATACTGCACCTAATCAGGATTAACCCAGGTGTTCATACTGAACCTAATCAGGATTAATCCAGGTGTTCATACTGCACCTAATCAGGCTTAACCCAGGTGTTCATACTGAACCTAATCAGGATTAACCCAGGTGTTCATACTGAACCTAATCAGGATTAACCCAGGTGTTCATACTGGACCTAATCAGGATTAACCCAGGTGTTCATACTGAACCTAATCAGGATTAACCCAGGTGTTCATACTGAACCTAATCAGGCTTAACCCAGGTGTTCTCATTCAGGCATACTTACCTTACTCCAGTCTCGACTAACTAAGCCAAATTTAAGACACGATCACGAAAGCTACTTAAATATCCTAGTTTAACTAGTCCTGGCTGAATCTAAACCCTGCAGGGTCTGAATGAAACCTAATGTCCAGTGGGATTGATCTGTTTGATCCAGTTGTTTGTTTCAGATTTCAGTTGTTGAATCCTTGACGTATTGTTGACTTCAAAACTTTTCAGTTTCAACAAATGCACTGGGTTGGTTGAAAAGTGATACTGTTTTGACATAGTGGAAGATATACTGAATTGATACTGTTTTTCATACTAAGATATGTGCTCATTGGTTATGCAAGAGGGTGGCAGGTAGCCTAGTGGTTAGAGCTGACAAGGTAAAAATACACTGCTCAAAAAAATAAAGGGAACACTTAAACAACACAATGTAACTCCAAGTCAATCACACTTCTGTGAAATCAAACTGTCCACTTAGGAAGCAACACTGATTGACAATACATTTCACATGCTGTTGTGCAAATGGAATAGACAATAGGTGGAAATTATAGGCAATTAGCAAGACACCCCCAATAAAGGAGTGGTTCTGCAGGTGGGGACCACAGACCACTTCTCAGTTCCTATGCTTCCTGGCTGATGTTTTGGTCACTTTTGAATGCTGGCGGTGCTTTCAC
Organism: Salmo salar; assembly: GCF_965601325.2. NCBI lineage: Eukaryota > Metazoa > Chordata > Actinopteri > Salmoniformes > Salmonidae > Salmo > Salmo salar. The sequence continues at coordinate 150,929 of NW_027675524.1, read as the reverse complement.
TCTAGTGGTAGCATGAGACGGAGTCTACAACCCACACAAGTGGCTCAGGTAGTGCAGCTCATCCAGGATGGCACATCAATGCGAGCTGTGGCAAGAAGGTTTGCTGTGTCTGTCAGCGTAGTGTCCAGAGCATGGAGGCGCTACCAGGAGACAGGCCAGTACATCAGGAGACGTGGAGGAGGCCGTAGGAGGGCAACAACCCAGCAGCAAGACCGCTACCTCTGCCTTTGTGAAAGGAGGAGCAGGAGGAGCACTGCCAGAGCCCTGCAAAAGGACCTCCAGCAGGCCACATGTGCATGTGTCTGTTCAAACGGTCAGAAACAGACTCCATGAGGGTGGTATGAGGGCCCGACGTCCACAGGTGGGGGTTGTGCTTACAGCCCAACACCGTGCAGGACGTTTGGCATTTGCCAGAGAACACCAAGATTGGCAAATTCGCCACTGGCGCCCTGTGCTCTTCACAGATGAAAGCAGGTTCACACTGAGCACGTGACAGACGTGACAGAGTCTGGAGACGCCGTGGAGAACGTTCTGCTGCCTGCAACATCCTCCAGCATGACTGGTTTGGCGGTGGGTCAGTCATGGTGTGGGGTGGCATTTCTTTGGGGGGCTGCACAGCACTCCATGTGCTCGCCAGAGGTAGCCTGACTGCCATTAGGTACCGAGATGAGATCCTCAGACCCCTTGTGAGACCATATGCTAGTGCGGTTGGCCCTGGGTTCCTCCTAATGCAAGACAATGCTAGACCTCATGTGGCTGGAGTGTGTCAGCAGTTCCTGCAAGAGGAAAGCATTGATGCTATGGACTGGCCCGCCCGTTCCCCAGACCTGAATCCAATTGAGCACATCTGGGACATCATGTCTCGCTCCATCCACCAACGCCACGTTGCACCACAGACTGTCCAGGAGTTGGCGGATGCTTTAGTCCAGGTCTGGAAGGAGATCCCTCAGGAGACCATCCGCCACCTCATCAGGAGCATGCCCAGGCGTTGTAGGGAGGTCATACAGGCACGTGGAGGCCACACACACTACTGAGCCTCATTTTGACTTGTTTTAAGGACATTACATCAAAGTTGGATCAGCCTGTAGTGTGGTTTTCCACTTTAATTTTGAGTGTGACTCCAAATCCAGACCTCCATGGGTTGATAAATTGCATTTCCATTGATTATTTGTGTGTGATTTTGTTGTCAGCACATTCAACTATGTAAAGAAAAAAGTATTTGATAAGATTATTTCATTCATTCAGATCTAGGACGTGTTATTTTAGTGTTCCCTTTATTTTTTTGAGCAGTATATGTTGTTCTGCCCCTGAACAAGGCAGTTAACCCACTGTTCCCTGGTAGGCAATCATTGTAAATAATAATTTGTTCTGTTGGGGCTAGGGGGCAGTATTGAGAATTTTGAAAAAAATATGCGCCCATTTTTAACTGCCTGCTACACCAACTCAGAAGCTAGGATATGCATATTATTAACATATTTGGATAGAAAACACTCTGAATTTTCTAAAACTGTTTGAATGGTGTCTGTAAGTATAACAAAGCTCATATGGCAGGCAAAAACCTGAGAAGAATACAAGCAGGAAATGAGAATTTTGTGGCTGTACTATTTTCGAGACATTGCTAATAGATCACACAGTAACAAAGGATTCATTTTGCACTTCCTACGGCTTCCACTAGATGTCAACGATCTTTATAAAGTTGTTTGAAGCGTCTATGATGAACAGAGACCGGATGACAAGGAAGGGAAGTTGACGTCCCTGGGATGTCGTCACTTCATTATTGTGCGCACATGCGCGTTCATGTGAGGCAAGACATTTTTCAAAACGTTTTTCAAGACACAGGAGAGGTCGGGTTGAAACATTACTGATGTTTCACGTTAAAAATGGCCCTAAAGATTGATGCTAAACAACGTTTGACATGTTTGAACGAACGTAAATAGATTTTTTTTTAAACTTTTCGTCGTGACTCCCCCCCCCCCCCTACATTTTGAGGAGCCTACTGAACGCGCTAACAACATGGAACAACTTGGAGTTATTTGGACATAAATTATGAACTTTGTCGAAAGAAACCACATTTGTTGTGGATCTGGGATTCCTGGAAGTTCCTTCTGATGAAGATAATCAAAGGTAAGGGATTATTTACAATAGTATTATTGATATTAGATGGTTCCAAGATGGTGCTAACCTGTATATCCTAGCCTATTGTTCTTAGCAGAGCACCCGGTTTATTGCAAAGTGTGATTTCCCAGTAAAGTTATTTTTAAATCTGGCAATGCGGTAGCATTTATGAGATGTTAATCTATAATTCTTTGAATGACAATATTATAATTTACCAATGTTTTCGAATAGTAATTTTGTAAATTGTAACGCTGCTTCACCGGAAGCATTTGAGGGAAAAAAAATTCTGAATTTCACCGCCACTGTAAAATGCTGTTTTTGGATATAAATATGAACTTGATGGAACAAAAAATGCATGTATTGTATAACATAATGTCCTAGGAGTGTCATCTGATGAAGATTGTCAAAGGTTAGTGCATAATTTTAGGTGTTTTTCTGCTTTTGTTGACGCCTGTGTTTGAATTGACAAAACATTACACACAGCTATTTTCAATGTACTCTCCTAACATAACCTAACTTTATGCTTCGCCGTAAAGCCTCTTTGAAATCGGACAATGTGGTTGGATTTAGGAGATGTTTATCTTTCAAATGGTGAAAAATAGTTGATTGTTTGAGAAATTGAAATTATTAGATTCTTGCAGTTTTGAATTTCCCGCCATGGTATCTTATCAATAAATCCCGTTAGCGGGATCAGAGCGGGAAGGGGTCCTCTAGAGGTTAACCGACTTGCCTAATTAAATAAAGGTTAAATAAAATTAAAAAATAATGAAGTCTGTTGATTGTCAATCATTGGGTTCCTTTGTTTTTGCAATATGCTCAAATCAAATCAAGCTTTATTTATACAGCACTTTTCAGTCATGGATGCCACGCAATGGCTTCACAGGAAAAAACAATGAAAATAAACGGGTATTTACTACACAACTGAAAGACTACGGAACATTCCAAGGAAAATCCATTGATTAAAATATTAACAATTGGATGCAATATTCAACCATAACGAGATGGACAAGCCAGCACAGGTGTAACACATTCTGACTAACGAGGTGACACCAATCAGTGCTAACGAGCTAAAGTCCAACCTCAAAACATAAATGGAAAAACCAAAGCCTGTAACACCTTCCCCCTTAAGACAACAAATATATCCTACATTTTTGTTGGACAAGTTTGCTCGCCACCAACAGAAAACAACTTCCATTTCACATTATAATCAACTACAATGCTTCACCTTCACCAATATAAACATGATGTCTACTGGCTGTCAACAATTAAAAACAAGAAAAAACACTTACTTTTAAATAATAATAATATACAATAGTATTTTTTCACCTTTTTCTTTCTATAGAATCCCCCACCTTGGTTCACTTACTATAGAATACTAAAACTCACTAGCTTCTAGAACTCTCGTCTTCCTAAAACTCACTAGCTTCTAGAACTCTCGTCTTCCTAAAACTCACTAGCTTCTAGAACTCTCTTCTTCCTAAAACTCACTAGCTTCTAGAACTCTCCTCTTCCTAAAACTCACTGGCTTCTAGAACTCTCGTCTTCCTAAAACTCACTAGCTTCTAGAACTCTCCTCTTCCTAAAACTCACTAGCTTCTAGAACTCTCTTCTTCCTAAAACTCACTAGCTTCTAGAACTCTCTTCTTCCTAAAACTCACTAGCTTCTAGAACTCTCTTCTTCCTAAAACTCACTAGCTTCTAGAACTCTCGTCTTCCTAAAACTCACTAGCTTCTAGAACTCTCTTCTTCCTAAAACTCACTAGCTTCTAGAACTCTCCTCTTCCTAAAACTCACTGGCTTCTAGAACTCTCGTCTTCCTAAAACTCACTAGCTTCTAGAACTCTCCTCTTCCTAAAACTCACTAGCTTCTAGAACTCTCTTCTTCCTAAAACTCACTAGCTTCTAGAACTCTCTTCTTCCTAAAACTCACTAGCTTCTAGAACTCTCTTCTTCCTAAAACTCACTAGCTTCTAGAACTCTCGTCTTCCTAAAACTCACTAGCTTCTAGAACTCTCATCCCCTTGGAACGAGCCCAAACAAAACTCATCTCCAATACAGGAAAACATGCAGTCAAAATAAATTGTGATCCATGGCAACGCACTGGCTAAACGCAAAACACAAAATTGTTTGACAAAACTTTTTGAGACAATCAGCAACCAAGTTGTCCTCACCACAGACATGTCTGATTTCAAGAGGAAACTCCTGCAATATCCGTAGTAACTTTCCACCTCGCTGCAGAGCTTCTCTCTCTTTTCAGGGTTCACTAGATAGGCATGTTGTTGGATCGGGGCCCAGTCCCCAATGTCATGCTCTAGTACATTTGGGTTGGCACATCTGAGAATGAACCCTGATATTATAAAAGCAGGGTAACAATGTCAATATAATAGTCAGTTGGTTACATAAATAATTATGATTACTAAATGTCACATGAAATGTAAATATTAAATATTTGGTTGCATAGTCTTATTTTCAAAGTCTTTTCAATTACATGTTGCTAGGTGGGATATCCCCAATGTCAAAACACAGTTTTAACGTGTCCAAATCAATAACCAATATGCAGAAACAGTTTGTGATATTTTGAAAACCTAAACATAAAATGTGTTATGAACACAAACATCTGCCACAATAATCATATTACTTGGATTTTTTTTAAACAAGCACCTTATAAACTGCACAAGCACCAGACAAGTAGCAAACAAGTAGCAATAAATCACTGATATCGATTAGGGGGGAAATCAGGTTGTACATGATGTTGAAACTAACACAACTAAAAAAACACATGGAAATGGGAGATATATTTAACCTCACTGGTTAGAGGACAACATGCAGAAGACAGTCAGCTACATTTTGGAGTGATGCATTTAAATGTAGGGGTCGCTAAACAAAGGAACTTATTTGTCATCACTCATCGATATCATGTTGAAATCAATTGTGCGAGAGGAGGGAGATGAGGTTGCAAGTCCTGTTAAAACTAACAGCTCAAAAACCACACGGAATCTGGGAATAATGTGTACATCCCTGGTTAGAGGACAATTTGTAGAAAACAGCTAGCTACATTTTGAAGTGTTGCATTTTGATTCAAGTGGGTCACCAACATGGTAAGTGTAACTCTTTTTTTGTTAGTCACTTTTTGTTAAATCTCATAAATAGTAACTCTTCCATTTCAGAGCCTGGATTTTCCCCCTGAGGTTAATATCCATATAATGTTGAAATCAATAGAACAGGGGACAAACGTTTAGGGTTCTACATTGTGACATCATTAAAATACTCCTACTACAATGTTAAAACATTCTACATTGTGACATTAATTCATTGATATCATGAAACAACTCCTTCATGTATGTATTTTCTGATGTTTGATCAGATGTCTTTAATCAGATTATCTCTGGTCACAGCTATAAGATTTCTCTCCTGTGTGTGTTCTCTTGTGTACTGTCAGACCGCTAGATGAAACAAAACTCTTCCCACATTGATTACAGCTATAAGGTTTCTCTCCTGTGTGTGTTCATCGGTGTATAGTCAGATAGCTAGATTGACTAAAACTCTTCCCACATTGATCACAGCTATAAGGTTTCTCTCCTGTGTGCATTCTCTGGTGCATTGTCAGATAGCTAGATTGACTAAAACTCTTCCCACATTGACCACAGATATAAGATTTCTCTCCTGTGTGCGTTCTCTGGTGCTTTGTCAGATAGCTAGATTGACTAAAACTCTTCCCACATTGACCACAGATATAAGGTTTCTCTCCTTTGTGCGTTCTCTGGTGCATTGTCAGATAGCTAGATTGACTAAAACTCTTCCCACATTGATCACAGATATAAGGTTTCTCTCCTGTGTGTATTCTCTGGTGTGAAGTCAGAGAGCCAGATGTAGTAAAACTCTTCCCACATTGATTACAGCTATATGGTTTCTCTCCTGTGTGTGTTCGTTGGTGTATAGTCAGATAGCAAGATGTAGTAAAACTCTTCCCACATTGATCACAGCTATAAGATTTCTCTCCTGTGTGTGTTCTCTGGTGTAGTGTCAGAGTTCTAGATGCAGCAAAATTCTTCCCACATTGACCACAGCTATAAGGTTTATCTCCTGTGTGTGTTCTCTGGTGTACTGTCAGCTCTCCAGATCGACCAAAACACTTCCCACATTGATCACAGCTATAAGGTTTCTCTCCTGTGTGTATTCTCTTGTGTTGAGTCAGATGGCAAGATTGACCAAAACTCTTCCCACATTGACCACAGCTATAATATTTCTCTCCTGTGTGTATTCTCTGATGAATTTTAATGCCTGATGAGGAAGTAAATCTCTTCCCACAGTCAGAGCAGCAGTGAGTTCTCTTCCCTGTGGATCTCTGCAAGTGTTTCTTGAGGTGTTCTGATGTGGAGAGACTCTTCTCTGCCTCGTCAGCATCATGAGGTTGTTGAGGCTCCCCAGAGGACCCACAATAGTAAAGTTTCTCTCCTGTGTGAACAACAAAGTCAGACAGATGATTAAAGGCCCACAACAGCGGTAATCCACTGTAAAAGGTGATGCCAACAGCGGAGCCATGATGTTGGACAACAATTGACGTCTGTAATGAATGTTAAAATTATTTGATATTTGCCTTAAAATGAGCAAGAATAGTCATATTTTGTCTTGTTTTCACATTCGTAGTAACATCAATGATTGTAGGCTAGAAATAAGTTATTCATGTTGTTGAACCTCTAAGCAGTGTGCCGGACGACTTTTGGTCTCCAATATAGGCCCCTTTCTGTATTTGCTAAAATTGCGGCACGAGGGCAATTTGATTGCAGAAACTCCTCCCTGCTAATGAGGAAACCACTAGTTATGGATGTAGTATATCTGCCTGGAGCAAAAATGGTGAGCAAAGATTTTAGTTTTTCACAATGTATTCTGAATGTGAATGAGGGAAATTCAGGGGAGTAACCTCCATTTCCAGGTTGCTTATGAGTACATTTCACACTACCTTGGATTAAAATTGTAAGGATATTTGAATGTCCTGTTTAATATGTTTGCTAAAGCATTAAGAATTATGTGTAATTATTGAAGAACCGCGTTAATGACAGTATCCATTTGGGTGTTGTCAATAAAGTTAAGATTTTATTTATTTATTTAACCAGGTAGGCCAGTTGAGAACAAGTTCTCATTTACAACTGTGACCTGGCCAAGATAAAGCAAAGCAGTGCGACAAAAAAACAACAGAGTTACACGTTGGATAAACAAACGTACAGTCAATAACACAATAGAAAAATCTACATACAATGTGTGCAAATGGAGTACGGAGGCAAGGCAATAAATAGACCATAGTAGTGAAGTAATTACAATTTAGCAAATTAACACTGGAGAGATAGATGTGCAGATGATGATGTGCAAGTAGAAATACTGGTGTGCAAAAGAGCAAAAAAGTAAATAAAAACATGGGGATGAGGTAGGCAGTTGGATGGGCTATTTACAGATGGGCTGTGTACAGCTGCAGCGATCGGTAAGCTGATCAGATAGCTGATGCTTAAAGTTAGTGAGGGAGATATATGTCTCCAACTTCAGCGATTTTTGCAATTCGTTCCAGTCATTGGCAGCAGAGAACTGGAAGGAAATGCGGCCAAAGTAGGTGTTGGCTTTGGGGATGACCAGTGAGATATACCTCCTGGAGCGTGTGCTATGGGTGGGTGTTGCTATGGTGACCAGTGAGCTGAGTTAAGGCGGAGCTTTACATAGCAAAGACTTATAGATGACCTGGAGCCAGTGGGTTTGGCGACGAATATGTAGCGAGGGCCAGCCGACGAGAGCGTACAGGTCGCAGTGGTGGGTGGTATATGGGGCATTGGTGACAAAACGGATGGCACTGTGATAGACTGCATCCAGTTTGCTGAGTAGAGTGTTGGAGGCTATTTTGAAAATGACATCGCCGAAGTTAAGCTGTTAGGGCTAGGGGGCAGTATTGACACGGCTGGATAAAAAACATACCCGATTTAATCTGGTTACCACTCCTACCCAGTAACTAGAATATGCATATACTTATTACATATGGATAGAAAACACCCTACATTTTCTAAAACTGTTTGAATGGTGTCTGTGAGTATAACAGAACTCAAATGGCAGGTCAAAACCTGAGAGATTCCTTTACAGGAAGTGGCCTGTCTGACCATTTCTTGAACTTCTTTTCCATCTCTATCATTTACTAAGGATCTCTGCTCTAACGTGACACTTCCCACGTCGTCCATAGGCGCTCAGAGCCCGGGAAAAAACAGAATGTCGTCATTCCAGCCCCAGGCTGAAACACATTATCGCCTTTCTCAAGTGGCCGATCAAGGGACACTGGGCTTAGGCGCGTGACCCGACCGCCCCCGCCTTTGGGAATTTTTCCTCTGTTTGCCGAAAAGGAGATTCCCTGTCGGAATATTATCGCTTTTCTACGAGAAAAATGTCGTAAAAATTGATTTTAAACAGCGGTTGACATGCTTCGAAGTACGGTAATGGAATATTTAGAATTTTATTGTCACGAATTGCGCCATGCGCGCGACACTTCTTTACTATTTCGGATAGTGTCTGGAACGCACAAACAAAACGCCGCTATTCGGATATAACGATGGATTATTTTGGACCAAACCAACATTTGTTATTGAAGTAGCAGTCCTGGGTGTGCATTCTGACGAAGACAACAAAAGGTAATCAAACTTTTATAATAGTAAATATGATTATGGTGAGTGCTAAACTTGCCGGGTGTCTAAATAGCGAGCCCGTGATGCCTGGGCTATGTACTTAGAATATTGCAAAATGTTCACCAAAAAGCTATTTTAAAATCGGACATATCGAGTGCATAGAGGAGGTCTGTATCTATAATTCTTAAAATAATTGTTATGCTTTTTGTGAACGTTTATCGTGAGTAATTTAGTAAAATGTTAGCGAATTCCCCGGAAGTTTGCGGGGGGTATGCTAGTTCTGAACGTCACATGCTAATGTAAAAAGCTGGTTTTTGATATAAATATGAACTTGATTGAACAAAACATGCATGTATTGTATAACATATTGTCCTAGGGTTGTCATCTGATGAAGATCATCAAAGGTGAGTGCTGCATTTAGCTGTCTTCTGGGTTTTGGTGACATTATATGCTGGCTTGAAAAATGGGTGTCTGATTATTTCTGGCTTGGTACTCTGCTGACATAATCTAATGTTTTGCTTTCGTTGTAAAGCCTTTTTGAAATCGGACAGTGTGGTTAGATTAACGAGAGTCTTGTCTTTAAATAGCTGTAAAATAGTCATATGTTTGAGAAATTGAAGTAATAGGATTTTTAACGTTTTGAAAATCGCGCCACAGGCTGCCAGTGGCTGTTACGTAGGTGGGACGAATTCGTCCCACCTAGCCCATAGAGGTTAACCTCTATGGGCTTTTTACATGCTAATGTAAAAAGCTGGTTTTTGATATAAATATGAACTTGATTGAACAAAACATGCATGTATTGTATAACATAATGTCCTAGGAGTGTCATCTGATGAAGATTATCAAAGGTTAGTACTGCATTTAGCTGTGGTTTTGGTTTTTGTGACATATCAAACGCTGTTTAAAATCTATTTTTATGCTACTTTTCTCGTAAAATAGCGATAATATTACAACCGGGCAACGTTGTATTCATTCAAAGGCTGAAAAAAAAAAATTTGAATTCTCGTGAACGCGCATCTCAGTCTCACTGTCCCCAGGCTGACTGATCACAAACAGAGCTGCTGTACTTTGCCCAGAGACAGCAGACACCCCATTCCACTTTCTGGTGGCTTTAGAGAGCAAATGGAAGCCTTAGAAAGTGTCACGTTACAGCACAGATGCTGTAATGTCGATAGAGATGCAGAAGGACAACAAATTATCAGACAGGGCCTTCCTGTATGGAATCTTCTCAGGTTTTTGCCTGCCATATGAGTTCTGTTATACTCACAGACACCATTCAAACAGTTTTAGAAACTTTAGAGTGTTTTCTATCCAAATCTACTAATTATATGCATATTCTAGTTTCTGGGCAGGAGTAGTAACCAGATTAAATCGGGTACGTTTTTTATCCGGACGCAAAAATACTGCCCCCTATCCCAAACAGGGTAAACTATCATTATAACATCATGGATGAATTCTAGAATATACTATATAGCCTAGAAACCTGGTTAAACTATCATTATGACCTCATGGATGGCCAGTCCTTGTATTCATAGTGTAGTGAATTCAGGGGGAGGCCCTGAGCTGAACTCAAACCTGGGTCCAGTGACTGTCAAGCCAACACCTTATAACTGTTACGCCAAGATGTCTGAACTTCTTGACGAGGTCCCTATGAATTTGAGAGTGGTTACATTTCTCCTTCCCCCATCCCTCAGCTGTTTACCAAACCAAGCCTCTGGGCAGCCATTTTGTTTCTGTTTTAAAACTAGGTTGCCCCTTTAAAAAAGCCACACAATCAATCAACCAATCTGCAGTTCATACAATAACAAAGCTGTAATTCCACCACTGTTTTGGTAATAAGATGATTATGGGTCTGGAGAAATGTAACTACTCTCAAATTCATAGACAGACCTATGGATGCAAGGACTGACCATCCATGATGTCAACATTATAGTTTTAACCATGTTGAGGGTATACAGTGTTGGTTTACATTGTTTCTAAACATTGGAGTAAAAAAAGTTTCTTTGGGGGTTCTGATGGGGTACAACAGTTGAACTAAGCTCATGAGGCATGTGTTATATTCTTCAAGAATCAATGGCTATAAATTAATAATTATAAAGTCACAATATGGATGTAGCAATTGCAGATTTCCCCTTTAACACCACACATCAGTTCAACAACTGCAGAGTTTGTGACTCTGTATTTAAGACAGTACTTACTAGTGTTTATCAGGGCCCGTTCATTGTTAAAACCATTGGATGCCTTAACATGCCTTTGGGAAACCGGGCCCAGATATACAGTTTCCTCCTCTTCTTCCTTTTTCGATGTGACAGTCATCTCCCCCTCCTCTTCCACTCCATAAACTGCATCTTCCTCCTCTTCTTTTACAGTAACATCCTCCTCCTCTTTCACTCTGAACGCATCTTCCTCTTCTTTTACTGAAACGTCTTTCTCTTCTTCTTTCACTGTAACAGCCTCACCCTCTACTTGTTTTTGCATTGAAACAGCCTCCTCTTCCTCCTCCTCTTTGACGAGAGCTTCTTTCTCCGTCCAACAGACCTCTTCTTTAGCAGGAGGAGAGTAGCTCAGTGACCGCATGGTCGGAGATGTTAGCTAGCTAAGCTAATGCTAACTTAACCAGCCCGCTAGCTGAATAATAACAACAACACCGTAAATATGAAATTAAATCGGATAACTAACTAGACGACAGAAGTGGGTTTAAAACACAGTGGCTAATATACACGAAAGCATCTAAAGAGCTTTATTGGTTTGGCTATTTTGTCTAGCAAGCTACTGAGGTGGCTGACTAACTGTTGTTGCTGTTGAACGAAGCGTTCCGTCCACTAGATTTTACGTCACAACAACAGCATTACCTTAAATTCCCAGACCGCCATCTGCTGACTGGAGTGGGTAACGCAGTTGAGTAAAATGTATATTATAATGTTCAGACAAAAAGTTAAACGGTAGGAACTTCCTGAATTGGAATTACCCCTCTACACATGTACTGCACTGGAATTATCCCATTGGCTGGCAGAAACGTGCAGTTTCGTTTTTATTGGGCCATCAAAGCTGTGTCAGGGATTTTTGTGATTGGTTCCATTTCAGTCACATGTGCATAAGGGAGAGGTGGCGTCTGATGTCTGCAGGTCAATGCAGCTGAGAAATATGATCCTTGTAATTATTCTCTGTGAATATCAGCAGTGGTAATGATTGTGAAATATGATCCTTGTAATTATTCTCTGTGAATATCAGCAGTGGGAATGATTGTGAAATATGATCCTTGTAATTATTCTCTGTGAATATCAGCAGTGGGAATGATTGTGAAATATGATCCTTGTAATTATTCTCTGTGAATATCAGCAGTGGTAATGATTGTGAAATATGATCCTTGTAATTATTCTCTGTGAATATCAGCAGTGGTAATGATTGTGAAATATGATCCTTGTAATTATTCTCTGTGAATATCAGCAGTGGTAATGATTGTGAAATATTTAGTTCATTTCATCAGAGCAACATGATAATTAATGATTTCTGAACAACCATTTTTTATTTAATGTCTATTAAGAATATCTGATCAACTTTATTTCACTTGGTGATGTTTCATTATAGAGAACATGACAATACATGACATCTACAGTGGTGATGTGTCATTATAGAGAACATAACATGACAATACATGACATCTACAGTGGTGATGTGTCATTATAGAGAACATAACATGACAATACATGACATCTACAGTGGTGATGTTTCATTATAGAGAACATGACAATACATGACATCTACAGTGGTGATGTTTCATTATAGAGAACATGACATAACAATACATGACATCTACAGTGGTGATGTTTCATTATAGAGAACATAACAATACATGACATCTACAGTGGTGATGTTTCATTATAGAGAACATAACATGACAATACATGACATCTACAGTGGTGATGTTTCATTATAGAGAACATAACATAACAATACATGACATCTACAGTGGTGATGTGTCATTATAGAGAACATAACATGACAATACATGACATCTACAGTGGTGATGTTTCATTATAGAGAACATGACATGACAATACATGACATCTACAGTGGTGATGTTTCATTATAGAGAACATGACATAACAATACATGACATCTACAGTGGTGATGTTTCATTATAGAGAACATAACAATACATGACATCTACAGTGGTGATGTTTCATTATAGAGAACATAACAATACATGACATCTACAGTGGTGATGTGTCATTATAGAGAACATAACATGACAATACATGACATCTACAGTGGTGATGTTTCATTATAGAGAACATAACATAACAATACATGACATCTACAGTGGTGATGTTTCATTATAGAGAACATAACATGACAATACATGACATCTACAGTGGTGATGTTTCATTATAGAGAACATGACATAACAATACATGACATCTACAGTGGTGATGTTTCATTATAGAGAACATGACAATACATGACATCTACAGTGGTGATGTTTCATTATAGAGAACATAACATAACAATACATGACATCTACAGTGGTGATGTGTCATTATAGAGAACATGACATAACAATACATGACATCTACAGTGGTGATGTTTCATTATAGAGAACATAACATAACAATACATGACATCTACAGTGGTGATGTGTCATTATAGAGAACATAACAATACATGACATCTACAGTGGTGATGTGTCATTATAGAGAACATGACAATACATGACATCTACAGTGGTGATGTTTCATTATAGAGAACATAACATAACAATACATGACATCTACAGTGGTGATGTTTCATTATAGAGAACATGACAATACATGACATCTACAGTGGTGATGTTTCATTATAGAGAACATGACATAACAATACATGACATCTACAGTGGTGATGTTTCATTATAGAGAACATAACAATACATGACATCTACAGTGGTGATGTTTCATTATAGAGAACATAACATAACAATACATGACATCTACAGTGGTGATGTTTCATTATAGAGAACATGACAATACATGACATCTACAGTGGTGATGTTTCATTATAGAGAACATGACATAACAATACATGACATCTACAGTGGTGATGTTTCATTATAGAGAACATGACAATACATGACATCTACAGTGGTGATGTTTCATTATAGAGAACATGACAATACATGACATCTACAGTGGTGATGTTTCATTATAGAGAACATAACATGACAATACATGACATCTACAGTGGTGATGTTTCATTATAGAGAACATGACATAACAATACATGACATCTACAGTGGTGATGTTTCATTATAGAGAACATAACATAACAATACATGACATCTACAGTGGTGATGTTTCATTATAGAGAACATGACAATACATGACATCTACAGTGGTGATGTTTCATTATAGAGAACATGACAATACATGACATCTACAGTGGTGATGTTTCATTATAGAGAACATAACATGACAATACATGACATCTACAGTGGTGATGTTTCATTATAGAGAACATAACATGACAATACATGACATCTACAGTGGTGATGTTTCATTATAGAGAACATAACATAACAATACATGACATCTACAGTGGTGATGTTTCATTATAGAGAACATAACAATACATGACATCTACAGTGGTGATGTTTCATTATAGAGAACATAACATGACAATACATGACATCTACAGTGGTGATGTTTCATTATAGAGAACATAACATAACAATACATGACATCTACAGTGGTGATGTTTCATTATAGAGAACATAACATAACAATACATGACATCTACAGTGGTGATGTTTCATTATAGAGAACATAACAATACATGACATCTACAGTGGTGATGTTTCATTATAGAGAACATGACAATACATGACATCTACAGTGGTGATGTTTCATTATAGAGAACATAACATGACAATACATGACATCTACAGTGGTGATGTTTCATTATAGAGAACATAACATAACAATACATGACATCTACAGTGGTGATGTTTCATTATAGAGAACATGACATAACAATACATGACATCTACAGTGGTGATGTTTCATTATAGAGAACATGACATAACAATACATGACATCTACAGTGGTGATGTTTCATTATAGAGAACATAACATGACAATACATGACATCTACAGTGGTGATGTTTCATTATAGAGAACATGACATAACAATACATGACATCTACAGTGGTGATGTTTCATTATAGAGAACATAACAATACATGACATCTACAGTGGTGATGTTTCATTATAGAGAACATAACATAACAATACATGACATCTACAGTGGTGATGTTTCATTATAGAGAACATGACAATACATGACATCTACAGTGGTGATGTTTCATTATAGAGAACATAACAATACATGATTGTTACTACGCTAGCCAGGCGCATCTCCCGGCTAGCGTAGTAACGACTAACTAACTGCTTCCCTGTTTCATATATTCCTGTTCACTGAACCCTATGATCACTTGGCTACATAGCTGATGCCTGCTGGACTGTTCATTAATCACGGGTTTCCATTTTGTTTATTTTGTTTATCTGTCGGCCACAGCCTCGAACTCAGGCCCCGTATGTAGTTAACTGACCCTCTCTGCCCATTCATCGCCATTTTACCAGTTATTATCTTAGCTGATTAACTGTTGTCTTACCCGTTGTTGTCTTAGCTAGCTATCCCAATCAACACCTGTGATTGCTTTATGCCTCGCTTTATGTCTCTCTCTAATGTCAATATGCCTTGTATACTGTTGTTTAGGGTAGTTATCCTTGTTTTATTTTACTGCAGAGCCCCTAGTCCTATTCAACATGGCTCAGAGAGCTATTTTGTCCCACCTCCCACACATGCGGTGATCTCACCTAGCATAACTGGTGCCTCCAGAGGAGAAACCTCTCTCATCGTCACTCAACACCTAGGTTTACCTCCAGTGTACCCGCATCCTACCATACCCCTGTCTGTACATTATTGCTTGAATCTATCCTACCACGCCCAGAAATCTGCTCCTTTTATTCTCTGTTCACAACGCACTATTCGACCAATTCTGATAGCCTTTAGCCGTACCTTCATCCTACTCCTCTGTTCCTCGGGTGATATAGAGGTTAACCCAGGCCCTGCGTGATGTCCTGGCCGTGTCTGAATCCTGGCTTAGGAAGGCAACCAACAATTCTGAAATTTCCATCCCCAACCACAACATTTTCAGTCAAGATAGAACTGTCAAAAAGAGAGGAGTTTCAATCTACTGCAGAGATGGCCTGCAAAGTTCTGTCATACTTCCCAGGTCCATGCCCAAACAGTTCGAGCTTCTAATTTTCAAAATGAATCTCTCCAGAAATAAGTCTCTCACTGATGCCGCCTGTTATAGACCCCCCTCAGCTCCCAGGTGTGCCCTGGACACCATATGTGAATTGATTGCCCCCTATCCATCTTCAGAGTTGGTTCTATTAGGTGACCTAAAACTGGGATATGCTTAACACCCCGGCCGTCCTACAATCCAAGCTAGATGCCCTCAATCTCACACAAATTATCAAGGAACCCATCAGGTACAACCCTAAATCCATAAACATGGGCACCCTCATAGATATTATCCTGACCAACTTGCCCTCCAAATACACCTCTGCTGATTTCAATCAGGATCTCAGCGATTGTTGACTGCATCCGTTATGGGTCCACGGTCAAACGACCAACCCTCATCACTGTCAAACGCTCCCTAAAACACTTCTGTAAGCAGGCCTTTCTAATCGACCTGGCCCGGGTATCCTGGAAGGATTTTGACCTCATCCCGTCAGTAGAGGATGCCTGATTTTTCTTTCATTATAATTTCCTCACCACCTTAAATAAGCAAGCCCCTTTCAAAAAATGTAGAACTAAGAACAGATATAGCCCTTGGTTCACTCCAGGCCTGACTGCCCCCGACCAGCACAAAAACATTGAATAGTCTCTGCGATATGCAACTTTTCAGAAAAGTCAGGAACCAATACACAGTCAGTTAGGAAAGCAAAGGCTAGCTTTTTCAAACAGAAATTTGCATCCCGTAGCTCTAACTCCAAAAAGTTTTGGGACACTGTAAAGTCCATGGAGAATAAGAGCACCTCATCCCAGCTGCCCACTGCACTGAGGCTAGGAAACACTGTCACCACCGATAACTCCACAATAATCGAGCATTTCTCTACGGCTGGCCATGCTTTCCTCCTGGCTAACCCAACCCCGGCCAACAGCTCCCCACCCCTCGCAGCTACTTCCCCAAGCCTCCCCTGCTTCTCCTTCACCCAAATTCAGATAGCTGATGTTCTGAAAGAGTTGCAAAACCTGGACCCGTAAAAATCAGCTGGGCTAGACAATCTGGACCCTCTCTTTCTAAAATGTTCCACCGCCATTGTGGCAACCCCTAAATGCAGCACTAACCTTTGATGATCTTCATCAGATGACAATCCTAGGACATTGTTATACAATACATGCATGTTTTGTTCAATCAAGTTCATATTTATATCAAAAACCAGCTTTTTAAATTAGCAAGTGACTAGCATGTGACTAGCATTCCCACCGAACACTTCCGGTGAATTTACTAAATTACTCACGATAAACGTTCACAAAAAAAGAATTATTTTATGAATTATAGATACAGAACTCCTCTATGCACTCGCTATGTCCGATTTTAAAATAGCTTTTCGGTGAAAGCACATTTTGCAATATTCTGAGTAGATAGCCCAGCATCACAGGGCTAGCTATTTAGACACCCAGCAAGTTTAGCACTCACCAAACTCAGATTTACTATAAGAAAAATGTTATTACCTTTGCTGTTCTTCGTCAGAATGCACTCCCAGGACTTCTACTTCAATAACAAATGTTGGTTTGGTCCCAAATAATCCATAGTTATATCCAAATAGCGGCGTTTTGTTCGTGCGTTCAAGACACTATCTGAAAGGGTAAATAAGGGTTACGCGCCCGACGCGTTTTGTGACAAAAGAATTCTAAATATTCCATTACCTTACTTGTGTCAACCGCTGTTTAAAATCAATTTTTATGCTACTTTTCTCGTAAAAAAAGCGATAATATTCCGACCGGGAGTCGTTGTTTTCGTTCAAAGAGAGAGAAAGTAAACATGGTGTCGGCTCGTGCACGTGCCTCCAGTCTCATTGTTCTCTGTTCAATGATCACATTCAGAATACATTGTGAAAAACTAAAATCTTTGCTCACCATTTTTGCTCCAGGCGGATAAAGTACATCCATAACTATCGGTTTCCTCATTAGCAGGGAGGAGTTTCTGCAATCAAATTGCCCTCGTCCCGCAATTTTAGCAAACACAGAAAGGGGACTATATTGGAGACCAAAAGTAGTCTGGCACACTGCTTAGAGGTTCAACAACATGAATAACTTATTTCTAGCCTACAATCATCTATGTTACTGCTAATGTGAAAAGAAGACAAAATATGACTATTCTTGCTCATTTTAAGACAAATGTCAAATAATTTTAACATTCATTACAGACGTCAATTGTTGTCCAACATCATGGCTATGCTGTTGGCATCACCTTTTACAGTGGATTACCGCTGTTGTGGGCCTTTAACCATCTGTCTGACTTTGTTGTTCACACAGGAGAGATACTTCACTATCGTGGATCCTCTGGGGCGCCTCAACAACCTCGTGATGCTGACGAGGCAGAGAAGAGTCTCTCCAGATCAGAACACCTCAGGAAACACCTGCAGACATCCACAAGGAAGAGAACTCACTGCTGCTCTGACTGTGGGAAGAGATTCAACTCATCAGGCATTAAAATTCATCAGAGAACACACACAGGAGAGAAACCTTATAGCTGTGGTCAATGTGGGAAGAGTTTTACTACATCTGGCCATCTGACTTCACACCAGAGAATACACACAGGAGAGAAATCTTATAGCTGTGGTCAATGTGGGAAGAGGTTTGCTGCATCTAGCACTCTGACTCTACACCAGAGAACACACACAGGAGAGAAACCTTATAGCTGTGGTCAATGTGGGAAGAGTTTTGGTCAATCTTGCCATCTGACTCAACACCAGACAACACACACAGGAGAGAAATCGTATAACTGTGATCAATGTTGGAAGAGTTTTGCTGCATCTGGCCAGCTGACTTTACACCAGAGAACACACACAGGAGAGAAACCTCATAGCTGTAATCAATGTGGGAAGAGATACTCTGATTAAACATCAGAAAATTCATGAAGGAGTTGTTACATGATATCAGTGAAATAAAATGTGGAATGTTTAAACATTGTAGTAGGAGTATTTTAATGATGTCACAATGTAGAACCCTAAACGTTTGTCCCCTGTTCTATTGATTTCAACATGATATGGATATTAACCTCAGGGGGAAAATCCAGGCTCTGAAATGGAAGAGTTACTATTTATGAGATTTAACAAAAAGTGACTAACAAAAAAAGAGTTGTGTTACACTTACCATGTTGGTGACCACCTGGAATCAAAATGCAACACTTCAAAATGTATCTGGCTGTTTTCTACCAGTTGTCCTCTAACCAGGGATGTACACATTATTCCCAGATTCCGTGTGGTTTTTGAGCTGTTAGTTTTAACAGGACGTGCAACTTCATCTCCCTTCTGTCACACAATTGATCTCATCGTGATATCGATGAGTTATGAAAAATAAGTGTTGTGTTCCTTTGTTTAGGGACCCTACATTTAAATGCATCACTCCAAAATGTAGCTGACTGTCTTCTGCAGGTTGTCCTCTAACCAGTGAGGTAAAATATATCTCCCATTTCCATGTGTTTTTGTTTTGTTGTGTTAGTTTGAAGAGCAGATTCAACCTGATTTCCCCCCTAATCGATATCAGTGATTTATTGCTACTTGTCAAAACAACAGTGTTTTTGGTGCTTGTGCAGTTTATAAGGTGCTTGTTTAAAAAAATACAAGTAATATGATTATTGTGGCAGATGTTTGTGTATATAGCACATGTTATGTTTAGGTTTTCAATTCATCCCAAACTGTTTCTGCGTATTGGTTATTGATTTGGACACGTTAAAACTGTGTTTTGACATTGGGGCTATTTCATATTTACATTTCATGTAACATTTAGTAATGATATTTATTTGTGCAACCAACTGACAATTTTTTGGTACAATTATATTGACATTGTTGCCCTGTTTTTAGAATATCAGAGTTCATTCTCAGATGTGCCAACCCAAATGTACTAGAGCATGACATTGGGGACTGGGCCCCGATCCAACAACATGTCTATCTAGTGAACCCTGAAAAGAGAGAGAAGCTCTGCAGTGAGGTGGAAAGTTACTACGGATGTTTGCAGGAGTTTCCTCTTGAAATCAGACATGTCTGTGGTAAGGACAACTTGGTTGCTGATTGTCTCAAGGGTGGGCAGTCAAAAGGTTTTGTGTTTTGCGTTTAACCAGTGTGTTACCATGGATCACATATTATTTTGACACGTTTTTCCGTGTTGGAGATGAGTTTTATCTCTTATTCTTTTCTGTATGTTTTTGAAACTGCACTGTTGGTTAGGGGCTCGTAAGTCAGCATTTCACTGTTAGGTCTGTTGTATTCGGCGCAGTACAATTTGATTTGAGTTTTGTTATACGGCATGTTTTTCCGTATTTGAGATGATTTTTGTTTGGGCTCGTTCAAAGGGGACGAGAGTTCTAGAAGCTAGTGAGTTTTAGGAAGATGAGAGTTCTAGAAGCTAGTGAGTTTTAGGAAGACGAGTGTTCTAGAAGCTAGTGGGTTTTAGGAAGACGAGTGTTCTAGAAGCTAGTGAGTTTTAGGAAGACGAGTGTTCTAGAAGCTAGTGAGTTTTAGGAAGACGAGTGTTCTAGAAGCTAGTGAGTTTTAGGAAGACGAGTGTTCTAGAAGCTAGTGAGTTTTAGGAAGACGAGAGTTCTAGAAGCTAGTGAGTTTTAGGAAGACGAGTGTTCTAGAAGCTAGTGAGTTTTAGGAAGACGAGAGTTCTAGAAGCTAGTGAGTTTTAGGATTCTATAGACAGAAAAAGGAGAAAAAAATAGTACGATTGTATATTCTTATTTTTAATTGTTGAAAGCCAGTAGACACCATGTTTATATTGGTGAAGGTGAAGCATTGTAGTTGATTATGTGAAATGGAAGTTGTTTTCTTTTGGTGGTGAGCAAACTTTTCTCAGATACTGTTGCCCTCTTACATTCTGCATAGAAATTATCCCCAGCATCCTATCTGAATGTTTGGCTGTTCCTTTTCAGTTGAAAGATGGTGCAACAACAATAGAAACCAGAAAACGTATGTTTGTTTCCTTGTATTTTCTTCTACCAGATCTATTGTGTTATATTCTCCTACATTCAATTCACATTTCCACAAACTTCAGAGTGTTTCCTTTCAAATGAAACCAAGAAAATGCATATCCTTGCTACTGGGCCTGAGCTACAGACAGTTAGATTTGGGTATGTCTTCAGGCGGAAATTAAGAGAAGTGGGGGGGTAGCCCTAACAGGTTTAAGACTCATTTCCACAGTCACACAACTCTCATATCACAGTCACACAATGCTATTCCCAAACCTACCTAATCAATTAGTTGTTTTTCAACAATATTTTAACCTGCAGGAATATTTTCACATTTCTATCTAATGGTTTGTTCCTAGGATAATGCAACTCATACATTTACATCTTTCAATACTTCTAAAATGGTGTCCAGGTTTAAAAAAATTACAGGTGCACCGTACTATCTTATACTATACCATAAATGGTCTTAACTAGTAAACACAGATTCTAGTTTTCATCCAGTTCATAGATAGCTGACAGCCTCAGAGCCTACTGACTGGGCCCTGTTTACACCTCCACACAGGAATACACACTCAGAGCCTACTGACTGGGCCCTGTTTACACCTCCACACAGGAATACACACTCAGAGCCTCCTGACTGGGCCCTGTTTACACCTCCACACAGGAATACACACTCAGAGCCTCCTGACTGGGCCCTGTTTACACCTCCACACAGGAATACACACTCAGAGCCTACTGACTGGGCCCTGTTTACACCTCCACACAGGAATACACACTCAGAGCCTCCTGACTGGGCCCTGTTTACACCTCCACACAGGAATACACACTCAGAGCCTACTGACTGGGCCCTGTTTACACCTCCACACAGGAATACACACTCAGAGCCTTCTGACTGGGCCCTGTTTACACCTCCACACAGGAACACACACTCAGAGCCTCCTGACTGGGCCCTGTTTACACCTCCACACAGGAATACACACTCAGAGCCTACGAGGACTTTCTAAAAACTCCTCTTTGCGTGTTTCACTCACCTCTTTCTTTTTAAACTACGTTCAAGATGTGGTATATAAATATACTATACTGATGGTATCCACTATATATACTATACTGATGGTATCCACTATATATACTATACTGATGGTATCCACTATATATACTATACTGATGGTATCCACTATATATACTATACTGATGGTATCCGCTATATATACTATACTGATGGTATCCACTATATATACTATACTGATGGTATCCACTATATATACTATACTGATGGTATCCACTATATAGACTATACTGATGGTATCCACTATATATACTATACTGATGGTATCCGCTATATATACTATACTGATGGTATCCGCTATATATACTATACTGATGGTATCCACTATATATACTATACTGATGGTATCCACTATATATACTATACTGATGGTATCCACTATATATACTATACTGATGGTATCCACTATATATACTATACTGATGGTATCCACTATATATACTATACTGATGGTATCCACTATATATACTATACTGATGGTATCCACTATATATACTATACTGATGGTATCCACTCGGTTCGCTGCCTCTCAGATCAAAGGTGGGTCCATTTGCTCCGTTCCCGAAGTTTGGTCTCCCTGAGATCTCAAGTTAGAGGGATCCCTGGTGCACCATTTACCCAGGTCATCAGGAGCCAGGTCATTTACCCAGGTCGTCAGGTCATTTACCCAGGTCATCAGGAGCCAGGTCATTTACCCAGGTCATCAGGAGCCAGGTCATTTACCCAGGTCGTCAGGAGTCAGGTCATTTATCCAGGTCATCAGGAGCGGTCACCAAGTCTAGATTCACATCCCCGTCGTCAACTGTTGTTAATTTCTTTAATATCAAATGAGGAGACAAACTTATCATAGAAGTCAGAGTTAATCTTAAACTAAATCTTTATTCACTTATTAATAAGGGAGCAGGTCAATACAACACGCAAATATAGGGTGAATCAATTGAGTGTTCTACGATAATGATGGCTGGTCGACGAATCACCACCAGATGATTCGTTGAGAGATGAATCACCCCCAGATGATTCGTTGAGAGATGAATCACCACCAGATGATTCATTGAGAGATGAATCACCCCCAGATGATTCGTTGAGAGATGAACCACCCCCAGATGATTCGTTGAGAGATGAATCACCCCCAGATGATTCGTTGAGAGATGAATCACCACCAGATGATTCATTGAGAGATGAATCAACCCCAGATGATTCGTTGAGAGATGAATCACCCCCAGATGATTCGTTGAGAGCCATGAGACAAAAGTACAAAGGTCTTTTACAGCCAAGATGCACCCCTTTTAACCTACATGACCAACAACAGATGTATAGAACGGGTCACAAGGTTAAGATCTGTATGAAAGATACTTATAATTCTCAGCAGAGAGTATCTGCTGTAAAAACAGTACTCTTTGTGTAGAGACCAGGGTCTGGCCCTGGGGTCATCTCTCCCTGGTACCATATAGAACAGAAACATTAACTCATGTTCTGGAATGCAGTCTCTTTAGGTTTTATCACCCAAAAGACATTGTAAATCTCCTGTCAGTGTTTTCTCCCAGAGGCCCATCCTCAGTAGAACACACAGACACAATAGTTCTAAGAACCCTCTATTCTGTTGCATAAAACAACCATTTGATGCAATAAAAGTATTATAACATAATCTTGCAGTTTTGCTCTCAGTGTCCACTGAAAGTTGACTAGTAACAACAACTGGGACCTAAAAGACACCCACCATGAGACCCACTAAATCTGCCCAAGAAGAGGAAAACGAAAGAAAAACCCACACCAAACTTAAAGACAGGAAGTAAACCAAAAAGGTGGAGCAACTAAAGGTGTTGACTCTCCACATGTATCAAGACAACTGGAGCACTGGGCCAGACACTCTTAAATAGAACCTGGACCAGCTCAGGTGAAACACCTTCCCACTAACGAGATGGACAAGCCAGCACAGGTGTAACACATACTGACTAACGAGGTGACACCAATCAGTGCGTCCTACGTGCTAACGAGCTAGACGGGCTAACGAGCTAGACGGGCTAACGAGCTAGACGTGCTAACGAGCTAGACGGGCTAAAGTCCAACCTTAAAACATAAATGGAAAAACCAAAGACTAACACCTTAATAGAATGCTCACCACCAACAGAAAACAACTTCCATTTCACATTATAATCAACTACAATGCTTCACCTTCACCAATATAAACATGGTGTCTACTGGCTGTCAACAATTAAAAAATAGAAAAAAATATAAATGTATAAAATTAGCTTCTGACTGTCGTCCTAAAACTCACTAGCTTCTAGAACTCTAGTCTTTCTAAAACTCACTAGCTTCTAGAACTCTCGTCCACTTGGAGCCCAAACAAAACTCATCTCCAAATCGGAAAAACATGCAGTCAAAATAAGATCCATAGCAACTCACTGGCTAAATGCAAAACACAATTTTCTTTGACTGCCCACCTTGAGACAATCAGAAACCAAGTTGTCCTCGCCATGGACACAAGCACCAAAAACACTGTTGTTTTGACAAGTAGCAATAAACTACTGATATTGATTAGGGGGGAAATCAGGTTGTACGTGCTGTTGAAACTTGACAACAAAATACAAACACATGGAAATGGGAGATATCTTTCACCTCACTGGTTAAAGGACAACCTGCAGAAGACAGTCAGCTACATTTTGGAGTGATTAATTTAAATTTAGGGGTCACTGAACAAAGGAACACAACACTTATTTTTCATAACTCATCGGTATCATGTTGAAATCATTTGGGTGAGAGGAGGGAGAGAGGAGGTTGCACATTCTGTTAAAACTAACACCTCAAAAACCACACGGAATCTGGGAATAATGTGTACATCAGTGGTTAGAAGACAATTTGTAGAAAACAGCTAGCTACATTTTGAAGTGTTGCATTTTGATTCCAGTGGGTCACCAATGTGGTAAGTGTAACACAGCTCTTTTTTTGTTAGTCACTTTTTGTTAAATCACATAAATAGTAACTCTTCCATTTCAGAGCCTGGATTTTCCCCCTGAGGCTAATATCCATATCATGTTGAAATCAATAGAACAGGGGACAAACGTTTAGGGTTCTACATTGTGACATCATTAAAATACTTCTACTACAATGTTTAAACATTCTACATTGTGACATCATTAAAATACTCCTACTACAATGTTAAAACATTCTACATTGTGACATTATTTCATTGATATCATGAAACAACTCCATGTATTTTCTGATGTTTGATCAGAGATCTTTTATCAGAGTATCTCTTGTCACATTGACCACAGCTATAAGGTTTCTCTCCTGTGTGTGTTCTCTTGTGTTGAGTCAGATGTCCAGATTGACCAAAACTCTTCCCACATTTACCACACCTATAAGGTTTCTCTCCTGTGTGTGTTCTCTGGTGCACTGTCAGATGTCCAGATTGACCAAAACTCTTCCAACATTTACCACAGCTATAAGATTTCTCTACTGTGTGTATTCTCTGGTGTACTGTCAGATTATCAGATGTAGTAAAACTCTTCCCACATTGATCACAGCTAAAAGGTTTCTCTCCTGTGTGTATTCTCTGGTGTAAAGTCAGTTCTCCAGATTGACCAAAACTCTTCCCACATTGACCACAGCTATAAGGTTTCTCTCCTGTGTGTCTTCTCTGGTGTACAGTCAGAATGCTTGATGTAGTGAAACTCTTCCCACATTGATCACAGCTAAAAGGTTTCTCTCCTGTGTGTATTCTCTGGTGTAAAGTCAGTTCTCCAGATTGACCAAAACTCTTCCCACATTGACCACAGCTATAAGATTTCTCTCCTGTGTGTATTCTCTGGTGTACTGTCAGATAATCAGATGAAGTAAAACTCTTCCCACATTGATCACAGCTAAAAGGTTTCTCTCCTGTGTGTATTCTCTGATGAATTTTAATGCCTGATGAGGTGAATCTCTTCCCACAGTCAGAGCAGCAGTGAGTTCTCTTCCCTGTGGGTCTCTGCAGGTGTTTATTGAGGTGTTCTGATCTGGAGAGACTCTTCTCTGCCTCGTCAGCATCATGAGGTTGTTGAGGCTCCCCAGAGGATCCACGATAGTCACGTCTCTCTCCTGTGTGAACAACAAAGTTAGACAGATGATTAAAGGCCCAAAACAGCGTAATCCACTGTATAAGGTGATGTACAACAACTGACGTCTGTAATCAATGTTAAAATGATTTACTTGACATTTGTCTTAAAAAGAGCAAGAATAGTCATCTTTAGTCTTGTTTTCACATTAGTAGTAAAACCAATGATTGTAGGCTAGAAAGAAATTATTAAAGTTGTTGAAACCCTAAGCAATGTGCCAGACGACTTTGGTCTCCAATATAGGCCCCTTTCTGTGTTTGCTAGAATTGCGGCACGAGGGCAAAGCACACAATTTGGTTGCAGAAACTCATCCCTGCTAATGAGGAAATGGCTAGTTATGGATGTAGTATATCTGGTAATGAGGAAACCACTAGTTATGGATGTAGTATATCTGGTAATGAGGAAACCACTATTTATGGATGTAGTATATCTGGTAATGAGGAAACCACTAGTTATGGATGTAGTATATCTGGTAATGAGGAAACCACTAGTTATGGATGTAGTATATCTGGTAATGAGGAAACCACTAGTTATGGATGTAGTATATCTGGTAATGAGGAAACCACTAGTTATGGATGTAGTATATCTTGTAATGAGGAAACCACTAGTTATGGATGTAGTATATCTGGTAATGAGGAAACCACTAGTTATGGATGTAGTATATCTGCTAATGAGGAAACCACTAGTTATGGATGTAGTATATCTGGTAATGAGGAAACCGCTAGTTATGGATGTAGTATATCTGGTAATGAGGAAACCGCTAGTTATGGACGTAGTATATCTGGTAATGAGGAAACCGCTAGTTATGGATGTAGTATATCTGGTAATGAGGAAACCGCTAGTTATGGACGTAGTATATCTGGTAATGAGGAAACCCCTAGTTATGGATGTACTATATCTGGTAATGAGGAAACCACTAGTTATGGATGTAGTATATCTGGTAATGAGGAAACCACTAGTTATAGATGTAGTATATCTGGTAATGAGGAAACCACTAGTTATGGATGTAGTATATCTGGTCATGAGGAAACCACTATTTATGGATGTAGTATATCTGCTAATGAGGAAACCACTAGTTATGGATGTAGTATATCTGGTAATGAGGAAACTACTAGTTATGGATGTAGTATATCTGCCTGGAGCAAAAATGGTGAGAAAAGATTTTAGTTTTTCACAATGTATTCTGAATGTGAATGGGGGAAAACTCAGGGGAGTAACCTCCATTTCCAGGAAGATATTAGATTATGAGTTCATTTCACACTACCTTGGATTATAATTGTAAGGCTTGTTTGAATTTCCTGCTTAATATAATGTTTGTGTCGTCATCGCAAATCAACCACTTTGTACTTAGAAAACACTTCAACCAGTAAAATGCTCTTTGGCTTTTCCACCAGCCTGACAATGAGGGTTTGTACACTGTTTGCCAAATTGGCCCATAACTTCACCTAACAACAATCATACCTATGTAATGAACGAAGAAGCACTTTGGATGTTGTTGCATGACATACATAGTGTCCTCTAGGACCCATAACAATAACATAGACCTACTGTAGGAACCATAACTTCACCTAACAACAACATAGACCTACTGTAGGACCCATAACTTCACCTAACAACAACATAGACCTACTGTAGGACCCATAACTTCACCTAACAACAACATAGACCTACTGTAGGACCCATAACTTCACCTAACAACAACATAGACCTACTGTAGGACCCATAACTTCACCTAACAACAACATAGTCCTACTGTAGGACCCATAACTTCACCTAACAATAACATAGACCTACTGTAGGACCCATAACTTCACCTAATAACAACATAGACCTACTGTAGGACCCATAACAATAACATAGACCTACTGTAGGACCCATAACTTCCCCTAACAATATAGACCTAGGACTATAAATCATTTAATATTTCAGGTGAAACATGGAAACTAAAATGTCTTTGTAATGACATTTCATAACCTGATCACCAGATAATTTTGTGAATAATCCCACTAGGCTATTCTGTAATGTGTTGTCATTCTAAATGTCCTGAATAAAGGAAAATAGCTCTGTGTGTTGTACAATAGCCTATCCATCAAGGAACAGTTCTCTACACATTATGAGCTAAGTATCTCTGTGTCCAAACAGACTAACGAGACCCTACTGTAAATCAAGCAGACAATAACACACTATAAACATCAATTTGTTAGGGATGTTGGATCCAACATGGAGCACAGCATAACCTGTCTTTACCAGAGTAATGAATGAAGAAGCACTTTGGTTGTTGTTGCATGTCCTGATGTTTGTCATGTGACTGTCATTCAGAAAATGATTTCCTGGATCAGCTGATGATAGTTGAACATGTGACTGTAACTAAACAGCTACAGTATTAAGTATTATGTGTAATTATTGAAGAACGACGTTAATGACAGTATCTATTTGGGTGTTGTCAATAAAGTTAAGGTGACTCTCGGTTAGAACCATTGGATTTAGCAAACTGAAATTATTTAGGATTTCTGTGCCCATAAAAACTGTTTTGCCAGCGTAACATAAGGAGACACTAAATGTTACGTAGGTAGAGAGCATTTCAGAGATCTGAATACAAAAAAACGTCCTAACAGGACAATAACCTAAACCACAAGGCCAAATCTACACTGGAGGAGCTTACCAAGATGACATTGAATGTTCCTGAGTGGCCTAGTTACAGTTTGGACTTAAATCATCTTGAAAGTCTATAGCAAGACTTGACAGAACAGGAAGGATTTTCAAAAGAATAATGAATATTCACATGAAGATCAGCCTCCTATTGGATGACATCACGACTTCCCATCAAGCCAACTCCTTGAAGGCCTTACTATGACATCACTCACTCCTTCTAGTTTGCAGTTGTTAAAAAAAACACTATTTTGCTCAAAACATTTATTTGTTTCCCATTAGTGTGTTTATACTTTACTGTATTTATATATCACTTTTCAACAGGAAAAGTTTAAAAATCCCTGGAGGACTTCATGGACAATTCATACCGTACAAAAATATATTCAAGTGTAGAATGCCCTTTTAAAAATCACACATTAGTTCAACAACTGCAGAGTTTGTGTCCCTGTTTTATAAGATAGTACTCACTGTATTTACTGGTGTTAATCAGATCAATGTCCCTGTTTTATTAGATAGTAATCACTGTATTTACTGGTGTTAATCAGATCAATGTCCCTGTTTTATTAGATAGTACTCACTGTATTTACTGGTGTTAATCAGATCAATGTCCCTGTTTTATTAGATAGTACTCACTGTATTTACTAGTGTTAATCAGTTCTCCAGTCTTCTCTTCTTCGTCCTCCTCTAATGTGACAGTAATCTCCCCCTCTTCATCTTTCACTCCAAAAACTGCATCTTCCTCCTTTTCTTTCACAGTAACATCCTCCTCCTCTTTCACTCTGAAGGCGTCTTCCTCTTCTTTCACTGAAACGTCTTTCTCTTCTTCTTTCACGGTAACAGCCTCACCCTCTACTTCTTGTTTTACTGTGACATCCTCCTCTTCCTTCTCCTCTTTCACGAGAGCTTCTTTCTCCGTCCAACAGCCCTCTTCTTTAGCAGGAGGAGAGTAGCTTAGTGAGCGCATGGTCGGGGATGTTAGCTAGCTAGGCTAGTGCTAACTTAACCAGCCAGCTAGTTGACTTACAACGTAAATATTAAATTAAATGGGGTAGCTAGTTGTTTCCACATAAGTATGTTTAAATCACAGTTACAGTTAAACCTGGAAAGTGTCTAAAGAACTTGAATGTTCCGACTTTGTCGGCTAGCGAGCTACCGAGGTGGCTGCAGTTGTTGAAGAAGCGTTCCGTCCACTAGATTATACGTCACACTAGAAACATCGCCTGAAAGACACATATCGCCATCTGCTGTCTGGAGGGAGGAAACGCAGTTGAGGAGGGAAAACTATTTTTATTCTTCATTGAATTATAATATTATAAAGCAGTTTAGGGAAACGTTTTTTTCCTCTCCATTAAATATTAATATTATATCAACACGTACAAAGAGCAACAAGTGTTGTTTGATTAGTTAAGATTTTTTTATGAGAATTTTAAACAAACTCTACATCTACTCCACATCTGTATTTCTGATTCAGTCAAATAACTACATATCAAAATAAGCACCTAGTTATTGATACCCTTGATAAAGATGAGAAAAAATTACTGTATAAAATAAATGAATAAACTTTACCCACTACCAGGATATTTTAGCCCAAAACCTGGTTACCTCTCTGCTAGGAGGCTGAAACTTGGCCATAAGTGGATCTTCCAGCAAGACACATCAACATCCAAGAAGAAATGGTTAATTGAGCACAAAATCAACATTTTCAATGGCCATCTCAGTCTTCGGACTTGAACTCCATTGAAAACCTGTGGTTTGAATTGAACAGGGCAGTCCATAAGCGCAGACAAAATAAATCAAAGACCTGGAGAGATTCTGTATGGAGGAAGGGTCTAAGATCCCACCCAATGTGTACTCTAATCTCATAAAACATTTCAGTGTCGTTTTCCTCCCAAGGGGAGGGTGCTGGAGTATTGAAAACATGGGTGGCAGTAATTCAGACCCTTACCTTTTGAGAATAACATGTTCAACTAAATCTCTTTCTCTGAGCAATTGTTTCAGCATACAATAATATAATTCACCCTTTTTTTTACATAGAAGTATTTGAATTCTTTATTTTATAGAGTTGTTTTTGCTCATCTTTATCAAGGGTGTCAACAATTTTGTCCCCCACTGTACCTCCATACTGCTGCTACATGGTGTAACAATACATCATGCAGATGTATATAATGAACAGACTAGGTCTATACTGCTCCTACATGGTGTAACAATACATCATGTAGATGTATATAATGAACAGACTAGGTCTATACTGCTCCTACATGGTGTAACAATACAGTGCATTCGGAAAGTATTCAGACCCCTTCACTTTTTCCACATTTTGTTACATTACAGCCTTATTCTAAAATGATTAACACTACCGTTCAAAAGGTTGGAGTCACTTAGAAATGTTCTTGTTTTTGAAAGAAAAACACTTTTTTTGTCCATTAAAATAACATCAAATTGATCTGAAATACAGTGTAGACATTGTTCATGTTGTAAATGACTATTGTAGCTGGAAACAGCTGATTGTTTATGGAACATCTACATAGGCGTACAGAGGCCCATTATCAGCAACCATCACTCCTGTGTTCCAATGGCACGTTGTGTCAGCTAATCCAAGTTTATCATTTTAAAAGGCTAATTGATCATTAGAAAACCCTTTTGCAATTATGTTAGCACAGCTGAAAACTGTTGTGCTGATTTAACAAAGCTTTTGTAAACAGTGTTGTTGCATAACAATCAGGCAGTAGAACAACAATAATCATCACCCTCTTGACCAATCTTCCCTCCCCTTAACATTGGGTTGATTCAGACCCTGTCAGTGTACCAGGTGGACATTGGGTTTGATTCAGACCCTGCCAGTGTACCAGGTGGACATTGGGTTTGATTCAGACCCTGTCAGTGTACCAGGAGAACATTGGGTTGATTCAGACCCTGCCAGTGTACCAGGTGGACATTGGGTTTGATTCAGACCCTGTCAGTGTACCAGGTGGACATTGGGTTGATTCAGACCCTGCCAGTGTACCAGGTGGACATTGGATTTGATTCAGGCCCTGCCAGTGTACCAGGTGGACATTGGGTTTGATTCAGACCCTGTCAGTGTACCAGGTGGACATTGGGTTTGATTCAGACCCTGTCAGTGTACCAGGTGGACATTGGGTTTGATTCAGACCCTGTCAGTGTACCAGGTGGACATTGGGTTTGATTCAGACCCTGCCAGCATGGCCAGAAATGTATTCCAAGGTCAGTAACTTATAACCACAGAACCACCCCAGACCTTTCATGCATGACTAAAAACACCTAAGTATTAGATTTACTGCCATGGTCTAGTATGTCACTGCATTAGACACCATTCACAATGCTGGCTGAGGTACGAGTAAAACATGACATATTATTTCCTAACCATTCACAATGCTGGCTGAGGTACGAGTAAAACATGACATATTATTTCCTAACCATTCACAATGCTGGCTGAGGTACAAGTAAAACATGACGTATTATTTCCTAACCATTCACAATGCTGGCTGAGGTACGAGTAAAACATGACATATTATTTCCTAACCATTCACAATGCTGGCTGAGGTACGAGTAAAACATGACATATTATTTCCTAACCATTCACAATGCTGGCTGAGGTACGAGTAAAACATGACATATTATTTCCTAACCATTCACAATGCTGGCTGAGGTACGAGTAAAACATGACATATTATTTCCTAACCATTCACAATGCTGGCTGAGGTACTAGTAAAACATGACATATTATTTCCTAACCATTCACAATGCTGGCTGAGGTACTAGTAAAACATAACATATTATTTCCTAATTGTAAAAAATTCCCCAATCTTTTAAAAAAGATCTGAAATGTCAAGGCTTTAGTTCAGTGGGTTTTTCCATTGTTGAGGAAAGCAGGGGAAGTGTTGTGAGTAACAGAACTGCCTACGGTGTGGGGGAAGGGAAGCTGCTCGCTGATTGGCTGTAGTGACAAGGGTCCCTCCAAAAATCTATCACTATTCCAACTCAAATTCTCCCCCAAATCTACCACTAATAGGCCAAGCCTCCACAGACCCTGTCTTGTATTGACAAACAGAACAAATCATTTGACATTCAAATATGTCATTTTAAATAGCTCAATTCAATCCAGCTGGGCCTTTTTAACACAGACAGTTGTTCCTGCTGTAGATGTTATGCCTTTGTACAGATCTAAGATCAGTTCTCCTCCACAATGCATATTCAGTACCGGTCAATTGTTTGGACACACCTCCAAATTCAATGTTTTTTCTTTATTTTAACTATTGTCTACATTGTAGAATAATAGTGGAGACATCAAAACTATGAAATAACTCATATGGAATCATGTAGTAACCAACAAAAGTGTTAAACAAATCAAAATATATTATATATTTTATATTCTCCAAGTTTATCATTTTAAAAGGCTAATTGATCATTAGAAAACCCTTTTGCAATTATGTTAGCACAGCTGAAAACTGTTGTTCTGATTAATGAAGCAATAAAACTGGCCTTCTTTAGACTAGTTGAGTATCTGGAGCATCAGCATTTGTGAGTTCGATTACAGGCTCAAAATGGCCAGAAACAAATCATTTTCTTCTGAAAATTGTTAGTCTATTCTATTTCTGAGAAATGAAGGCTATTCCATGCGAAAAATTGCCAAGAAACTGAAGATCTCGTACAATGCTGTGTACTACTCCCTACACAGAACAGTGCAAACTGGCCTAACCAGAATGGAAGGAGGCCCCAGTGCACAACTGAGCAAGAGGACAAGTACATTAGTGTCTAATTTGAGAAACAGACGCCTCACAAGTTTTCAACTGGAAGCTTTATCAAATTGTACCTGCAAAACACCAGTCTAAACGTCAACAGTGAAGAGGCGACTCCGGGATGTTGGCCTTCTAGGCAGAGTTGCAAAGAAAAATCCATATCTCAGACCGTCTAAAAAAAGCAAAAGATTAAGATGGGCAAACTAACACAGACATTGGGCAGAGGAAGATTGGAAAAAAGTGTTATATACAGACGAATCTAAGTTTGAGGTGTTCGGATCACAAACAAGAACATTCGTGAGTTCCAGAAAAAATGAAAAGATGCTGGAGGAGTGCTTGACGCCTTCTGTCAAGCATGGTGGAGGCAATGTGATGGTCTGGGGGTGCTTTGGTGGTGGTAAAGTGGGAGATTTATACAGGATAAAAGAGATCTTGAAGAAGGAAGGCTATCACTCCATTTTGCAAAGCCGTGCCATACCCTGTGGACAGCGCTTAATTGGAGCCAACTTCCTCCTACACCAGGACAATGACCCAAAGCACAGCTCCATTTAGGGAAGAAGCATTCAGCTGGTATTCTGTCTATAATGGAGTGGTCAGCACAGTCACCGGATCTCAACCCTATTGAGCTGTTGTGGGAGCAGCTTGACCAACTTGTGGGAGGTGCTTCAGGAAACATGGGGTGAAATCTCTTCAGATTACCTCAACAAATTGACAACTAGAATGCCAAAGATCTGCAAGGCTGTAATTGCTGCAAATGGAGGATTCAAAGTCTGAAGGACACAATTATTATTCCAATTAAAAATCATTATTTAAAACCTTGTCAAAGTCTTGACTATATTTACTATTCATTATGCAACTCATTTCATGAATGTTTTCATGGAAAACAAGGACATTTCTAATTGACTCCAAACTTTTGAACGGCAATGTAGGTTCAACAGGTTTGAGCACCGAATCGCATGCGCAGTGTGGCCTTTTTGTCATCTACTAAACCACTGGCCGTGTTCGAGAGCATCAAATCCATGCTGCATTGTGGGTAAATGGTCACTGGCTGACTGATTTATAAATAATAATGAGTAGTTATTTATGATGTAAGGTGATTTGTAGATCAGTCAGTTGGCAGTCGCCTGCAGTGTCGAACAAGCCCAATACCAAACCAATCAGGTGGTTGTTTGATGAAATGAAGCTTCAGACGCCATTGATGACGTGCTGCTGATAAAGTGATACAGGCATCGGTACACTGCTTTGAAGTTTACTGCTTAGCGATTTGGACGCAGGCCTCGTAGCTCCGGTATCAAACATAACATCCCTAATGAAAAGTTGACAAAACAAAAAGTAGCAAGCAGGTTGATTTCCTCTGTCGATTTGAGCCCACAGCAAGAAGGCACCAGAGCCTACCGTGCTAACGGGTTCCCTCTAGATAACCCAATCACACAGTACATGGAAAGGTGTGGTTAACGTTTGCAAGCTTGAGCTAGATATCAACCTAGTGTGACCTTCCTGTTCCCGTCCCTCAAGTCAGTGAGTCAACACAGGAAGGAGCAATGGATGGACAGTTCATTTATTTCCAAAGCTGCAATGATGGGACACACACAGTGTGGATGAATGATCAGTAGTGACGGGATATAAATAGCACTCCCACAGCAATTCTCCACAAATATGCCCTATAATATACTATCAAAAAACTATCAAGATGTCTGTCAAAGTTATTATGATCATATAGTGGATTTAACAATTCCTAATAATTCCTAATTTACTATAATAAAATAAATACATAGTTTCCATGTGTAATCTCATATTCACAACATCAGAATAAACTATCATCCATTTTAGTATCAAAATATATCAAATTAACCTGAAATATTACTCAACGTACCCCTCTGGTGGTGAAGAAGTATAATCCACCTAAACTAACAGAAC
Organism: Salmo salar; assembly: GCF_965601325.2. Classification (NCBI taxonomy): domain Eukaryota; kingdom Metazoa; phylum Chordata; class Actinopteri; order Salmoniformes; family Salmonidae; genus Salmo; species Salmo salar. The sequence continues at coordinate 115,434 of NW_027675524.1, read as the reverse complement.
CGGGCTGATAAACTGGCTGGTGTTCATGAGTTTATAAAACACATACTTTATACATGTCATAAATTACCTGCATTGATGAGACACACAGTGTGGATGAATGATCAGTAGTCGACAGGATATAAATAGCACTCCTAAAGAAGATGCAGTGTGGATGAATGATCAGTAGTCAACAGGATATTAATAGCACTCCTAAAGAAGATGCAGTGTGGATGAATGATCAGTAGTCAACAGGATATAAATAGCACTCCTAAAGAAGATGCAGTGTGGATGAATGATCAGTAGTGACAGGATATAAATAGCACTCCTATAGAAGATGCAGTGAGGATGAATGATCAGGATATAAATAGCACTCCTAAAGAAGATGCAGTGAGGATGAATGATCAGGATATAAATAGCATAACTAAAGAAGATGCAGTGTGGATGAATGATCAGGATATAAATAGCACTCCTAAAGAAGATGCAGTGTGGATGAATGATCAGGATATAAATAGCACTCCTAAAGAAGATGCAGTGTGGATGAATGATCAGGATATAAATAGCACTCCTAAAGAAGATGCAGTGAGGATGAATGATCAGGATATAAATAGCACTCCTAAAGAAGATGCAGTGTGGATGAATGATCAGGATATAAATAGCACTCCTAAAGAAGATGCAGTGTGGATGAATGATCAGGATATAAATAGTACTCCTAAAGAAGATGCAGTGTGGATGAATGATCAGGATATAAATAGCACTCCTAAAGAAGATGCAGTGTGGATGAATGATCAGGATATAAATAGTACTCCTAAAGAAGATGCAGTGAGGATGAATGATCAGGATATAAATAGCACTCCTAAAGAAGATGCAGTGTGGATGAATGATCAGGATATAAATAGCACTCCTATAGAAGATGCAGTGTGGATGAATGATCAGGATATAAATAGCACTCCTAAAGAAGATGCAGTGTGGATGAATGATCAGTAGTTAACAGGATATAAATAGCACTCCTAAAGAAGATGCAGTGTGGATGAATGATCAGGATATTAATAGCACTCCTAAAGAAGATGCAGTGTGGATGAATGATCAGGATATAAATAGCACTCCTAAAGAAGATGCAGTGTGGATGAATGATCAGTAGTTAACAGGATATAAATAGCACTCCTATAGAAGATGCAGTGTGGATGAATGATCAGTAGTGACAGGATATAAATACCACTCCTAAAGAAGATGCAGTGTGGATGAATGATCAGGATATAAATAGCACTCCTAAAGAAGATGCAGTGTGGATGAATGATCAGTAGTGACAGGATATAAATAGCACTCCTATAGAAGATGCAGTGTGGATGAATGATCAGGATATAAATAGCACTCCTAAAGAAGATGCAGTGTGGATGAATGATCAGGATATAAATAGCACTCCTAAAGAAGATGCAGTGTGGATGAATGATCAGGATATAAATAGCACTCCTAAAGAAGATGCAGTGTGGATGAATGATCAGGATATAAATAGCACTCCTAAAGAAGATGCAGTGTGGATGAATGATCAGGATATAAATAGCACTCCTAAAGAAGATGCAGTGTGGATGAATGATCAGTAGTGACAGGATATAAATAGCACTCCTAAAGAAGATGCAGTGTGGATGAATGATCAGGATATAAATAGCACTCCTAAAGAAGATGCAGTCTGGATGAATGATCAGGATATAAATAGCACTCCTAAAGAAGATGCAGTGTGGATGAATGATCAGGATATAAATAGCACTCCTATAGATGATGCATTTTCCAGTTTGCTACCAACTTGAAAGAGGGAACTTCAGCATAAAACCCACATGGAAAACTGAGATTCGGCAAATAACATATAAAGAGAGGCCAAACCAACAACAGAAGTTACTAAAACATAAATTGCTAATTTATGATGTAAAAGGTGGATTTTATGATGTAATGTCAACTTTATACATTTCTATCCCAGGACCACTCAATTTCCAATTTCTCCAAAAATCTCCTGTGGGTTACCCAGAATCACATTGGGTTACCCAGAATCACATCCTTTATCACTGACTGTAATGCAAACACACGAACAGCGATTTAAGGTACTGCATCTCAGTGCTAGAGGTGTCACTACAGACCCTGGTTCAAAACTAGGCTGTATCATAACAGGCCGGATTGGGAGTCCCATAGGGCAGCGCACAGTGGCCCAGCATCGTCTGGGTTAGGGTTTGGCAGGGGTTTGGCCGTCATTGTAAATAAGAATTTGTCCTTAGCTGGCTTGCCTGTTTAAATAATGGTTAAATACATTTTTTTTAAAATGTAACTTCATTACACCGTTACACTGGCATACAAACTCGGTAGCATAGAGTTGATAATACATATGACGTTGGGAAATAGTGCATTGTGGGTAGTTTAGAAGAATTCCCGAAATAAGTTAATCAATTTGTAATAATGCAAAAACATAGCTGTTTGTACTTATAGGTAACCAGATCGTGACTACAACTAGCTTACTAGGTCTTTAACCACACTGTGTTGTTACACTGGTGAGTAAAAACTTATGCTTCCTACACTTTAACTTGTCTGACAATAAAATAAACATTTTACTCAACTGCGTTACCCACTCCAGTCAGCAGATGGCGGTGTGGGAATTTAAGGTAATGCTGTTGGTGTGACGTATAATGTAGTGGACGGAACGCTTCTTTCAACAGCAGTAACAGTTATTAAGCCTCCTCGGTAGCTCGCTAGACAAAATAGCCGAACAATAAAGCTCTTTAGATGCTTTAGTGTATATTAGCCACTGTGTTTTAAACCCACTTCTGTCGTCTAGTTAGTTATCCGTTTTAATTTCATATTTACGGTGTTTTTGTTATTGGTCAGCTAGCGGGCTGGTTAAGTTAGCATTAGCCTAGCTAGCTAACATCTCCGACCATGCGTTCACTAAGCTACTCTCCTCCTGCTAAAGAAGAGGAGGTCTGCTGGACGGAGAAAGAAACTCTCGTCAAAGAGGAGGAGGAAGAGGAGGCTGTTTCAATACAAAACAAAGTAGAGGGTGAGGCTGTTACCGTGAAAGAAGAAGAGAAAGACATTACAGTGAAAGAAGAGGAAGTGTTCAGAGTGAAGGAGGAGGAGGATGTTACAGTAAAAGAAGAGGAAGACCCGTTCAGAGTGAAGGAGGAGGAGGATGCAGTTTTTGGAGTGAAAGAGGAGGAGGGGGAGATGACTGTCACATCGAAGAAGGAAGAAGAGGAAGAATCTGGATATCTGGTCCCGGTTTCCCAAACGCATCTTAAGGCGTCCAATGGTTCTAACGATGAACTTAGCCATAAGATGGTTTTGAGAAACCGTTCCCTGATTAACACTAGTAAGTACTGTCTTAAAACCTGTTAGGGCTAGGGGGCAGCATTGACACGGCTGGATAAAAAACATACCCGATTTAATCTGGTTACCACTCCTACTCAGTAACTAGAATATGCATATACTTATTACATATGGATAGAAAACACCCTAAATTTTCTAAAACTGTTTGAATGGTGTCTGTGAGTATAACAGAACTCAAATGGCAGGTCAAAACCTGAGAGATTCCTTTACAGGAAGTGGCCTGTCTGACCATTTCTGGAACTTCTTTGCCATCTCTATCATTTACTAAGGATCTCTGCTCTAACGTGACACTTCCCACGTCGTCCATAGGCTCTCATAGCCCGGGAAAAAACAGAATGTCGTCATTCCAGCCCCAGGCTGAAACACATTATCGCCTTTCTCAAGTGGCCCATCAAGAGACACTAGCTTATGCGCGTGACCCCGACCGCCCCCGCCTTTGGGATTTTTTCCTCTGTTTGCCGAAAAGGAGATTCCCTGTCGGAATTTTACCGCTTTTCTACGAGAAAAATGACGTAAAAATTGATTTTAAACAGCGGTTGACATGCTTCGACGTACGGCAATTGAATACTTTGAATTTTATTGTCAGGAATTGCGCCAAGCGCGCGACACTTCTTTACTATTTCGGATAGTGTCTGGAACGCACGAACAAAACGCCGCTATTCGGATATAACGATGGATTATTTTGGACCAAACCAACATTTGTTATTGAAGTAGACGTCCTGGGTGTGCATTCTGACGAAGACAACAAAAGGTAATGACATTTTTATAATAGTAAATATGATTATGGTGAGTGCTAAACTTGCCGGGTGTCTAAATAGCGAGCCCGTGATGCCTGGGCTATATACTTAGAATATTGCAAAATGTGCTTTCACCAAAAAGCTATTTTAAAATCGGACATATCGAGTGCATAGAGGAGGTCTGTATCTATAATTCTTAAAATAATTGTTATGCTTTTTGTGAACGTTTATCGTGAGTAATTTAGTAAAATGTTAGCGAATTCCCCGTAAGTTTGCGGGGGGTATGCTAGTTCTGAACGTCACATGCTAATGTAAAAAGCTGGTTTTTGATATAAATATGAACTTGATTGAACAAAACATGCATGTATTGTATAACATAATGTCCTAGGGTTGTCATCTGATGAAGATCATCAAAGGTGAGTGCTGCATTTAGCTGTCTTCTGGGTTTTGGTGACATTATATGCTGGCTTGAAAAATGGGTGTCTGATTATTTCTGGCTTGGTACTCTGCTGACATAATCTAATGTTTTGCTTTCGTTGTAAAGCCTTTTTGAAATCGGACAGTGTGGTTAGATTAACGAGAGTCTTATCTTTAAATGGCTGTAAAATAGTCATATGTTTGAGAAATTGAAGTAATAGGATTTTGAAGATTTTGAAAATCGCGCCACAGGCTGGCAGTGGATGTTACGTAGGTGGGACGAATTCGTCCCGCCGGTCACATAGAGGTTAAATACAGAGGCACAAACTCTGCAGTTGTTGAACTGATGTTTGGTGTTAAAGGGGAAATCTGCAATTGCTACATCCATATTGTGACTTTTATATTAGTTATTTATAGCCATTGATTCTTGAAGAATATAACACATGCCTCATGAGCTTAGTTCAACTGTTGTACCCCATCAGAACCCCAAATAAGCTTTTTTTTACTCCAATGTTTAGAAACAATGTAAATCAACACTGTATAGCCTCAACATGGTTAAAACTATAATGTTGATATCATGGATGGTCAGTCCTTGCATCCATAGGTCAGTCTATGAATTTGAGAGTAGTTACATTTCTCCAACCCCATAATCATCTTATTACCAAAACAGTGGTGGAATGACAGATTTGTTGTTGTTTGAACTGCAGATTGCTGGGTTGTGTGGGTTTTTTAAAAAGCAACAAAATGGCTGCCCAGAGGCTTGGTTTGGTAAACAGCTGAGGGATGGGGGAAGGAGGAGTGTAACCACTCTCAAATTCATAGAGAATGCTATTGTAGCAACCGTAACCCAACACCTAGCGACCTCTTCAAGAAGTTCAGACATCTTGGCGTAACAGTTATAAGGTGTTGTCTTGACAGTCACTGGACCCAGGTTTGAGTTCAGCTCAGGGCCTCCCCCTGAATTCACTGCACTATGAATACAAAGACTGGCCATCCATGATGTCATAATAATAGTTTAACCAGGTTTCTAGGCTATATAGTATATTCTAGAATTCATCCATGATGTCATAATGATAGTTTAACCAGGTTTCTAGGCTATATAGTATATTCTAGAATTCATCCATGATGTCATAATGATAGTTTAACCAGGTTTCTAGGATATATAGTATATTCTAGAATTCATCCATGATGTCATAATGATAGTTTAACCAGGTTTCTAGGCTATATAGTATATTCTAGAATTCATCCATGATGTTATAATGATAGTTTAACCAGGTTTCTAGGATATATAGTATATTCTAGAATTCATCCATGATGTCATAATGATAGTTTAACCAGGTTTCTAGGCTATATAGTATATTCTAGAATTCATCCATGATGTCATAATGATAGTTTAACCAGGTTTCTAGGCTATATAGTATATTCTAGAATTGCCAGTGTAGATTTCCTGTGGGGGTCAAATTGTTAGAGCTGTTGATAAGTCATTGTATAATATTCAGCTAATTTATTTTCATGCCATTACATCAATATTGCCCAACCAGAAGAGAATAAAACCTTCCTGAACCACCACCTCCTGCTGGCCTTCATAAATTCTTACGTTGCTGGTAATAGGCTACACAAGCAGTCAGCAACCTACGTTTGGAGTGCAAATTTATCTGACCATTTCTACCGATCTGTGTGCCAGTTATTATTTTCATATTCACATTTTACTGGAACAGTTTCATTTAATTTATAATAGTATCTCAAAATCATTGTCTATGATTAATCTACATTCTATCTAAATCTAAATGAAAATTATACAAATCTAAAAGGAACTTTTATTGTTATTGCCAACTATGTGTAAATTCCCTACATAAAGCCAACAAATAAGCCATTGCTAATAAATATCCTCTAAATCACATGGCCTGTCTATAACGAACTTGAAACACTATAAAATATTCTGGGCCCTCAGTTTCCTGCTCCAGTGAGTTCAGGACAGACGCAGCTGTAGGCTATTTGTTAAAGGGATAAGAAGTAATCAGGTCTTTTATGACATTTCCACTGGATCAGAGCATTACAGTTTTTCCCTTTCGTGCCAAGTGGAAATATTTTACAAAAATACTTTGAGGAACTATTGTCATTTGCAATTGATTTTAGGAAGACTTTGTTTACTTGCTGTTTGAGGTGAAGAAAAAATGACTTTCAGAAGCTCCACAACTCATTAGTGGTGGTGCATTAAGACAATCAGAAATACTATCTGACATCACCAAATGGGCACATTTATAGGCCTATATTTGCACACAGGCCAGGTAGACTAGTCCTACTTCTATATGTGTAATCAGGTGTGCGTCCTTACTCAACATTGACAGGAGTGTTTCAAACAAAAGACAATTAATAAATTGACAACTGAAGCATCTTGCGGGGTCAGGTCTGGGTGGTCTGCCAGGGGCCGTTTCATTTAGTATCCGTTTGGGTCAGTTGGGGAATGATTGTATTTCCCCATAGTATGTTGTACCGATGTTGACTGACTGAAAGGGAGTGTAACTTTTATTATAATTACACTTCCCTGAAGGAGGGAAACGAGGTACAACACCTGTTTGGTCCCGCCCTTTCCTGGGTCGGTGAAGAGCGGTATTAAATTTAAGGAATAAATCCGAGCCTCACTCTCATCACCTGTGGAAGGCGGGGCTTCCAGCGAGGCGTGGAATTGATTGTATGTTGTACCTAGTTTCCCTCCTTCAGGGAACAGTAGTTATAGTCATAACGTGTGGATTTAATAGTATGTTGTACCTAGTTTCCCTCCTTCAGGGAACAGTAGTTATAGTCATAACGTGTGGATTTAATAGTATGTTGTACCTAGTTTCCCTCCTTCAGGGAACAGTAGTTATAGTCATAACATGTGGATTTAATAGTATGTTGTACCTAGTTTCCCTCCTTCAGGGAACAGTAGTTATAGTTATAACGTTACCCTTGTCATGTGATGAACTTCAACTTAAATACGGGATCTTGCTGTTGGCCAGTTTTTTTGTATTCTGAAATGCAGTCGAACTATGTATCATTTAGTGGCTCCTTATGTTACACTGGGGAAACAGTTTTCGTTGTCACAGATATACTAAATAATTTCAGAGTTTGCTAAATCCTATGGTTTTTAACTGAGAGTCATCTTGTTATCCAAGATGGCGTAGCAGTAAGACGTGTTTATTGAAAATGTTATGTTTTTTTTGTATATATTGCAATATATTTCAATCTTTTTTTCAATTTTTCAATTAAATATACCTTCCGGCAACACACCTCACCCAATGTAATACGGATCTGCTATTTTTTTAGACCTTATAGCTAGAACCCTCCATCAGAAGCTAGCCATCAGAAGCTAACCAGCTAATTAGCTACTAGCTATTTAGTCATTGTTAGCCACTGCTAGCGGTCTTTATCTTTTTAGCTCAGACACCAGCCGCTTTTAGCCTGGATAATACCTGCCAGTCTGCACAGCACGATATCAACCCTGAGCATATTGGACTGTTTTTCTCCACTACATCACCATATTCCTGCCGTAAGCTCTGGACCATTACACCGGATAATCGCAGCTAGCTAGCTGCCACCGAGTGGCCCAGCCCCGAAGCTAGCCTTGAGCCAGGCGCATCTCCCGGCCTGCTCAGTGGACCCTATGATCACTCAGCTACACAGCTGATGCCTCCCAGATTCTTCACTAAGACGACTAGAAGCCACTACATCACCGGATTCCTGCCGTAAGCTCTGGACCTTTGCACCGGAGTGGCTATAGTGGCTAATGCCCTTGTCCCGAAGCTAGCACCAGTTAGCCTCAAGCCAGGCGCATCTCCCGGCTAGCGTAGTAACGACTTCCTAATGGTTTCCCTGTTTCATATATTGCTGTTCACTGAACCCTATGATCACTTGGCTACATAGCTGATGCCTGCTGGACTGTTCATTAATCACGGTACTCCATTTTGTTTGTTTTGTTTATCTGTCGGCCACAGCCTCGAACTCAGGCCCCGTATGTAGTTAACTGACCCTCTCTGCCCATTCATCGACATTTTACCAGTTATTATCTTAGCTGATTAACTGTTGTCTTACCCGTTGTTGTCTTAGCTAGCTCTCCCAATCAACACCTGTGATTGCTTTATGCCTCGCTTTATGTCTCTCTAATGTCAATATGCCTTGTATACTGTTGTTTAGGGTAGTTATCCTTGTTTTATTTTACTGCAGAGCCCCTAGTCCTACTCAACATGGCTCAGAGAGCTCTTTTGTCCCAACTCCCACACATGCGGTGACCTCACCTAGCATAACTGGTGCCTCCAGAGGAGAAACCTCTCTCATCGTCACTCAACACCTAGGTTTACCTCCACTGTACTCGCACCCTACCATACCCCTGTCTGTACATTATGCCTTGAATCTATCCTACCACGCCCAGAAATCTGCTCCTTTTATTCTCTGTTCCCAACGCACTATTCGACCAATTCTGATAGCCTTTAGCCGTACCCTCATCCTACTCCTCTGTTCCTTGGGTGATGTAGAGGTTAACCCAGGCCCTGTGTGATGTCCTGGCCGTGTCTGAATCCTGGCTTAGGAAGGCAACCAACAATTCTGAAATTTCCATCCCCAACCACAACATTTTCCGTCAAGATAGAACTGTCAAAAGAGAGGAGTTGCAATCTACTGCAGAGATGGCCTGCAAAGTTCTGTCATACTTCCCAGGTCCATGCCCAAACAGTTCGAGCTTCTAATTTTAAAAATGAATCTCTCCAGAAATAAGTCTCTCACTGTTGCCGCCTGTTATAGACCCCCCTCAGCTCCCAGGTGTGCCCTGGACACCATATGTGAATTGATTGCCCCCTATCTATCTTCAGAGTTGGTTCTATTAGGTGACCTAAACTGGGATATGCTTAACACCCCGGCCGTCCTACAATCCAAGATAGATGCCCTCAATCTCACACAAATTATCAAGGAACCCATCAGGTACAACCCTAAATCCATAAACATGGGCACCCTCATAGATATTATCCTGACCAACTTGCCCTCCAAATACACCTCTGCTGATTTCAATCAGGATCTCAGCGATTGTTGACTGCATCCGTTATGGGTCCACGGTCAAACGACCAACCCTCATCACTGTCAAACGCTCCCTAAAACACTTCTGTAAGCAGGCCTTTCTAATCGACCTGGCCCGGGTATCCTGGAAGGATTTTGACCTCATCCCGTCAGTAGAGGATGCCTGATTTTTCTTTCATTATAATTTCCTCACCACCTTAAATAAGCAAGCCCCTTTCAAAAAATGTAGAACTAAGAACAGATATAGCCCTTGGTTCACTCCAGGCCTGACTGCCCCCGACCAGCACAAAAACATTGAATAGTCTCTGCGATATGCAACTTTTCAGAGAAGTCAGGAACCAATACACAGTCAGTTAGGAAAGCAAAGGCTAGCTTTTTCAAACAGAAATTTGCATCCCGTAGCTCTAACTCCAAAAAGTTTTGGGACACTGTAAAGTCCATGGAGAATAAGAGCACCTCATCCCAGCTGCCCACTGCACTGAGGCTAGGAAACACTGTCACCACCGATAACTCCACAATAATCGAGCATTTCTCTACGGCTGGCCATGCTTTCCTCCTGGCTAACCCAACCCCGGCCAACAGCTCCCCACCCCTCGCAGCTACTTCCCCAAGCCTCCCCTGCTTCTCCTTCACCCAAATTCAGATAGCTGATGTTCTGAAAGAGTTGCAAAACCTGGACCCGTAAAAATTAGCTGGGCTAGACAATCTGGACCCTCTCTTTCTAAAATGTTCCACCGCCATTGTGGCAACCCCTAAATGCAGCACTAACCTTTGATGATCTTCATCAGATGACAATCCTAGGACATTGTTATACAATACATGCATGTTTTGTTCAATCAAGTTCATATTTATATCAAAAACCAGCTTTTTAAATTAGCAAGTGACTAGCATGTGACTAGCATTCCCACCGAACACTTCCGGTGAATTTACTAAATTACTCACGATAAACGTTCACAAAAAAAATAACAATTATTTTATGAATTATAGATACAGAACTCCTTTATGCACTCGCTATGTCCGATTTTAAAATAGCTTTTGGGTGAAAGCACATTTTGCAATATTCTGAGTAGATAGCCCGGCCATCACAGGGCTATCTATTTAGACACCCACCAAGTGTGGTACTCACCAAACTCAGATTTACTATTAGAAAAGTTTGATTACCTTTGCTGTCTTCGTCAGAATGCACTCCCAGGACTTCTACTTCAATAACAAATGTTGGTTTGGTTCCAAATAATCCATAGTTATATCCAAATAGTGGCGTTTTGTTCGTGCGTTCAAGACACTATCCGATGGGTAAAGAAGGGTGACGCGCCCGACGCGTTTCGTGACAAAAAAAATTCAAAATATTCCATTACCGTACTTCGAAGCATGTCAACCGCTGTTTAAAATCAATTTTTATGCTATTTTTCTCGTAAAAAAAGCGATAATATTCCAACCGGGAGTCGTTGTTTTCGTTCAAAGAGAGAGAAAGTAAACATGGTGTCGGCTCGTACACGTGCCTCCAGTCTCATTGTTCTCTGATCGACCACTTACAAAATGCGCTAATGTTTTTCAGCCATGGCCTGCAAAGCCACAATTCACCTTTCTGGCGCCTTCTGAGAGCGTTAGAAAATGTCACGTCATGCCAGAGATCCCCTGTTTTGGTTAGAGATGATCAAGAAGGCCATGAAATGGTCAGAGAGAGCGCTTCCTGTTTGGAATCTTCTCAGGTTTTGGCCTGCCAAATGAGTTCTGTTATACTCACAGACACCATTCAAACAGTTTTAGAAACTTTAGGGTGTTTTCTATCCAAATCAAACAATTATAGGCATATTCTAGTTTCTGGGCAGGAGTAGTAACCAGATTAAATCGGGTACGTTTTTTATCCGGCCGTGCAAATACTGCCCCCTATCCCCAACAGGTTAATCCATTTGCACACACTGTATATAGATTTTTCTGTTGTGTTATTGACTGTACGTTTGTTTATCCCACTTGTAACTCTGTGTTGTTTGTGTCGCACTGCTTTGCTTTATCTTGGCCAGGTCGCAGTTGTAAATGAGAACTTGTTCTCAACTGGCCTACCTGGTTAAATAAATCAATAAAATCTTAACTTTATTGACAACACCCAAATGGATACTGTCATTAACGCGGTTCTTCAATAATTACACATAATTCTTAATGCTTTAGCAAACATTATATTAAACAGGACATTCAAATATCCTTACAATTATAATCCAAAGTAGTGTGAAATGAACTCATCAACCTGGAAATGGAGGTTACTCCCCTGAATTTCCCCCATTCACATTCAGAATACATTGTGAAAAACTAAAATCTTTGCTCACCATTTTTGCTCCAGGCAGATATAGTACATCCATAACTATCGGTTTCCTCATTAGCAGGGAGGAGTTTCTGCAATCAAATTGCCCTCGTCCCGCAATTTTAGCAAACACAGAAAGGGGCCTATATTGGAGACCAAAAGTCGTCCGGCACACTGCTTAGAGTTTCAACAACATGAATAACGTATTTCTAGCCTACAATCATCAATGTCACTACGAATGTGAAAACAAGACAAAATATGACTATTCTTGCTCATTTTAAGGCAAATATCAAATAATTTTAACATTCATTACAGACGTCAATTGTTGTCCAACATCATGGCTCCGCTGTTGGCATCACCTTTTACAGTGGATTACCGCTGTTGTGGGCCTTTAATCATCTGTCTGACTTTGTTGTTCACACAGGAGAGATACGGGACTATCGTGGATCCTCTGGGGCGCCTCAACAACCTCATGATGCTGAAGAGGCAAAGAAGAGTCTCTCCAGATCAGAACACCTCAAGAAACACCTGCAGAGACCCACAAGGAAGAGAACTCACTGCTGCTCTGACTGTGGGAAGAGATGCACCTCCCCAGCAGGCATTAAAATTCATCAGAGAATCCACACAGGAGAGAGACCTTATAGCTGTACTCAATGTGGGAAGAGTTTTGGTCAATCTGGAAATCTGACTGCACACCAGAGAATCCACACAGGAGAGAAACCTTATAACTGTGGTCAATGTGGGAGGAGTTTTACTCAGTCATGCAGCCTGATATCACACCAGAGAACACACACAGGAGAGAAACCTTATAGCTGTGAACAATGTGGGAAGAGTTTTACAACATCTGACCATCTGACTCGACACCAGAGAACACACACAGGAGAGAAATCTTATAGCTGTGATCAATGTGGGAAGAGTTTTACAACATCTGACCATCTGACTCGACACCAGAGAACACACACAGGAGAGAAACCTTGTAGCTGTGATCAGTGTGACAAGAGATTCTCCGGTAAAAGACATCTGATCAAACATCAGAAAATACATGAATGAGTTGTTTCATGATATCAATGATATAATGTCACAATGTAGAATGTTTTAACATTGTAGTAGGAGTATTTTAATAGTGTCACAATGTAGAACCTAAACGTTTGTCCCCTGTTCTATTGATTTCAACATGATATGGATATTAGCCTCAGGGGAAAAATCCAGGCTCTGAAATGGAAGAGTACTATTTATGAGATTTAACAAAAAGTGACTAACAAAAAAAGAGCTGTGTTACACTTATCACGTTGGTGACCCACTTGAATCAAAATGCAACTCTTCAAAATGTATCTAGCAGCTTTCTACAAGTTGTCCTCTAACCAGGGATGTACACATTATTCCCAGATTCCATGTGGTTTTTGAGCTGTTAGTTTTAACAGGATGAGTAACCTCATCTCCATTCTGTCAAACTAATGATTTCAGCATTATATCGATGAGTTATGACATAAGTGTTGTGTTCCTTTGTTTAGCGACCCCTAAATTTAAATGCATCACTCACAAATGTAGCTGACTGTCTTCTGCAGGTTGTCCTCTAACCAGTGAGGTAAAATATATCTCCCATTTCCATGTGTTTATTTTATTTGTGTTAGTTTCAACAACAGTACAACCTGATTTCCCCCCTAATCGATATCAGTGATTTATTGCTACTTGTCAAAACAACAGCGTTTCTGGTGCAGTTTATAAGGTGCTTGTTTAAAAAATACAAGTAATATGATTATTGTGGCAGATGTTTGTGTATATAGCACATTTTATGTTTAGGTTTTCAATTTATCACAAACTGTTTCTGCATATTGGTTATTGATTTGGACACGTTAAAACTGTGTTTTGACATCGGGGATATCCCATCTAGCAACATGTAATTGAAAATATGACTATGCCCGTTTTTTCAATGACTTGAAAAAAACTTAATTTCAACTTTAGTTGCAGGTAGCCTAGTGGTTAGAGCGTTGGGCCGTCATTGTAAATCAGAATTTGTTCATAACTGACTTATTGACAATTATTGCCTACCGGGGAACAGAGGGTTAACTGCCATGTTCAGGTGCAGAACGACAGATTTACCTTGTCAGCTCGCGATTCAATCCAGCAACCTTTCGGTTACTGTTAAATGAAGGTTAAAATAAAGAAATAAATACACATGGACGCAGTATAATCATTTGGTCTGTAATCAATTTTATTAACAATCCTACATCACTCCAGTATTTCTTCACAACATTCAAGCGTTAATTGTCTTTATTCCACTACTGAAGAATCATGTCTCAAATCACCTCATATTTCAAACATTCAGCCTGACAAAATATACGTTTTATTATTCCATGCCTGACCTTTAAGTTAATTATTGCCAATACATATTAACAAAAGGGTGTACATTTGATCACAATTCATTTTGACTTTTTCCGTTTTGCAGATGTTTTGTTTGGGCTCGTTCCAAGTGGACCAGAGTTCTAGAAGCTAGTGGGATTTAGGAAGAGGAGAGTTCTAGAAGCTAGTGAGTTTTAGGAAGACGAGAGTTCTAGAAGCTAGTGAGTTTTAGGATTCTATAGAAAGAAGAGAAAAAGGAGAAAAAAATATTTCAATTGTATATTATTATTTAGAAATAAGTGTGTTTTTCTTGTTTTTAATTGTTGACAGGAGGTGAAGCATTTTAGTTGATTTTAATATGAAATGGAAGTTGTTTTCTGTTGGTGGTGAGCAAACTTGTCCAACATAAATATAGGATATATTTGTTGTCTTAAGGTGTTACAGGCTTTGGTTTTTCCATTTATGTTTTGAGGTTGGACTTTAGCACGTCTACCTCGTTAGCACGTCTAGCTCGTTAGCACGTCTAGCTCGTTAGCACGTCTAGCTCCGTCAGCTCGTCTAGCTCGTTAGCACGTCTAGCTCGTTAGCCCGTCTAGCTCGTTAGCACGTCTAGCTCGTTAGCGCGTCTAGCTCGTTAGCACGTAGGACGCACTGATTGGTGTCACCTCGTTAGTCAGTATGTGTTACACCTGTGCTGGCTTGTCCATCTCGTTAGTGGGAAGGTGTTTCACCTGAGCTGGTCCAGGTTCTATTTAAGAGTGTCTGGCCCAGTGCTCCAGTTGTCTTGATACATGTGGAGAGTCAACACCTTTAGTTGCTCCACCTTTTTGGTTTACTTCCTGTCTTTAAGTTTGGTGTGGGTTTTTCTTTTGTTTGCCTCTTCTTGGGAAGATTTAGTGGGTCTCATGGTGGGTGTCTTTTATGTCCCAGTTGTTGTTACTAGTCAACTTCCAGTGGACACCCCCATAGTGTCTTTCAGAGACCCTCCTAAAAAACAAGCTTATATTTTGGGTTGGATGTTGCATCCAATTAATATTTTAATCAATGGCATTTCCTTAGAATGTTCATTAGTCTTTCAGTTGTTAGTCTTCTGTTTGTTGTTTACTAAATATTTCTGTTTATTTTCATTTTTTTATTTTTTCCTGTGAAGCCATTGTGTTGCATCCATGTCTGAAATGTGCTGTATAAATAAAGCTGGATTTGATTTCAACAAATTAACCCAATGACTGGCCAATCAACAGACTCTTGGTATGAAAAACAGTATCACGTTTCCAGCCTGCTGAAGGCGTGGTGGAGTGGTAAACACCACCCCCGGCTCTACCAGGGGCTTGAGGTGGTCTCCCACAGCTCTGCTTATGTCATGTTCTGTGGCCTTGCTGTTCCATTTATTGACTGTCCCTGCAACACAGAAACACATTTAGTTATATATAACACTCAAAGTAATGGATATGGAGCATCTATGGCCTTAGTTACACCTGGCACCTAAATGTGACTTCTGTCATCTGATCACTCCAAGCTGCATTAGGTTCAGATCTACCAGGATGGGCCTTTGACATAGTCTGGACGCAGTCAGGCCACTGAATATGCATAAGCAATGTAAAGAGGTGGGGTGAATGAGGGGAAAAGTACATTTGACACAAATGACCTTCATAATAAATCAAATGTTGTTGGTCACATACAGGTGTTCAGCAGATGTTATTGCAGGTGTAGTGAAATGCTTGTCCTTCTAGTTCCCACAGTGCAGTAATATCTAACAAGTGATGTTTCTATATGATAACAATAGAGTAATATATTTAACGCCCCTCCCTCTGTCTGCCGTATTCTCTCTGTTCTTGGTTCCTTATTAGGATGCCGGTGGGCGGAGCTGGGAGGGTCGTCAGCTAAATGGGAAACACCTGGGCCCGGGTGTGTCCCAGGATAAATAGACCTCTTCCACAGTCATGAAGGGAGACTCTCTCCATGCAGATACCTTGTTGATTTTGGTTGTGTTATCTAATAAATATATATTTTTGATACTCCTTGTCTCCACATTGTCTCCCTTTTGTTGCGAACTCAGAGCTGGTTCATAACAGAATGGAATTAGGAATATATGGATAAACAATGTCAGAGCAGCATAGACTGAGATACAGTTAATACATATGAGATGAGAAATGATATGTAAACATTATTAAAGTGACTAGTGTTCCATTTATTAAAGTGGCCAATGATGTCAAGTCTATATGTAGGCTGCAGCCTCTCTGTGCTATTTAACAGTCTGATGGCCTTGAGATAGAAGCTGTTTTTCAGTCTTTCGGTCCCAGCTTTGATGCACCTGTACTGATCTCGCCTTCTGAATGATAGCGGGGTGAACAGGCAGTGGCTCGGGTAATAACAAAGAACATGTATGTATGCCTGGGGGGAAATTCACTTTCATACAGCAATACCAGTGGACAATTTGCACTAAATAAACATAAATGGAACATATTCCCTTTTGCTGACGTGATGAACCACTAAGGGGACATAAATATTTAATCCCAAAACTTTCCCTTTGGTTTAACTGTTTAAGACGGTCCCCTTTTCTAATAGAGGCCGGAATGTGATCAATACCCACAGCTTGTAGGTGTAACCGATGTGAAATGGCTAGTTAGTTAGCGGTGGTGCGCGCTAATAGCGTTTCAATCGGTGACGTCACTCGCTCTGAGACTTGAAGTAGGGTTTCCCCTTGCGTTGCAAGTGCCGCGGCTTTTGTGGCGCGATGGGTAACGTTGCTTCGTGGGGTGTCAGTTGTTGATGTGTGCAAGGGTCCCTGGTTTGAGCCCAGGTTGGGGCGAAGAGAGGGAGGCAGGGTTGCCTTGGTGTAAGGACTTATAGTGCCTTGCCATGGGGTAGTCGTCATTGCCTACCCGTATGGCATACTTGTGTTCCGCTAGGCGGTCTTGAAGGCGTCTCTTTGTCCGTCCAATGTAGAACACCTTGCACTGTGGACATTCCAATCTATAGATGACATGAGTGGTTTTGCAGTTAATGAAATGCTTGACGTAATACTCCATTTTGGAAGCTGTGTCTACAAAATACTTTTTCTGTGCAATATTTCTGCAGTGGTTACATTTAAAAGAGCCCTTGGGTTTGTGGTCAAGCCAAGTTTTTTGAGAGTCACCCGGAAGATAACTGTGTACTAATTTATCATTTAGCTTATGACTGGTGGCTCAGGAAAGACTTGGCGTAGTAGAGTATCACTTTGGATAATTCCCCAATTATTTTGAATGATTATTTTAATGTTCTCTGCTTCAGTACTGTATTTTGTGGGTATTGATCACATCCCGGCCTCTATTAGAAAAGGGGACCGTCTTAAACAGTTAAACCAAAGGGAAAGTTTTTGGATTTACAAACTACAGGCCACTAAATACCCTGGTTTACATGAAGATATGGATTTACAAACTACAGGCCACTAAATACCCTGGTTTACATGAAGATATGGATTTACAAACTACAGGCCACTAAATACCCTGGTTTACATGAAGATATGGATTTACAAACTACAGGCCACTAAATACCCTGGTTTACATGAAGATATGGATTTACAAACTACAGGCCACTAAATACCCTGGTTTACATGAAGATATGGATTTACAAACTACAGGCCACTAAATACACTGGTTTACATGAAGATATGGATTTACAAACTACAAGCCACTAAATACCCTGGTTTACATGAAGATATGGATTTACAAACTACAGGCCACTAAATACCCTGGTTTACATGAAGATATGGATTTACAAACTACAGGCCACTAAATACCCTGGTTTACATGAAGATATGGATTTACAAACTACAGGCCACTAAATACCCTGGTTTACATGAAGATATGGATTTACAAACTACAAGCCACTAAATACCCTGGTTTACATGAAGATATGGATTTACAAACTACAGGCCACTAAATACCCTGGTTTACATGAAGATATGGATTTACAAACTACAGGCCACTAAATACCCTGGTTTACATGAAGATATGGATTTACAAACTACAGGCCACTAAATACCCTGGTTTACATGAAGATATGGATTTACAAACTACAAGCCACTAAATACCCTGGTTTACATGAAGATATGGATTTACAAACTACAAGCCACTAAATACCCTGGTTTACATGAAGATATGGATTTACAAACTACAAGCCACTAAATACCCTGGTTTACATGAAGATATGGATTTACAAACTACAAGCCACTAAATACCCTGGTTTACATGAAGATATGGATTTACAAACTACAGGCCACTAAATACCCTGGTTTACATGAAGATATGGATTTACAAACTACAGGCCACTAAATACCCTGGTTTACATGAAGATATGGATTTACAAACTACAGGCCACTAAATACCCTGGTTTACATGAAGATATGGATTTACAAACTACAGGCCACTAAATACCCTGGTTTACATGAAGATATGGATTTACAAACTACAAGCCACTAAATACCCTGGTTTACATGAAGATATGGATTTACAAACTACAGGCCACTAAATACCCTGGTTTACATGAAGATATGGATTTACAAACTACAGGCCACTAAATACCCTGGTTTACATGAAGATATGGATTTACAAACTACAGGCCACTAAATACCCTGGTTTACATGAAGATATGGATTTACAAACTACAAGCCACTAAATACCCTGGTTTACATGAAGATATGGATTTACAAACTACAAGCCACTAAATACCCTGGTTTACATGAAGATATGGATTTACAAACTACAAGCCACTAAATACCCTGGTTTACATGAAGATATGGATTTACAAACTACAGGCCACTAAATACCCTGGTTTACATGAAGATATGGATTTCTCACCCTTCCTGTAGGGTTGTGATAGGTCCATTTGCTGTCATCTAGTGGTCTTTCTTCTCAATTGCCCTCAGCTATGTTTAGACTGTTGTTCATGTTTTGTTGGGTTCAAGTGTACTAGGGAATAGATTGCTTTCTTGTTCTTGACTTCTCTCCCAGACATGTTTAGGGTTGGAACTACCTTGCTGGGTGTTCTAGTGCCTCTAGCTTGGAGTTGTATTATCTTTCCTTTTTTGTGATAACACAGCCACAGTGTTTCACTTTTTAATGTGTATAGTATTGCTTACTAGGTGTGTCCAATCAATTTTGTAACCACTCCCTCTCCAATTAGGGCTAATTGGAAAAGCTGTTAAAAAGAGGACATTGTATCATTTCTTTGTATTCCCTGACGAAGGCCATGCAGCCGAAACGCGTTGGATTTTTTTTTAAACATTGTTTCTATTGAACCTGCCATACTAATAAAGGCATTTTAATCAATTATATGAAGAGTGCCTTGGTCCTCCTTTCTTTTTGATGACCAACTCACCCCTTTTACCAAAGAGCACCTTCTGTCTACCAACATTTACTATTGTGTACCTTAGTAGCGCTTCCCTTCCTCATTTTTCTACTAGTTGAAAATAACTTCTATTTCACATTATAATCAACTACAATGCTTCACCTTCACCAATATAAACATGGTGTCTACTGGCTGTCAACAATTAAAAACAAGAAAAAATATATATATTCTCCCCACTAGCTTCTAGAACTCTCATCTTCCTAAAACTCACTAGCTTCTAGAACTCTCGTCCCCTTGGAACGAGCCCAAACAAAACTCATCTCCAATACGGAAAAACGTGCAGTCAAAATAAATTGTGATCTATAGCAACGCACTAGCTAAACGCAAAAAAACTAATCTTCTTGACTGCCCACCCTTGAGACAATCAGAAACCAAGTTGTCCTTACCACAGACATGTCTGATTTCAAGAGGAAACTCCTGCAATATCCGTAGTAACTTTCCACCTCACTGCGGAGCTTCTCTCTCTATTCAGGGTTCACTAGATAGGCATGTTGTTGGATCGGGGCCCAGTCCCCAATGTCATGCTCTAGTACATTTGTGTTGGCACATCTGAGAATGAACCCTGATATTATAAAAGCAGGGCAACAATGTCAATATAATTGTACCAAAAAAATTGTCAGTTGGTTGCATAAATAATTATCACTACTAAATGTTACATGAAATGTAAATATTTGATTGCATAGTCATATTTTCAACGTCATTTTGCTAGATGGGATATCCCCAATGTCAAAACAGTTTTAACGTGTCCAAATCAATAACCAATATGCAGAAACAGTTTGTGATAAATTGAAAACCTAAACATAACATGTGCTATATACACAAACATCTGCCACAATAATTATATTACTTGTATTATTTAAAACAAGCACCTTATAAAACTGTACAAGCACCAGAAACACTGTTGGTTTGACAAGTAGCAATAAATCACTGATATCGATTAGGGGGGAAATCAGGTTGTACGTGATGTTGAAACTAACACAACTAAAAAAACACATGGAAATGGGAGATATATTTCACCTCACTGATTAGAGGACAACCTGCAGAAGACAGTCAGCTACATTTTGGAGTGATGCATTTAAATTTAGGGGTCCCTAAACAAAGGAACACAACACTTATTTGTCATAACTCATCGATATCATGTGGATTTTTTTTTCTTTTTACCGTTGTTTTACCAGTTAAGTTGACTGAGAACACATTCTCATTTACAGCAACAACCTGGGGAATAGTTACAGGGGAGATGAGGGGAATGAACGAGCCAATTGTAAGCTGGGGATGATTAGGTGGCCGTGATGGTATGAGGGCCAGATTGGGAATTTAGCCAGGACACCGGGGTTAACACCCCTACTCTTACGATAAGTGCAATGGGATCTTTAATGAGCTCAGAGAGTCAGGACACCCGTTTAACGTCCCATCCGAAAGACGGCACCCTACACTGGGCAGTCACTGCCCTGGGGCATTGGGATATTGTTTAGACCAGAGGAAAGAGTTCCTCCGACTGGCCCTCCAGCAGCATATGGTCTCCCATCTAGGGACTGACCAGGACCAACCCTGCTTAGCTTCAGAAGCAAGCAAGCAGTGGGATGCAGGGTGGTATGCTGCTGGCAATCAATTGTGCGAAAGGAGGAAGATGAGTTTACACGTCCTGTTAAAACGAACAGCTCAAAATCCACATGGAATCTGGGAATAATGTGTACATCCCTGGTTAGAAGACAATTTGTAGAAAACAGCTAGCTACATTTTGAAGTGTTGCATTTTGATTCAAGTGGGTCACCAACATGGTAAGTGTAACACAACTCTTTCTTTTGTTAGTCACTTTTTGTTAAATCTCATAAATAGTAACTCTTTCAATTCAGAGCCTGGATTTTCCCCCTGAGGTTAATATCCATATCATGTTGAAATCAATAGAACAGGGGACAAACGTTTAGGGTTCTACATTGTGACATTAAAATACTCCTTCTACAATGTTAAAACATTCTACATTGTGAGATTTCATTTCATTGATATCATGAAACAATTCCTTCATGTATGTATTTTCTGATGTTTGATCAGAGATCTTTTATCAGAGTATCTCTTCCCACATTGACCACAGCTATAAGATTTCTCTCCTGTGTGTATTCTCTGGTGTCGAGTCACAGTGCCAAATGTAGTAAAACTCTTCCCACATTGACCACAGCTATAAGATTTCTCTCCTGTGTGTGTTCTCTGGTGTGTTCTCTGGTGTGCAGTCAGATTTCCAGACCCACCAAAACTCTTCCCACATTGACCACAGCTATATGGTTTCTCTCCTGTGTGTGTTCTCTGGTGCACTGTCAGCCATCCAGATCCACCAAAACTCTTCCCACATTGATCACACCTATATGGTTTCTCTCCTGTGTGTATTCTCTGGTGTCGAGTCACAGTGGCAAATGTAGTAAAACTCTTCCCACATTGATCACAGCTATAAGATTTCTCTCCTGTGTGTGTTCTCTGGTGTGCAGTCAGATTTCCAGATCGACCAAAACTCTTCCCACATTGATCACAGCTATACGGTTTCTCTCCTGTGTGTGTTCTCTGGTGCACTGTCAGCCCTCCAGATCCACCAAAACTCTTCCCACATTGACCACAGCTATAAGGTTTCTCTCCTGTGTGTATTCTCTGGTGTGATACCAGATGGCCAGATTGACCAAAACTCTTCCCACATTGACCACAGCTATAAGGTTTCTCTCCTGTGTGTGTTCTCTGGTGTGATACCAGATGGCCAGATTGACCAAAACTCTTCCCACATTGATTACAGCTATAAGGTTTCTCTCCTGTGTGGATTCTCTGATGAATTTTAATGCCTGATGGGGAGGTGAATCTCTTCCCACAGTCAGAGCAGCAGTGAGTTCTCTTCCCTGTGGATGTCTGCAGGTGTTTATTGAGGTGTTCTGATGTGGAGAGACTCTTCTCTGCCTCTTCAGCATCATGAGGGTGTTGAGGCTCCCCAGAGGATCCACGATAGTTAAGTATCTCTCCTGTGTGAACAACAAAGTCAGACAGATGATTAAAGGCCCACAACAGCGGTAATCCACTGTAAAAGGTGATGCCAACAGCGGAGCCATGATGTTGGACAACAATTGACTTCTGTAATGAATGTTACAATTATTTGATATTTGCCTTAAAATGAGCAAGAATAGTCATATTTTGTCTTGTTTTCACATTCGTAGTAACATCAATGATTGTAGGCTAGAAATAAGTTATTCATGTTGTTGAAACTCTAAGCAGTGTGCCAGACGACTTTTGGTCTCCAATATAGGCCCCTTTCTGTATTTGCTAAAATTGCGGCACGAGGGCAATTTGATTGCAGAAACTCCTCCCTGCTAATGAGGAAACCACTAGTTATGGATGTACTATATCTACCTGGAGCAAAAATGGTGAGCAAAGATTTTAGTTTTTCACAATGTATTCTGAATGTGAATGGGGGAAAACTCAGGGGAGTAACCTCCATTTCCAGGTTGCTTAGGAGTGCATTTCACACTACTTTGGATTATAATTGTAAGGATATTTTTGAATGTCCTGTTTAATAAAATGTTTGCTAAAGCATTAAGAATTATGTGTAATTATTGAAGAACCGCGTTAATGACAGTATCCATTTGGGTGTTGTCAATAAAGTTCAGATTTTATTTATTTATTTAACCAGGTAGGCCAGTTGAGAACAAGTTCTCATTTACGACTGCGACCTGGCCAAGATAAAGCAAAGCAGTGCGACACAAACAACACAGAGTTACACATGGAATAAACAAGCATACAGTCAATAACACAATAGAAAAATCTATATACAGTTGTGCAAATGGAGTAAGGAGGTAAGGCAATAAATAGGCCATAGTAGCGAAGTAATTACAATTTAGCAAATTAACACTGGAGAGATAGATGTGCAGATGATGATGTGCAAGTAGAAATACTGGTGTGCAAAAGAGCAAAAAAGTAAATAAAAACATGGGGATGAGGTAGGCAGTTGGATGGGCTATTTACAGATGGGCTGTGTACAGCTGCAGCGATCGGTAAGCTGCTCAGATAGCTGATGCTTAAAGTTAGTGAGGGAGATATATGTCTCCAACTTCAGCGATTTTTGCAATTCGTTCCAGTCATTGGCAGCAGAGAACTAGAAAGAAATGTGTCCAAAGTAGGTGTTGGCTTTGGGGATGACCAGTGAGATATACCTCCTGGAGCGCGTGCTATGGGTGGGTGTTGCTATGGTGACCTGTGAGCTGAGTGAAGGCGGCCTAGCAAAGACCTATAGATGACCTGGAGCCAGTGGGTTTGGCGACGAATATGTAGCGAGGGCCAGCCGACGAGAGCATACAGGTCGCAGTGGTGGGTGCTTGATAAGAGAATTATCTATTAAATGTAAATGAATCAATAAACCATGATGAATTATTAGTCATACAGCATGGTTAATGAATAATCAAAGTAAAGATCAATGTAGGGATCGATTAGTCTGATTAGTTCCGGAAAGTCCAGGAACCACTGGAGAGGGAAAGAAATGTGTGTATGCAATTAGTATAGAGAGATAGAGAAGCAGATGGTCAAGGGAGTAAAACCTCAGAGAGTTCCTAACCTTGAAGGAAAGGAACAGGCTGAGCCAGAAGGTGATAAACAGTGTGAGAAGTTTATGGGGGTTGCAGGTCACCAACAGATTGTGTGTAAATGCATGTGCGTAAGAAAGCAAGAACTATATAATGACTGTTTTGTTATCCTGACCTCAGAACGTTCTCTGAATAAAGCTACAGATACCTTTTGCAGAAAGCTGAGTCCTTGCCTAATTATTTGAACCCATTGTCTTACAAACTTTGGGCATTAGTCAAGGCGAATTGATTATTGATTATTATCATAAAAGATATAAAATTCCTTTAACAATTGGTCCTTCGAGCCGGATCTCAAACTGCCGCTGTCGTTCCAAGGAGACACGGAAACCGTGCGGATGAAATATCCGTAAATCAAAGACCTGGCCCTTTACTGTGGGTTCTTCACAGGCCGGTGGCAAACTGGTACGCGACAGAGGTGGTGACGAGATTCAACGAACATTGAAAAACTCAGCTGCAAATAACAAGGTTAGTAAGCTTTATTCATTGTTTTGGGGAATAGCACCTGCATGATTACATTAAATAAGGAATGAGTGAGAGCACCTGAATGTCTGCGTTGCATGATGAGTGATACACCTGTAGGTCTGCATTACATGATGAAATGAGGAATACACCGGTATGTCTGCATTGCATGATGGAATAAGGGACACAATTGGGTGTTGGCATTAAATAGCTCAGTCTTATCACTCAATATGAGTCAAAATCTGTCACTTCCAGGAGTGCTCATTTTGTCAAAAATGAAAAAATAACAACTCACAGCTGTGTTAATAGACCCAACTCAAACATCTGCTATCTTGAAATGTCCAAAAAAGGTATTTAAATGGGCCTACCAGACATCTTCTTGAGAGAAGATAAGGTCAGGGACTCCTGTCTTACTTTCTGTCATGTTGAGATGGGTTAGTTCTTCTTGAGAGAACTAACCCAAAATTAGTCGAAAGGCTAAGGGATTCTCTTCCTGAGAAGAAGCTGACAGCCTTCAAACAGAGCAAAAAAAGTGGTCCCAAACAATATGTCAAAATGAATAAAAAAATGATACAGCCGTCTTTAATAAGATCAAACTGAACTAACTGCTATCTTGAAATGTTGAAAAAGTGTTTTTAAATAGCTCAGTCTTATCACTCAATATGAGTCAAAATCTGTCACTTCCAGGAGTGCTCATTTTGTCAAAAATGAAAAAATGAAAAAAATAACAACTCACAGCTGTGTTAATAGACCCAACTCAAACATCTGCTATCTTGAAATGTCCAAAAAAGGTATGTAAATGGGCCTACCAGACATCTTCTTGAGAGAAGATAAGGTCAGGGATCTCTCTGGTTACCCACAAAGCCATTTCCTCCTTTGGCCGTCTCTCCTTCCAGTTCTCTGCTGCCAATGACTGGAACGAACTACAAAAATCTCTGAAACTGGAAACACATATCTCCCTCACTAGCTTTAAGCACCAGCTGTCAGAGCAGCTCCCAGATCACTGCACCTGTACATAGCCCATCTATAATTTAGCCCAAAATACTACTTGTTCCCCTACTGTATTTATTTATTTATTTATTTTGCTCCTTTGCACCATATTATTTATATTTTAACTTTGAACTTTCTTCAAATTATAAATCTACCATTCCAGTGTTTTACTTGCTATATTGTATTTACTTTGCCACCATGGCCTATTTATTGCCTTTACCTCCCTTATCTCACCTAATTTGCTCACAATGTATATAGACTTATGTTTTTACTGTATTATTGACTGTATGTTTGTTTTACTCCATGTGTAACTCTGTGTTGTTGTATGTTGTCGAACTGCTTTGCTTTATCTTGGCCAGGTCGCAATTGTAAATGAGAACTTGTTCTCAACTTGCCTACCTGGTTAAATAAAGGTGAAATAAATACAAATGTATATACTGTATTCCAGTCCTGGTTCATCCTATATAACTACTGCTGTCCACTTCATATGTATATACTGTATTCCAGTCCTGGTTCATCCTATATAACTACTGCTGTCCACTTCATATGTATATACTGTATTCTAGTCATGGTTCATCCTATATAACTACTGCTGCCCACTTCATATGTATATACTGTATTCTAGTCCTGGTTCATCCTATATAACTACTGCTGTCCACTTCATATGTATATACTGTATTCCAGTCATGGTTCATCCTATATAACTACTGCTGTCCACTTAATATGTATATACTGTATTCTAGTCCTGGTTCATCCTATATAACTACTACTGTACATCTACTATTCTTCAGATATACTACAGATGTACTCCAAATTGTCTATGCATCACATCACAGTATACAGTGTATATATGTATATATATATATATATATATATATATATCATTGCTTGTCCTAATATTTTCATTGACTTCTGCCCTCTGTGAGCTGGGAACACAAGCATTGTTAGATATTACTGCACTGTTGGAGCTGGGAACACAAGCATTGTTAGATATTACTGCACTGTTGGAACCAGGAACACAAGCATTTCCCTTCACCCACAATAACATCTGATAAATATGTGTATGAAACCAATAAAATAAAATGTGATTGTATTGTTGAAAGTGTTAGATAATTCTCAATCCGTGTTGTGTCTTGTCTAAGAACAGCCCTTAGCCGTGGTACTGTATAATAACCATATATCACACCTCCTCAGGACTTATCGATTTATAAGGCATTATAAAGGTGATTAAAATAATGATACATACGTACTTCATAGAAAACTGTTACCCTTCATATATTCTAACAACTCACATTTTAAGATTCATTATGTCATTTGTTCCATGTTAAGGGCTCTAACATTGGAACAAAACTATTTGTCTCCCTCTTGATGTTGCATGCAGTTCCTCTCTCTCTTCCTGCATTCCTCCCTCCCTCCCTCTAACCCCACCCCTCTGGCAGAACCAGGAAGTCCATCCCCCTTCACAAACTCTCTTCTGAGGAAACGAAACTGATCTGAGTCTCTGTGTCGTCTGTCTGTGTGAGAGTGAACAACCGTCCAAATGGCTCAACAGGGAGTTCTGCTGGACCAGGACCAGTTCTGTTGTTCTGTCTGTCTGGATCTACTGAAGGAACCAGTTGCCATCCCCTGTGGACACAGTTACTGTAGGAGCTGTATTGAGGGCTGCTGGGATCAGGATGTTCTGAAAGGGGTCTATAGCTGTCCTCAGTGCAGACAGACCTTCAGTCCGAGGCCGACGCTGAGTAAAAATAACATGTTGGCTGAGGTGGTGGAGAAACTGAAGAAGACAGGACTCCAGGCTGCTCCCCCTCCTGCTCTGTGCTATGCTGGACCTAGAGATGTGGTGTGTGATGTCTGCACTGGGACCAGAAAGCAGAAAGCCCTCATGTCCTGTCTGGTGTGTCTGGCCTCTTACTGTGAGACTCACCTCCAATCTCACTACGAATCTCCTGCTTTGAAGAAGCACAAGATGGTCAAAGCCACCGCACAACTACAGGAGAAGATCTGCTCTCATCATGACAAACTGCTGGAGGTTTACTGTCGTACCGATCAGCAGTGTATCTGTTATCAGTGTACAATGGACGAACATAAAGGCCATGATACAGTGTCAGCTGCAGCAGAGATGACTGAGAAACAGGTAAGACCAGAACAACTTATTGGTGACTGTCTGATAAACAAAGAATTAAAGATACAGTAGGAACTAAGGCTGTTTGAATATGAGATCATTGAAATGAAATGAATCCTCAGCAGAACAAATATGAACACAAACCTTGAGTATATTGATATGTCAACCCAGATTCTCTAAATGTATCACCATTTTATAATGTCAAAGACTATTATCATTCTGAATGCCCTTTTATGAGTCCAAAGTTCAGTCTCAACCTGTTGATACATGTAGTCCTACCATAAAAACTATAATCATTCACATAGCAACAAATAAATATCATTTAGTAAATGGACCATCCATTTTTTTAGATCTTCCTCTCTATGGGCCCTATGTCACATTACTATACTATTGATCTACTGGACTAATAAAGCTTGATAGCTCATTGAAGAGTGATTCTCCACAGAGGCAGCTGGGGATGAGTCAGCAGAAGGTCCAGCAGAGATTCCAGGAGAGAGAGAAGGAGCTGAAGGAGCTCCAACAGGCTGTGGAGTCTCTCAAGGTGAGTATTGTTGACCAGAGGAGACACACCATTTCACCTGTCTCCTCCAGTCAGAGAGAGAGAGAGAGGAAGAGGGGCCCCTATCCAATCCCACTGACCCCACTGTTGGGAACAGGTTGTCACTGCTGAGGCAGTGAAGAAAGTAGAGGAGGATGGGTCAAGGCTGAGGGATCCTGAGAGGATCCCTGTGAGTAGTAGATCTGTGACAGCACAGAGGGATGGGCCAACCATTGATATATGCTTCAGTAAGGTTGGCTTCTTAGTGTTCATAGCAAATGGTTATCAACTGTACCGCAGAAATGGAATGTAAATCACAGAAGAAAAAAAATGTTTTGGTGGCAGCTGCAGAGAAGTATTTGGTCATACTAGATTTGACTTCAGAAGAGTTCCAGGGTGTGTTGAGTGGTGGTGTCCTGTCCTCCCAGGTCGTTGGCCTGGTGCAGGAGCAGATAGGGTCAAAGTAGTGGAATGGGGTAGTGGGTTTTAATGAGTGTAGGGTTAGTTGGCCTGGTGCAGGAGCAGATAGGGTCAAAGTAGTGGAATGGGGTAGTGGGTTTTAATGAGTGTAGGGTTAGTTGGCCTGGTGCAGGAGCAGATAGGGTCAAAGTAGTGGAATGGGGTAGTGGGTTTTAATGAGTGTAGGGTTAGTTGGCCTGGTGCAGGAGCAGATAGGGTCAAAGTAGTGGAATGGGGGTAGTGGGTTTTAATGAGTGTAGGGTTAGTTGGCCTGGTGCAGGAGCAGATAGGGTCAAAGTAGTGGAATGGGGGTAGTGGGTTTTAATGAGTGTAGGGTTAGTTGGCCTGGTGCAGGAGCAGATAGGGTCAAAGTAGTGGAATGGGGTAGTGGGTTTTAATGAGTGTAGGGTTAGTTGGCCTGGTGCAGGAGCAGATAGGGTCAAAGTAGTGGAATGGGGTAGTGGGTTTTAATGAGTGTAGGGTTAGTTGGCCTGGTGCAGGAGCAGATAGGGTCAAAGTAGTGGAATGGGGTAGTGGGTTTTAATGAGTGTAGGGTTAGTTGGCCTGGTGCAGGAGCAGATAGGGTCAAAGTAGTGGAATGGGGTAGTGGGTTTTAATGAGTGTAGGGTTAGTTGGCCTGGTGCAGGAGCAGATAGGGTCAAAGTAGTGGAATGGGGGTAGTGGGTTTTAAAACCTCTCTAGGCTAGGCGGGACGAATTCGTCCCACCTACGTAACAGCCACTACTATCCTGTGGCGCGATTTTCAAAACCTTAAAAATCCTATTACTTCAATTTCTCAAACATATGACTATTTTACAGCCATTTAAAGACAAGACTCTCGTTAATCTAACCACACTGTCCGATTTCAAAAAGGCTTTACAACGAAAGCAAAACATTAGATTATGTCAGCAGAGTACCAAGCCAGAAATAATCAGACACCCATTTTTCAAGCCAGCATATAATGTCACCAAAACCCAGAAGACAGCTAAATGCAGCACTCACCTTTGATGATCTTCATCAGATGACAACCCTAGGACATTATGTTATACAATACATGCATGTTTTGTTCAATCAAGTTCATATTTATATCAAAAACCAGCTTTTACATTAGCATGTGACGTTCAGAACTAGCATACCCCCCGCAAACTTCCGGGGAATTCGCTAACATTTTACTAAATTACTCACGATAAACGTTCACAAAAAGCATAACAATTATTTTAAGAATTATAGATACAGACCTCCTCTATGCACTCGATATGTCCGATTTTAAAATAGCTTTTTGGTGAAAGCACATTTTGCAATATTCTAAGTACATAGCCCAGGCATCACGGGCTCGCTATTTAGACACCCGGCAAGTTTAGCACTCACCATAATCATATTTACTATTATAAAAGTTTGATTACCTTTTGTTGTCTTCGTCAGAATACACACCCAGGACTGCTACTTCAATAACAAATGTTGGTTTGGTCCAAAATAATCCATCGTTATATCCGAATAGCGGCGTTTTGTTCGTGCGTTCCAGACACAACCTGAAATAGTAAAGAAGTGTCGCGCGCATGGCGCAATTCGTGACAATAAAATTCTAAATATTCCATTACCGTACTTCGAAGCATGTCAACCGCTGTTTAAAATCAATTTTTACGACACTTTTCTCGTAGAAAAGCGATAATATTCCGACAGGGAATCTCCTTTTCGGCAAACAGAGGAAAAAATCCCAAAGGCGGGGGCGGTCGGGGTCACGCTCATAAGGCCAGTGTCCCTTGATCGGCCACTTGAGAAAGGCGATAATGTGTTTCAGCCTGGGGCTGGAATGACGACATTCTGTTTTTTCCCGGGCTCTGAGCGCCTATGGACGACGTGGGAAGTGTCACGTTAGAGCAGAGATCCTTAGTAAATGATAGAGATGGAAAAGAAGTTCAAGAAATGGTCAGACAGGACACTTCCTGTAAAGGAATCTCTCAGGTTTTGACCTGCCATTTGAGTTCTGTTATACTCACAGACACCATTCAAACAGTTTTAGAAAATTTAGGGTGTTTTCTATCCATATGTAATAAGTATATGCATATTCTAGTTACTGGGTAGGAGTGGTAACCAGATTAAATCGGGTATGTTTTTTATCCAGCCGTGTCAATACTGCCCCCTAGCCCTAACAGGTTAAGCTCTAGTGTTATGTTTTGGGAAGTGTGTTTTCATCACCTTAGGGTGACACTAGAGACTTGTGAAGAGCAGACTCCTTAGGGTGACACTAGAGACTTGTGAAGAGCAGACTCCTTAGGGTGACACTAGAGACTTGTGAAGAGCAGACTCCTTAGGGTGACACTAGAGACTTGTGAAGTGCAGACTCCTTAGGGTGACACTAGAGACTTGTGAAGAGCAGACTCCTTAGGGTGACACTAGAGACTTGTGAAGAGCAGACTCAACAACCTCTCTCTGCATCATCAGGACAGTTGCTTTGTGAGAAAGTGTTAACTGTGGAAGGCGTTAACCCATGTACACAGTTAGCCAATTGTTATGTAAAATGCCGCTCGGAAGGTCCAAGTGGTCTCGTCTTGGCCCCAAGTCAGAGCAGGACCACTGAGGCCATAGCTCAGCGGGACACTGGATCCAGGCTGTGGAGTTGGAAACAAAGTCTGTGGCCACTCTGGGGAAAATCCTCAATGGAAATGGCTGATATCTGTAGAGGTTCTGTATAGAAGCTTATAGAAAGTATGGATTAAACACACCTTTATCTCCATCCTCTAGATGTTTACATTTTAACATCCTTATATAACCAGCTCAGGGCTCCATGCCTGTTTTCTAGTTAGTTTAAAGACTTTCCTACAGTAGCTTCTCCAACCTCGCCTCATGCTGTGAGTATCTGGTACTATGCTACACTGCACATTGGAGATTCAGGAACGTTTAGAGGTATTGGCCTATCAGAGAGTCAGAGCCGGCATCCCAAATGGCACCCTGTTCCCTATATAGTGCCCTACTTTAGATCAGAGTTCTGGTCAAACGTAGTGCTCTGGCCATTAGGCTCTGGTCAAAAGTAGTGCACTATATAGTGAATAGGGTGCCACTTGGGACGCAAACTGGGAGTCTGTTGGCTCTGTTCCTCTAGTCTTAGACAGACCTTTAGTTTGAATTATGGCCACCACATGCTGGGACAACCACCCCAGGAGGTAATGTCACACTCTTCTTCTGGCTTCTCTTCCATTATCTCTTTCTTTCTCTCTTCTGGTCTTCATTCCTGCCAGTGTCAGAGGAATAAGGAGGAGATTGTAGAGAGATAGTGTGTCACAGCTTGCCTCTTTGGAATATATGTACTATCTAGAATGGAGACTGCCATTGTCATTTAGTCCAGTTAGCTTTTACCAGTCCTATCACATTTTAGAGAGATATACGTCTGTATGACATTACAACAGATAACTGGAAACATTTTATGTTCTTTTTAAGGCAGCTGCATTTAGAAGACAGATTTCTTCTGTCCACAGCTGTACAACTAGTGGAATTCTGGATATAGATACTGTAGTTACTGTAGTAATGTGGTTGTAGATGTATAGATGTACTGTAGTTACTGTAGTAATGTGGTTGTAGATGTATAGATGTACTGTAGTTACTGTAGTAATGCGGTTGTAGATGTATAGATGTACTGTAGTTACTGTAGTAATGCGGTGGTAGATGTATAGATGTACTGTAGTTACTGTAGTAATGCGGTTGTAGATGTATAGATGTACTGTAGTTACTGTAGTAATGCGGTTGTAGATGTATAGATGTACTGTAGTTACTGTAGTAATGCGGTTGTAGATGTATAGATGTACTGTAGTTACTGTAGTAATGCGGTTGTAGATGTATAGATGTACTGTAGTTACTGTAGTAATGCGGTTGTAGATGTATAGATGTACTGTAGTTACTGTAGTAATGTGGTTGTAGATGTATAGATGTACTGTAGTTACTGTAGTAATGCGGTTGTAGATGTATAGATGTACTGTAGTTACTGTACTAATGTAGTAATGCGGTTGTAGATGTATAGATGTACTGTAGTTACAGTAGTAATGCGGTTGTAGATGTATAGATGTACTGTAGATCTTTTCTATTTAAATTAAATTGTTGTCTCAGTTCATTCCAATATATAAATTAAATGGCTTTTTACTGTATTACAACCAACCTTTTATGTAAAATGTTCACAATATCAACATTCCCGTAACTTGTTTCGATATCATAGCGTAAACAAAATTAGCCCGACCATTTGACAGAACTAACCGCTCCTCAAAACATACAATTAATCTTTATTCTCTCTAATGCCTATGTTTTTGTATTTTTTGGGCAATGTTTTTGCCCATTTAACATACTTCTTATCAATTTGCGTGAATTAATTGATATGGCAGTAGATCCATTTACATTAATTTTAAGGTTGTGAGCTTTCTTTGACAACAAAAGGATAACTCAAAGTCATTAACCTTGACTCTAGATGTGATCAGTCGTCATGTCCTCATTTTGTATTTAGTCTGTTCAAGACGTAAATGTGTTTCAGATGACGTCTCGATATGGTATGACCCAACCAGAGCAGAGTGTGTGTGTTACACGGTCCTCATATTGTTGGCTAGCAGATATTGTACAGTTTTAACCATTTCTATAGAGTCTTGCTTAAAAACCCCAGATCCACATATTAATATTTTCATCTATAGGTCATCTATAAAACAGTATTATCCATTTCTTATCACAAATTATTTTCACATACAGTATAATGTATAATATCCTAATTTACTGTTATGGTGCTGTGTTATTACAAACAAATATTTATTCTTCATCATTTCATTCAAGGCAAGCAAGTCCAGTGGAATTATACCCTTCCAGTGTCCTACAGCAAAGCAGGTAAGAAAGCTGCATTCTTGTTATTAGATAAAATAGTTAATGTTCTTTGTAAACACATTGTGGTATTTTTGATGTGAGGAAACATTGTAGTAATTTCCAGTAAGACTTATACAAATTAATTTTAGAAAAAGACGCTATCTGCAAAATCTGAAGCGCCATCATGATCGTTATGAGAAGGCTAAAAAAGAGATAGCTGAGAGACAGAGGTCTTTCAATCAGTTCACCATAATTAATTTATCTGTGAGTATGTAGGTGTTATGCACAATGTGATGGTACTGTAGGGAGTATGATACCCCAGGTATTAATACATGTATAAGTTATTGACAGAATTAGATGCTTTTTTTCTCCATTTTTCTTCAGACCTCTACTGACCTACTTGATGAATCTTCGGATGCTACGGACTATGACGATGCAGACTATGTTCCAGACACATGTGGCAGTTTCTTGGATGCTTCTATTATAAGTACTATAAGTTCTTGTAGTAAGGAATATAAAACCACAGAAAATAATCTCCACCACAAACTGTCAGAGAACACACCATTAGGGAACGTTACAGCACACAGTGGGGATAGTACCACCAGTTCAGAGAAGCCAAGAACATTAAGTTATTCAAAGATGCGCAGCAATCCTTGTACTTCAGTAATAAGCTGCAGTGTGAATTCATCAGAGAACACATCACACCAGAAAAGCTCCATAAATGTCACACCTTTGTCAATAACAGCAAAAGGAAGCAAGTACAACAAGAAGCAATTTTGTCTTTATTGTAAAAAGGCCATTTCTAAATTGGCAAGACACCTCGAATCCATCCACAGTGAAAAGCCTGATGTTGCAATGGCTTTCAGTTTTAATAAAGGATCCCGCAAAAGAAGAGAGTTGTTACGCTCTCTTAAGAAGAGAGGAAACTTTGACCATAATGCTGAAGTGGCAAGCTGTGGCACTGGAGAGATGGTTGCCTGTAGAAGACCTAGTACTGCAAAACCATCTGATTACTACCGTCACTGCAAATTTTGCGAAGGACTGTATGCAAGAAATTCCCTATGGAGACGTGAGAAACTGCCCGAAGAAATCTGTTGAGGGAGAGCCTCAAGTTGGGCGGAAATGGATTCAATTGCACATACCAAGACCTGACTCAGTTAAGGAAGCTGTTTGGAAGATTGTTTGTGAAATGAACCAGGATGACGTTTCCTCGGTTGTAAGGAGTGAAACTGAAATCCTTTGTATCGGCGAGTCAGTGTTAAATTCCAGGAAACCATATGAGAAAAGGAATGACTACGCACGCCAAAAAATGAGAGAGATGGCAAGACTATTGATAACGGCAAGGGCTATAACACCATTGAAGAGCACCGAAGACCTTGTTATGCCCTGTAACTTTCCCCATGTGATACAGGCAGTAAGATCTGTTGCTGGTTATGATGTTGAAAGCAACTCGTATAAAATCCCATCATTGGCTTTGAAATTGGGACACAGTTTAGCCAAAGTTGCAGGCATTGTGCAATGCAATGCCATCATTGAAAATCGCCCTGCTGTTGCAGAGTCTGCAAAGCAATTTGCCACTTTACATCAGAAAAAGTGGACAGAGTCCATTTCAGCTACCGCGTTGGGTACACTTCAACAAGCCAAATGGAATAAACCACAGGTTTGACCCTTTACAGAGGATGTGTCGGCGCTGCACAAGTTTCTTGCTACTGAGCGTGCTAAGTGTATGAAGGACCTTGAGGAAGAACCCAACAGCAAAAGCTTTGGAAATCTTGCTAAAGTGACTTTGACGCAGGTAGTACTATTTAACAGAAGGAGGGAAGGGGAAGTTTCAAAAATGGAGCTTCAGTCTTTCACATCCAGGGATCTTACGGAGCTGAATCCAGACATTGTGAGTGGCCTTACTGACTTTGAGAGGAAGCTTGCAGAGCACTTTGAGAGAGTTGAGATTCGAGGTAAAAGGTCAAGAAAGGTTCCAGTGCTTCTAACCCCTGACATGATTGCTGCTATGGACCTCCTCATGATAAGCAGGAAAGAGTGTCAAATCCACAAAGAAAATGTGTACATGTTTGCACGGCCAGGTATCCTTTCCCATTACAGAGGCTCCGACTGCTTTCGCAAGTATGCAAATCAATGCGGCGCAAAGAACCCAGAGGCACCTTTCTAGGACATGACATCCATGTCCATAGAGAATTCTATCGGCTTCCAGAGAGTACCCTGCAGCTCGCAAAAGTCAGCAAACTGTTGATAGCAATCGAAAAAGGAAGACTGCCTTACCTGCAGGGGAAAGGGCTGGATGACATTGAGGTCAATCCTGAAGTTAAAACTTTGTTTGAAATATAGTTTTTAGCAACTTCAAATATAACTATTATAAGTGTTGTTAGTCCTTCATTTAAATAATTGGCCGTAAATGTTTTTTACCCAACCAGATGAAGTAGAAATGAGTGATGATGATTCCAGCGAAGAATCCATTGCTGACCTACATCAATGCAAAGGTATCCTGACTTGTATATATGTGGTAATATCTTTAAGTTATGTCACATAAATGCACATTTCTGTTGGGATTATCGAAACGATCCTCTATCTGTTTTTAAACAATCACATTGGTGGTGATAAGTAATTCCACATTTATGGATTTGCAATCAGTTTATGTTTATATCTGAAATATCAGTTAATATCTAATGTAGAATTGCGTATTGCCTGACATTGAGGTTGTTTACAGTGAATAATACAAGCAAGCAAATGTATTGTCATAAAGCTCATAGAAAATAATCACATTCATTATTACTTTGCAAAGGCTCAACAACAGAAACTTCTAGGGACCAGACACTTCTGAGGCAAACACAAGAGTCAACCACCCTGGATAACATGGAGGGCACTCCTGAGTCAACCACCCTGGATAACATGGAGGGCACTCCTGAGCCAACCACCCTGGATAACATGGAGGGCACTCCTGAGTCAACCACCCTGGATAACATGGAGGGCACTCCTTAGCCAACCACCCTGGATAACATGGAGGGCACTCCTGAGCCAACCACCCTGGATAACATGGAGGGCACTCCTGAGTCAACCACCCTGGATAACATGGAGGGCACTCCTGAGCCAACCACCCTGGATAACATGAGCAACACACAACCAAGACATGGTAAAATAGTCACATCCCAAGCTTCCTCAAAGTGCTCCAAAGGAAAGCAAGGTTAGTAAGCATTTTGTATTCACATGTATTGATAACATCATATAACTACTAACTAGAATCCTTTGTATCATATCCTCCATTTGTCACTTTAACAGAGCTCATTGTTAATCAGCTGTATTTTGTTTGCATTTATGAAAGCTGTGAAGGTGAGAAGCAAGTGGACAGGTGATGAAGTGAAAGCTGTTGAGCGGCATTTGCTTAATTTCATAACAAGTTGCAGAATACCAGGTAAAAAGGACTGTGACTCCTGCCTACAAGCAGAGCCAGTAGCTCTGAAAGACAGAGACTGGTTTGCTATCAAATATCCACAACAGAAACGTAGCATTAAAAAGGAAGATGAATAGATAGAACTAGAGCCAACTGTAGCTCAGGTACCATCCAATTCCAATCAGCTTCTCCTCAGATAGTGTTAATATCTGTGGGTTTCATTTTCATATTATTTTCCTTAAATGATTTATATTTTTGGTTCTTGTACAAACATGCCACATAGGCTCGACTGTAGATCCAACATGTTCGTATTGTTTATGTATAATTGAGGGCTATTAATGAGCATATGTTTGCCACTTATGGTCACATGTTTTTGGAATAACAGTTGATGATATAGGTTAATACTCTGCTCTCATTGACAGGGAAAAGAGATAAACAGTCCTTAAAGGGATTGTTATTGTTCCCAAGTTTTCAGCAGCACTTTGTTCTTAACCACAAGTTGTTGAATGTGGCAAGGTGTTTCAATTACTGTTAAACTATTACCATTTCAATGGGTGCTTGTAACAGGCCTTGTGTATAGTAACTTGCACTACGTAAATATGATGTAAATCCCTACGTTATTTAGACAGTTAGCTGAATATACTGTACACTGTCATGTTTCATAAAAGCTGGATGCTTTAATAGAGAGTTTCTCATTCATTTTAAACATGCCATTTCTACTGCCTTGTGCATAGCAGGGAAGGAGGCAAAGTGTAGGTGGTCTATTCTGGGTATTCAATTGATTTGTTAATTTGCATATTTTCACTGGCACTCAATAAAAGTAAGAAAGGCATAAAGTGTTCCCTCTTTTTTTACATTAATATTGACTGCAAATGTATATATATATATATATATATATATATATATATATATATATATATATATATATATATACAGTGGGGGGGAAAAGTATTTAGTCAGCCACCAATTGTGCAAGTTCTCCCACTTAAAAAGATGAGAGAGGCCTGTAATTTTCATCATAGGTACACGTCAACTATGACAGACAAAATGAGAAAAAAAATCCAGAAAATCACATTGTAGGATTTTTTATGAATTTATTTGGAAATTATGGTGGAAAATAAGTATTTGGTCAATAACAAAAATGTATCTCAATACTTTGTTATATACCCTTTGTTGGCAATGACACAGGTCAAACGTTTTCTGTAAGTCTTCACAAGGTTTTCACACACTGTTGCTGGTATTTTGGCCCATTCCTCCATGCAGATCTCCTCTAGAGCAGTGATGTTTTGGGGCTGTCGCTGGGCAACACGGACTTTCAACTCCCTCCAAAGATGTTCTATGGGGTTGAGATCATTACAAGACCATGGTGCTTGCCTACGGAGCTGTGAGGGGAACGGCACCTCCATACCTTCAGGCTCTGATCAGGCCCTACACCCAAACAAGGGCACTGCGTTCATCCACCTCTGGCCTGCTGGCCCCCCTACCTCTGAGGAAGCACAGTTCCCGCTCAGCCCAGTCAAAACTGTTCGCTGCTCTGGCACCCCAATGGTGGAACAAGCTCCCTCACGACGCCAGGACAGCGGAGTCAATCACCACCTTCCGGAGACACCTGAAAACCCACCTCTTTAAGGAATACCTGGGATAGGATAAAGTAATCCTTCTAACCCCCCCCCCCCCCCCTTAAAAGATTTAGATGCACTATTGTAAAGTGGTTGTTCCACTGGATATCATAAGGTGAATGCACCAATTTGTAAGTCGCTCTGGATAAGAGGGTCTGCTAAATGACTTAAATGTAAATGTAAATGAGATCTGGAGACTGGCTAGGCCACTCCAGGACCTTGAAATGCTTCTTACGAAGCCACTCCTTCATTGCCCGGGCGGTGTGTTTGGGATCATTGTCATGCTGAAAGACCCAGCCACGTTTCATCTTCAATGCCCTTGCTGATGGAAGGAGGTTTTCACTCAAAATCTCACGATACATTCATTCTTTCCTTTACACGGATCAGTCGTCCTGGTCCCTTTGCAGAAAAACAGCCCCAAAGCATGATGTTTCCACCCCCATGCTTCACAGTAGGTATGGTGTTCTTTGGATGCAACTCAGCATTCTTTGTCCTCCAAACACAACGAGTTGAGTTTTTACCAAAAAGTTATATTTTGTTTTCATCTGACCATATGACATTCTCCCAATCATCTTCTGGATCATCCAAATGCTCTCTAGCAAACTTCAGACGGGCCTGGACATGTACTGGCTTAAGCAGGGGGACACGTCCGGCACTGCAGGATTTGAGTCCCTGGCGACGTAGTGTGTTACTGATGGTAGGCTTTGTTACTTTGGTCCCAGCTCTCTGCAGGTCATTCAATAGGTCCCCCCGTGTGGTTCTGGGATTTTTGCTCACCGTTCTTGTGATCATTTTGACCCCACGGAGTGAGATCTTGCGTGGAGCCCCAGATCGAGGGAGATTATCAGTGGTCTTGTATGTCTTCCATTTCCTAATAATTGCTCCCACAGTTGATTTCTTCAAACCAAGCTGCTTACCTATTGCAGATTCAGTCTTCCCAGCCT
This sequence comes from Salmo salar, assembly GCF_965601325.2. Classification (NCBI taxonomy): domain Eukaryota; kingdom Metazoa; phylum Chordata; class Actinopteri; order Salmoniformes; family Salmonidae; genus Salmo; species Salmo salar. The sequence goes on along the minus strand of NW_027675524.1, from coordinate 75,894 downwards.
GGTGCAGGTCTACAATTTGGTTTCTGGTGTCCTTTGACAGCTCTTTGGTCTTGGCCATAGTGGAGTTTGGAGTGTGACTGTTTGAGGTTGTGGACAGGTGTCTTTTATACTGATAACAAGTTCAAACAGGTGCCATTAAGCTCTCTGGGCTAGGGGGGACGAATGCGTCCCACCTACGCAACAGCCAGTCTAATCCAGTAGCGCAATTTTCAAATACCTTAAAAATCCTATTACTTCAATTTCTCAAACATATGACTATTTTACAGCTATTTAAAGACAAGACTCTCGTTAATCTAACCACACTGTCCGATTTCAAAAAGGCTTTACAACGAAAACAAAACATTAGATTATGTCAGCAGAGTACCAAGCCAGAAATAATCAGACACCCATTTTTCAAGCTAGCATATAATGTCACAAAAACCCAGAAGACAGCTAAATGCAGCACTAACCTTTGAGGATCTTCATCAGATGACAACTCTAGGACATTATGTTATACAATACATGCATGTTTTGTTCAATCAAGTTCATATTTATATCAAAAACCAGCTTTTTACATTAGCATGTGACGTTCAGAACTAGCATAACCCCCGCAAACTTCCGGCGAATCACTAACAATTTACTAAATTACTCACGATAAACGTTCACAAAAAGCATAACAATTATTTTAAGAATTATAGATACAGAACTCCTCTATGCACTCGATATGTCCGATTTTAAAATAGCTTTTTGGTGAAAGCACATTTTGCAATATTCTAAGTACATAGCCCAGCCATCACGGGCTAGCTATTTAGACACCCGGCAAGTTTAGCACTCACCAATATCAGATTTAATATTACAAAAGTTTGATTACCTTTTGTTGTCTTCATCAGAATGCACTCCCAGGACTGCTACTTCAATAACAAATGTTGGTTTGGTCCAAAATAATCCATCGTTATATCCGAATAGCGGCGTTTTGTTCGTGCGTTCCAGAAGCTGTCCGAAATGGTAAATCAGGGTCGCGCGCATGGCGCAATTCGTGACAAAAAAAATCTAAATATTCCATTACCGTACTTCGAAGCATGTCAACCTCTGTTTAAAATCCATTTTTATGCCATTTTTCTCGTAAAAAAGCGATAATATTCCGACCGGGAATGTCCATTTAGCTAAACAGAGGAAAGAAAACAAGGCTTTCGGTCGACGCGGGCACGAGCCTGAGTCTCACAGTACTGTAACCAGCCACTACCCAAACGCGCTACTTTGTTTCAGCCAGAGCCTGCAAAGCCACGATTCAGCGTTTTGCCGCCTTCTGAGAGCCTATGGCAGCCGTAGGAAGTGTCACGGGACAGCTAAGATCCTCACTCTTCAATAAACAGAGACAAGAAGAACGACACCTTGTCAGACAGGCCACTTCCTGCATGAAATCTTCTCAGGTTTTTGCCTGCCATATGAGTTCTGTTATACTCAAAGACACCATTCAAACAGTTTTAGAAGCTTTAGGGTGTTTTCTATCCAAAGCCAATAATTATATGCATATTCTAGTTACTGGGCAGGAGTAGTAACCAGATTAAATCGGGTACGTTTTTTATCCAGCCGTGTCAATACTGCCCCCTATCCATAAAAGGTTAAAGAAGAGGAGGGGCATTTGTAAGGGGTATGACATATGGTATGACCAAATGTCAGGTATAAAATGCTGTGTACATTGTATGATATTCAGAGCTCTCGTAAATAAACATTCTGACCAATTGTAGGCTGGCTCTCCGTCTGCTTCATTCAACCAGAATCTTACACCCTCTGGGATGGCAGACTGAGTAGTTTAATTGAAGTTCAGTTTATGAACATTGGGAACAGAATTCCCATGACAGAAGGTAGAAACTAGGGCCTGTAGGACCTGCCTTGTTGATAGTGTTGTTAAGAAGGTAGAGCAGGGCTTTATTATGGACAGACTTCTCCCCATCTTAGCTACTGTCGTATCAATATGTTTTGACCATGGCAGTTTACAATCCAGGGTTACTCCAAGCAGTTTAGTCTCCTCAACTTGCTCAATTTCCACATTATTCATTACAAGATGAACAGGTGAGCAGTACGCGTCTATGAAATGAGAGCATGAACAGTGTGAGGACCGTTAAAACGTCTTAGGGCTAGAGGGCAGTTTTCGGAAGTTCGGAGAGTCTGGCGAGCCCAAAGTAAAATGCCTGTTACTCAGGCCCAGAAGCTATGCATAGAATTGGTAGATTTGGAAAGAAAACACTCTGACGTTTCCAAAATTATTAAAATAATGTCTGTGAGTATAACAGAACAGATATGGCAGGCGAAAACCCGAAGAATATCCGACCAAAAAATAAATAAATAAAATCACAGGCTCATATTTTGTAAAGCTATTGAAAACTCCTATGTCCGTCACCCAGATTGCAATTCATAATAGCTTCCACTAGATGTCAACAGTATTTATTCAAGGTTTTGAGGCTTCAATTTTGAAAAATAAATAAATATTTACACTTTCAGTGAGCTGACTGCTTGGGTCACATCAGTGTTTTTGCGCGCAATGGAGAGGGTGCGCACTTGCGAATTTGGCATTCCTATTGAACACAGTACTTTCCGTATGAAATATTATAGTTTATTTACATTTTAGACAACCTGAGGATGATATAGACCCATTATTTGACTTGTTTGGACTAAATTTACTGGTAGCTTTTAGAACTTCTTTGTCTGCATGTTGAAGGAGTGGATTTCTGAAGTCATGGCGCCTGCTAAACAGACTATTTTGGGATATAAAGAAGGACTTTATCGAACAAAACGACCATTCATTGTGTAGCTGGGACGCTTGGGATTGCAAACAGAGGAAGATCTTCAAAGGTAAGGGATTTATTTTATCGCTATTTGGGATTCTGTGACTCCTCTGCTTGTTTGGAAAATATGTTGTTGTGGGGTGCTGTCCTCAGATAATCGAATGCTATGCTTTCACCGTAAAGCCTTTTTGAAATCTGACAACGCAGTTCGATTGCCAAGATTCTAAGCTTTTAAATGATGTATGACACTTGTAATTTCATGAATGTTTAACCTCTTAGGGCTAGGGGGCAGTATTTACACCGCCGGATAAAAAACGTACTCGATTTAATCTGGTTACTACTCCTACCCAGTAACTAGAATATGCATATACTTATTAGATATGGATAGAAAACACCCTAAAGTTTCTAAAACTGTTTGAATGGTGTCTGTGAGTATAACAGAACTCATATGGCAGGCAAAAACCTGAGAGATTCCTTTACAGGAAGTGGCCTGTCTGACCATTTATTGGCTCTCTTTGACATCTCTTTCCAAAACAAAGGATCTCTGCGGTAACGTGACACTTCCCACGGCTCCAATAGGCTCTCAGAGCCCGGGAAAAAGCTGAATGTCGTCATTCCAGCCCCAGGCTGAAACACATTATCGCCTTTGTCAAGTGGCCGATCAAGGGACAGTGGGCTTAGGCGCGTGCACTGGTCGCCCCCGTCTTTCTTTTTTTTCCTCTATTTACCGAAACGCAGATTCCCGGTCGGAATATTATCGCTTTTTTACGAGATAAATTGCATAAAAATTGATTTTAAACAGCGTACCCGAGTTAATCTGATTATTACTCCTGCCCAGTAACTAGAATATGCATATACTTATTACATATGGATAGAAAATACCCTAAAGTTTCTAAAACTGTTTGAATGGTGTCTGTGAGTATAACTGAACTCATTTGGCAGGCAAAAATCTGAGACGGTTTCATGCATGAAGTGGCCTGTCTGACAAGGTATCGTTCTTCTTGTCTCTGTTTATTGAAGAGTGAGGATCTTAGCTGTCCCGTGACACTTCCTACGGCTGCCATAGGCTCTCAGAAGGCGGCAAAACGCAGAATCGTGGCTTTGCAGGCTCTGGCTGAAAAAAAGTAGCGCGTTTGGGTAGTGGCTGGTTACAGTACTGTGAGACTCAGGCTCGTGCCCGCATGACCGAAAGGTTTGTTTTCATTCCTCTGTTTAGCTAAATGGACATTCCCGGTCGGAATATTATCGCTTTTTTACGAGAAAAATGGCATAAAAATGGATTTTAAACAGCGGTTGACATGCTTCGAAGTACGGTAATGGAATATTTAGATTTTTTTTGTCACGAATTGCGCCATGCGCACAACCCTGATTTACCATTTCAGATAGTGTCTGGGACGCACTAACAAAACGCCGCTATTCGGATATAACGATGGATTATTTTGGACCAAACCAACATTTGTTATTGAAGTAGCAGTCCTGGGAGTGCATTCTGACGAAGACAACAAAAGGTAATCAAACTTTTATAATAGTAAATATGATTATGGTGAGTGCTAAACTTGCCGGGTGTCTAAATAGCTAGCCCGTGATGCCTGGGCTATGTACTTAGAATATTGCAAAATGTGCTTTCACCAAAAAGCTATTTTAATAAAATCGGACATATCGAGTGCATAGAGGAGGTCTGTATCTATAATTCTTAAAATAATTGTTATGCTTTTTGTGAACGTTTATCGTGAGTAATTTAGTAAAATGTTAGCGAATTTACCGGAAGTTTGCAGGGGGTATGCTAGTTCTGAACGTCACATGCTAATGTAAAAAGCTGGTTTTTGATATAAATATGAACTTGATTGAACAAAACATGCATGTATTGTATAACATAATGTCCTAGGGTTGTCATCTGATGAAGATCATCAAAGGTTGGTGCTGCATTTAGCTGTCTTCTGGGTTTTTGTGACATTATATGCTAGCTTGAAAAATGGGTGTCTGATTATTTCTGGCTTGGTACTCTGCTTACATAATCTAATGTTTTGCTTTCGTTGTAAAGCCTTTTTGAAATCAGACAGTGTGGTTAGATTAACGAGAGTCTTGTCTTTAAATAGCTGTAAAATAGTCATATGTTTGAGAAATTGAAGTAATAGGATTTTTAAGGTTTTGAAAATCGCGCCACAGGCTTCAAGTGGCTGTTACGTAGGTGGGACGAATTCGTCCCGCCTAGCCCAGAGAGGTTAAAATGTAATATTGTCATTCTAAGATTTATAGATGAATATCTCTTGAAAGCACCTGTCGTACCAGATTTAAAAATAACTTTACTGGGTAATCACACTTAGCGCCACAGCAGTTTCGAAATATTCCTTTTTTTTCACATTTAGGTTCGTTCAAACATGTCAAACGTTGTATAACATAAATCTTCAGGGCCTGTTTCAACAAGAGAGCCAATAAGATTCGAGGGGGATGATTTCATCGTGTTTCAAAACGTTTCCAAAGGTGGGGGTCATAATGGCGTCATAATGGTGATGGCCCTCCCCCTGTGACCCTGTGACCAATTTCCAACGCGTCTCATTCACTGAGTTTCGACAGTAGAAGGCTCAAAACACTTTGTAAAGACTGGCGACATCTTGTGGAAGCAATAGGAAGTGCTCAATAAACGATATCGCACGGTGTGAATAATAGGCGACGACGTGAAGTTGAGTCCACAATTCAGAATGCCACTTCATGTTTCAATCGGTCTCGGGGTTTTGACTGCCATATGAGTTCTGTTATACTCACAGACACCATTCAAACAGTTTTAGAAACTTTAGGGTGTTTTCTATCCACATGTATTAATTATATGCATATCCTAGCTTCTGAGTCTGATTAGTAGGCCGTTGAAAATGGGCACGAATTTTTTCCAAAATGCGCTGTGGCGCCCCCTATCCTAGGGTAACATCAAGAGGTTAAGTATATAGGATATATTCTAAGCCAACAGGACAGGGATATATGACATCTGTGGTGATCATGAAGAGTATGGAGATACATTTAACTCTGGCATTCTATATGGTTTACCTGATCAGCTAAAATGTAATCTATTATTTAAAGAGATAGATCCTAGTAAACCAACTACCCTAATCGTGTCCACCCAGTAAGTTGGGACCACTTCTTCCCATTTAATATACTTATCTATTATAAAAAATTTTTTTTAAGTAGTTCGTTTTCCAATAGGCCACAAAGTGTTTCCGAACCTGCTCTACTATCCCCCCTGTTGACACATGGCTCTGCCCATGTGTCAATCTTGCCGCATCTCTAAACAATGACTTAAGTAGTATTGGTAACTTATCATGATACCAAATACCGTCCTTATATAAATTGCTCCTAACTTCTCCCATTTCGAAATCCCTTTCACTGGTGCTCTAGACTGACAATTTTAATATAGCTTTGTCTATGTTTACTTCCTCTTTTAAGAACTGCTGTGTCGACGGCTGCGGTTTAAGACCTGCCTTTTTCGTTTCCGCATCTGCTTTTCTGTTGTTGTTACTGACACTATCTGTCCCTCTAATGTGGGCCTCACATTTACAAATAGCTAACTTTTCTGGCAAAAGTACAGCATCTAATAGATTCAAAATCAACTGAGCGTGTGTAATAGGTTTCCCAGGAGTGGTTACCATTCCCCTGCTTCTCCATTGGGCTGCAAATATGTGTACTGTGTTAAATGCATAGGCACTGTCTTTGTAAATAGTAATACGTTTTCCTGTCCCTAACTGACACGCACGGGTAAGTGCTACTATTTCTGCTTATTGTGCTGAATAGTTTCTCGGTAACGGCTCTGCTTCCAAGACCTCTGTGTCTGTAACTATAGCATATCCTGTCGCATTAGTGCCATCATGGTTTTTTCTTGATGATCGATCTACAAACATAGTCAGTTCCCCATCAGGTAAAGCTAGATAAGTCAAATCGGGTCTTGGTACGACAACTTTCTCAGTTTCTGTTACACAATCATGTGGGCTGCCATCTGTTGCAATATCCTATTGTCAAATTAGGCATGTTCAAAAGAATTATCATACAAGACAAATGTCTAGCTGGTGACCTGTAAGCCATCTTATGTTCTAACAACAGTATGGATACGGCATGAGGAACTTTTAAAGTCAAATCATGATAGAGCACAACAGATGCCGAGTCCTCAACTGCCTGAGCTGCTGCCACCACAGACAGCAAACATAGTGGCATGGCTTGGGCTACTTCATCTAATCGGGAGGAATAATAAGCATTAGGCCTATTTCTCTCCCCCCCCCCGTGTCTCTGGGTTAGTACTGACGTCATGAATCCTTCCCTACAGTCTACTGTCTGTGTAAAAGGACAATCATATCTGGGAAACGCTAGGACAGAGCTAGTTGTCAATAACTTCTTTATCGTTACAAACTGGTTCTCAACCTCATCTGTCCACTTGATCTTATCTTTTGCTGCCATAGCTTTACCATATATCAACTCACTAAGCTTCCCTGTATGTAATGCAAAGTGGGGTATCTACGCACGACAATAGTTAACCTGTTAGGGCTAGGGGGCAGCATTGACACGGCTGGATAAAAAACATACCCGATTTAATCTGGTTACCACTCCTACTCAGTAACTAGAATATGCATATACTTATTACATATGGATAGAAAACACCCTAAATTTTCTAAAACTGTTTGAATGGTGTCTGTGAGTATAACAGAACTCAAATGGCAGGTCAAAACCTGAGAGATTCCTTTACAGGAAGTGGCCTGTCTGACCATTTCTGGAACTTCTTTGCCATCTCTATCATTTACTAAGGATCTCTGCTCTAACGTGACACTTCCCACGTCGTCCATAGGCTCTCATAGCCCGGGAAAAAAGAGAATGTCGTCATTCCAGCCCCAGGCTGAAACACATTATCGCCTTTCTCAAGTGGCCCATCAAGAGACACTAGCTTATGCGCGTGACCCCGACCGCCCCCGCCTTTGGGATTTTTTCCTCTGTTTGCCGAAAAGGAGATTCCCTGTCGGAATTTTACCGCTTTTCTACGAGAAAAATGACGTAAAAATTGATTTTAAACAGCGGTTGACATGCTTCGACGTACGGCAATTGAATACTTTGAATTTTATTGTCAGGAATTGCGCCAAGCGCGCGACACTTCTTTACTATTTCGGATAGTGTCTGGAACGCACGAACAAAACGCCGCTATTCGGATATAACGATGGATTATTTTGGACCAAACCAACATTTGTTATTGAAGTAGACGTCCTGGGTGTGCATTCTGACGAAGACAACAAAAGGTAATGACATTTTTATAATAGTAAATATGATTATGGTGAGTGCTAAACTTGCCGGGTGTCTAAATAGCGAGCCCGTGATGCCTGGGCTATATACTTAGAATATTGCAAAATGTGCTTTCACCAAAAAGCTATTTTAAAATCGGACATATCGAGTGCATAGAGGAGGTCTGTATCTATAATTCTTAAAATAATTGTTATGCTTTTTGTGAACGTTTATCGTGAGTAATTTAGTAAAATGTTAGCGAATTCCCCGTAAGTTTGCGGGGGGTATGCTAGTTCTGAACGTCACATGCTAATGTAAAAAGCTGGTTTTTGATATAAATATGAACTTGATTGAACAAAACATGCATGTATTGTATAACATAATGTCCTAGGGTTGTCATCTGATGAAGATCATCAAAGGTGAGTGCTGCATTTAGCTGTCTTCTGGGTTTTGGTGACATTATATGCTGGCTTGAAAAATGGGTGTCTGATTATTTCTGGCTTGGTACTCTGCTGACATAATCTAATGTTTTGCTTTCGTTGTAAAGCCTTTTTGAAATCGGACAGTGTGGTTAGATTAACGAGAGTCTTATCTTTAAATGGCTGTAAAATAGTCATATGTTTGAGAAATTGAAGTAATAGGATTTTGAAGATTTTGAAAATCGCGCCACAGGCTGGCAGTGGATGTTACGTAGGTGGGACGAATTCGTCCCGCCGGTCCCATAGAGGTTAATCATTCCAAGAAAACTCATCTGTTTCTTATTGAGTGGTTTAGGTGCTTCTAGAATGGCTGTCTTTCTGGTGGAATTAAGTGTTCTCCCTTCCTGTCTTATTGTGTGTCCCAAATAAATGACCTGTTCCTGCCAGAGCTGTAACTTCCTCTTATTAACTTTATGACCTTGTTCTGCTAAGAACACTAACAGAGCTAGAGTGTTCGCTTTACAGCCCCCCTGGGAGGGATTCGCCACCAATATGTCATCTTCATATATTCAAATGTGGCTCTCCTCTGGAGGGTCAAATCTTCCTAAATTACTCCTAATTACTTTTTAAAAAATCATATAATACCCTTTTATATATCCATTCCCTCCCTTAAAAGGTAAAGCCAAACCAACCTTGGCTATCAGGATATACTACTTATACTAAAATAAAAATACATTAACCTGTTAGGGCTAGGGGGCAGCATTTGCACGTCTGCATAAAAAAATTTACCCGATTTAATCTGGTTACTAATCCTACCCAGTAACTAGAATATGCATATACTTATTATATATGGATAGAAAACTCTAAAGTTTCTAAAACTGTTTGAATGGTGTCTGTGAGTATAACAGAACTCATTTGGCAGGCAAAACCCTGAGACATTTTCTGACAGGAAGTGGATACCTGATGTGTTGTATTGACTTTAAACCTATCCCATTGAAAAACACAGGGGCTGAGGAATATTTTGGCACTTCCTATTGCTTCCACTAGATGTCACCAGCCTTTACAAAGTGTTTTGAGTCTTCTGGAGGGAGATCTGACCGAACAAGAGCCATGGAACGATGATGTCCCATTAGACACCTGGCGCGCGAGTTCATGTTGGGTACCCTCGTTCCAATACGTTATAAAAGAGTATGCATTCGTCCACCTTGAATATTATTCATGTTCTGGTTAAAAAAGGCCCTAATGATTTATGCTATACAACGTTTGACATGTTTGAACGAACGGAAATATATTTTTTCCCCTCGTTCATGACGAGAAGTCCGGCTGGCTTAGATCATGTGCTAACAAGACGGAGATTTTTGGACATAAATGATGAGCTTTTTTGAACAAAACTACATTCGTTATGGACCTGTGATACCTGGAAGTGACATCTGATGAAGAGAATCAAAGGTAATGGATTATTTACATAGTATTTTCGATTTTAGATCTCCCCAACATGACGTCTAGTCTGTATCGCAACGCGTATTTTTCTGGGCGCAGTGCTCAGATTATTGCAAAGTGTGATTTCCCAGTAAGGTTATTTTTAAATCTGGCAAGTTGATTGCGTTCAAGAGATGTAAATCTATAATTCTTTAAATGACAATATAATATTTTACCAATGTTTTCTAATTTTAATTATTTAATTTGTGACGCTGACTTGACTGCCGGTTATTGGAGGGAAACGATTTCCTCAACATCAATGCCATAGTAAAACGCTGTTTTTGGATATAAATATGAACTTGATAGAACTAAAAATGCATGCATTGTCTAACATAATGTCCTAGGAGTGTCATCTGATGGAGATTGTAAAAGGTTAGTGCATCATTTTAGCTGGTTTTATGGTTTTGGTGACCCTGTCTTTGACTTGACAAAACATTACACACAACTCTTGTAAATGTACTGTCCTAACATACTCTAAATTTATGCTTTCGCCGTAAAACCTTTTTGAAATCGTAAAACGTGGTTAGATTAAGGAGATGTTTATCTTTCAAATGGTGTAAAATAGTTGTATTTTTGAAAAATTTGAATTTTGACATTTATTTGGATTCAAATTTGCCGCTCTTGAAATGCACCTGCTGTTGATGGAGTGCACCACGGGTGGCACGCTAGCGTCCCACCTAGCCCATAGAGGTTAACCAAAATCTGGTACACATAAAGATCCAGGTATTACACTCTAAATCACCTCTTATAGTAGCCGAGTAGATATAACATCCTCCAGTCATTACTCGGCGCTGCTTTCTTTACCAAAAACATTGGAGAATTGCACTATGCTTCATCTCCTTCTCTGATTACTCCCCCTTCTACCCATTCCTCAAATATGGGAGTAATCCCTTTTATTACCTCGGGCTTCATTAAATTTTACTTCTGGTATGGTCTATGATTAGATTTCGGCAATACCTGTATTGGAATTACCCCTTTAATTAATCCTACATCTGCTGGACCTTGTGACCATAAGTGCTCAGGGACTATTTGTAATTCTAATTCCTGTTCTTCTGTTAACAGGTAACTTCTGTTAACAGGTATGCCTCTCCTCAGTTATACCCTCCTCGGATTATACCCTGATGAAGACAGCTTGGCTGTCGAAACGTTGCATCTGAGCTCCTAGGGTGTGCGGCTCTCCCTTATTTTCATGCCTCTCCTCAGTACCTCCCACATTCACTCAAATGTACCACAGGAACACTATTAGCTCTCCAATATAGCTTCCTACGATATCTATCGGTTGATGGACTATGCTGATCTCCACTCATCATGTCTGCCCAGTCTGTGATTCTCTTTCCCTTAAATATCCACTGACATGTCCTCCCACCCTTCTGAAGGTTCTTTCGCAAGAGAGACATGGGGGCCACACCTTTCCCTGAACAGTCTTTGTGTCTGATGCTGTGGCTCTACTTCCCCTGCTGCATGTGTACTGTCATAGTGGAACCACTTTAGCCCTATAATTCTCTCTGTGGTTTTAAGTAATGCCTCCTCATAGACTGGATTGGGGCCTGGGTGTCTATTATACCACAGAGGGCAGTGTAAGTCATCGGGGGGCATCTTAGTGAGGCCTGGTACTGCATCATCCGCAAGTTCCATCAAGGTTTTAGGATTATCCGTTACTCCCCCCCTTAACAGATCTTGACTCTACCAATAGCACGGTTCCCTGCAAACTACCATGTTGTCTTGAACAATGTGTGCCATCATTCCCCATTCAATGGGAGTGACAGCTACATTTAATTTGGTCATTACATCACGTCCCAGCAGGTTCACAGTTTGGATATCAAGACAGGGACGGTTGCCTCCCCTCCAGACTGCTCATGTTTTAAATTGATTGGTGAGGACAACCTTTCCATGAATTGATGTCCATGAAGCTGAGCGAACTATAATCTTTTCCCCATATATTCTTACTCCCTCAGGTTTATCAGCAGCACAGATCGCTGTACGGCATGCTCCTCTGTCACAAAGAAATTGTATTTTCTTTCCCATTACCGTCAATATCAACTGTGGTTTCTGTTCCTGTTGTAATGCCAAATCAATGGTTGCCAATTCAAACACTTCACAATTTGGTTCTGTTACCCCCTCGTCTAGTTCACTCAGATCTTCCCCCTCCTCTGAATCTAGTCATGCCTCATCCTCTTTTTCCTCCTTCCCTGAATCGGGCTGTGGGCGCCTATTGTTCTTCTCTCCCTTCCCACCCCGATTGTCACGCCTGCCTTTCCCCTTATGTCTGCAGATACGGTGATTGTGTCCTACTTGGTTACAGTATTTGCAGGGTGTTTTACAGTCCCTGGTGAAATGTCCTGTTTTATCACAATTAAAACACCGCTTCTCTCCGTCTCTGTCATCGTGTTTCCCTGTTTTTCCCCTCCTGTCTACAGAGTCTCTGCTCCTCCCCGCTAGTTCCCCTAGGGTTGCTACCAGGTACTCTGCTCTTTTCTGTTCTTTTTTCATTCTGTCGTTTTTCCCATCCTGCTCATAGTGAACGGCATATCTCTTTACCTCTGCCAGAGTTGCTGTTCCCTACCCTACTAGAGTCTTTTTTATGGTACGACTTATCTCTGGGCGCATTCCACTGAGGGAAGCTATTTTCAGTTGTTGGTGATATGCTGTATCGTTCCCCTGGGCTACTGGTGGCTCTATTAACCCACTGTTGGCATTGAAAACATATTTCAGCCTCTCTAGGTACTGACTTATGGTCTCACTGTCTCCCTGCTTACATTCGTGGACCTTGGAAAAATCGGCATGTCGGTGATAGTGTTCCCTCAGATTATTACACAGCTGTGCTATTTTGTCGGCATATGGCCCATCTGCTGCCCAGGGCAATACCACCAAATCATTATGTCCAGGTACCCACTGTCCCCGGACTGCTGCCCAGTCCTTCCCCACCAGCTGTCTTACTGCTCTCTCAATCTCCCCTGTGTCTAGCTTAAAGCTGGCTGCTAGACCTTCCAGATCTCTTCTGAACCCTTCTATACCTGTCTTAGGATGCACTACACCCTCTACGGCTCGGACCACATCTCTCTGTGTCCATGCCCTGTATACATCCAGAGTGGCCAGTGCCCCATCATCCCCAGCCCGTGGGTTTGGCAATGCTATCATAGGGTACTGGCCACTCTCCCCATCCTCCTCTATCCATTCTGAATCTCCCTGGCTTCTGACTCTGATTATGGGGATCCAGTCTACTGAGGGCCTTAGGTCTTCCACACTTATGTCCTAGTCCCCGTCTATCTTTTTCCCATTCTTGGGTTAATTTTCTGAACTCTCTATCCTCACTCTTTCTCCTTACTGGCTCAGTACTCTCCTCTCTCAACTTCAGTAGTTCCTCTCTCTCCTTTCGCTGTTCTTCCAGCAGCCTTCTCAGGGCTTTGACTGTCCTGTCCTCTTCACTATCTTCATGTCTATGTTTGACCATTAAGTTCGTACTTCTTTCTCCATTTTGGGCCAAAATAAATGTTCCTTTTATCCTTGGATTCCATATACCTCTCATCCCCAGTTAATTCCGGGGACCTCCTTTGAGGATTTACCACCCATGTTATTCAATTACCTTCCTTGTTATTATGCTTATTCTCACAATCTATGTGTGTGCTTTTACTGTTTTTATACTTAAATCTTACAATCTATATATTTTAACTTGTCCCAGACAACTTCCCATATACTTTTACTAGTCCCAGATGACTTCCCATATACCCCTAATAGTCCCAGACTATTTCCCATATATTTTGAATAGTCCCAGACTACTTTCCATATATTTTTAATAGTCCCAGACTACTTCCCATATTCCTCTAATAGTCCCAGACTATTTCCCATATACCCCTAATAGTCCCAGACTACTTTCCATATATTTTGAATAGTCCCAGACTACTTTCCATATATTTTTAATAGTCCCAGACTACTTCCCATATTCCTCTAATAGTCCCAGACTATTTCCCATATATTTTTACTAGTCCCAGACTACTTCCCATATTCCTCTAATAGTCCCAGACTATTTCCCATATATTTTGAATAGTCCCAGACTATTTCCCATATATTTTTACTAGTCCCAGACTACTTCCCATATTCCTCTAATAGTCCCAGACTACTTTCCATATATTTTTACTAGTCCCAGACTACTTCCCATATTCCTCTAATAGTCCCAGACTATTTTGATACGGGGTAGTTTCTTTTGGTAATGGCCTCAACTACCTTGAGACATTGCGGACCCAATTTTGTTCAATACTCAGCCCCCCGTTTTATATTTATGTAGATACTTTGTTACTTTTGAACTTTCTCTATATAAACTTTTTTTTAAACGGTATACTGAATATGAATCCTCCTGGACTTTAGTAATTATCACCTTACCTACACAAGATTTATACCGATGTATACGTCTAATGCAAGTTTAGATCCTACCCCCAAAATCCATGAATAAAGACTACTGACCTTATTCTTGCAGCTAAAAATTAAATGTAGGTTGGATCTTGTCACCATGTCACGCTTGTCGTTGGAAATGGAGGACCAAAACGCAGCAGGTATGTGTATGCTCATCTTGCTTTTTTAATAAATACAAAATGAACACCAAAATAACAAAGAACGAACGATCAACAAAAACAGTCTGGTAAGGCACAAGGCTAAACACAGAATAATCACCCACAAATCACACACACAAACACACCCTCATATATGGGACTCTCAATCAAAGGCAGATAGACAACACCTGCCTTCAACTGAGAGTCCCAACCCCAATTAACCAAACATAGAAACACACACACCAGACTAACCATAGAATACAAACACATAGACCATCAACCAAAAACCCGGAAATACTAAATCAAACACCCTTTACACAAACACACCACCCCGAACCACATAAAACAAATACCCTCTGCCACGTCCTGACCAAACTACAAAAACAATTAACCTTATACTGGCCAGGACGTGACACACCACCTCTGTCGTGTACCAGTTCACCACTGGCCTGAAATAAACCCTCAATTCAGAGGTCAGGTCTTTGTCTTACGGATCCTGGATCCACCCGTGCACGGTTTCCAGCAGTTCCTTGGGACGACAGAGGCAGGTATTGAGATCCGGCTCGAAGGACCAAGTTGTCACGAGAATTTTCATCCCAATGTTATTAACTCAAAACTCACTATATGCTTTGACCAATTCCCCGGGGGTTGTAAGGCCCCGGTTAATAGAAGAATTCGACAAAGTCCCCGAAGTCAGCAAAAGGTTAGTTCTTTATTGAGAGAGCTCTTAATATCATACAATGTACACAGCCTTTTATACCTAACATTTGGTCATAACATATGTCATACTCCTTACAAATGCCCCTCCTCTTCTTTAACCTGTCTGGGCTAGGAGGCAGTATTTTCACGGCCGGATAAAAAACGTACCCGATTTAAACTGGTTACTACTCTTTTCCAGTATATTCGGATATAAAACACTCCAAAGTTTGTAAAATTGTTTGAATGGTGTCTGTGAGTATAACAGAACTCATATGGCAGGCCAAAACCTGAGAAGATTCCATACAGGAAGTGCCCTGTCTGGCCCATTCTTCTGCTTCTGTGGCATCTCTATTGAAAATACAGCATCTCTGCTGTAACGTGACAATTTCTAAGGTTCCCATAGGCTCTCTGAAGGAGAATGAGTTATGAATTAACAGGTATAAATGATGGGTTATGAATTAACAGGTATAAATGATGGGTTTTGAATTAACACATCCCCTGCGAGCCCAGGCATTTCAATACATTCAGGATTTCTTACGGTCCATGTGCAATGTATATGGTTATCTCTGTCTCTCTCTCCATCTCTTCTTTAACAAGCAGCCATGTTGTTGTCATTCCACTAGGGACCTGTTTTCAGCATTTTAAGTCTGCAGTCAATAACCGGTGCACTGGAATTATCCCTTTACACATGTACTGTACTGGAATTATCCCTCTACAGTTAGGAGCACTCCCTTTAAGAGTGTGCTCCTAATCTCAGCTCGTTACCTGTATAAAAGACACCTGGGAGCCAGAAATCTTTCTGATTGAGAGGGGGTCAAATACTTATTTCCCTCACTAAAATGCAAAAAATTTTATAACATTTTTGACATGCATTTTTCTGGATTTTTTTGTTGTTATTCTGTCTCTCACTGCTCAAATAAACCTACTATTAAAATTATAGACTGATTATTTCTTTGTAAGTGGGCAAATGTACAAAATCAGCAGGGGATCAAATACTTTTTCCCCCCACTGTACATCTACATGATGTATTGTTACACCATGTAGGAGCAGTATAGACCTAGTCTGTTCATTATATACATCTACATGATGTATTGTTACACCATGTAGGAGCAGTATAGACCTAGTCTGTTCATTATATACATCTACATGATGTATTGTTACACCAAAAAAAAGGGAAATTATATTATTTTATACTAATACAATTGCTCAGAGAAAGAGATTTAGTTTAACATGTAATTCTCAAAAGGCAGGGGTCTGAATTATTGCTACCCATGTTTTCAATACTCCAGCACTCTCCCCTTGGGAGGATAATGACACTGAAATGTTTTATGAGATTAGAGAACACATTGGGTGGGATCTTAGACCATTCCTCCATACAGAATCTCTCCATGTCCTTGATTTATTTAGTCTGCGCTTGTGGACTGCGCTGTTCAATTCAAACCACAGGTTTTCAATGGAGTTCAAGTCCGAAGACTGAGATGGCCATTAAAAATGTTGATTTTGTGCTCAATTAACCATTTCTTCTTTGATGTTGATGTGTCTTGCTGGAAGATCCACTTATGGCCAAGTCTCAGCCTCCTAGCAGAGAGGTAACCAGGTTTTGGGCTAAAATATCCTGGTAGTGGGTAAAGTTTATTTATTTATTTTATACAGTAATTTTTTCTCATCTTTATCAAGGGTATCAATAACTAGGTGCTTATTTTGATATGTAGTTATTTGACTGAATCAGAAATACAGATGTGGAGTAGATGTAGAGTTTGTTTTAAATTCTCATAAAAAAATCTGAACTAATCAAACAACACTTGTTGCTCTTTGTACGTGTTGATATAATATTCATATTTAATGGAGAGGAAAAAAACGTTTCCCTAAACTGCTTTATAATATTATAATTCAATGAAGAATAAAAATAGTTTTCCCTCCTCAACTGCGTTTCCTCCCTCCAGACAGCAGATGGCGACATGTGTCTTTCAGGCGATGTTTCTAGTGTGACGTATATTCTAGTGGACGGAACGCTTCTTCAGCAACTGCAGCCACCTCGGTAGCTCGCTAGCCGACAAAGTCTGAACATTCAAGTTCTTAAGACAATTTCGTGGTTTAATTGCCACTGTGATTTAAACATAGTACTCCATTTTATGTAATATTTACGTTGTAAGTCAGCTAGCTGGCTGGTTAAGTTAGCACTAGTCTAGTCGCTAATGCTAACTAGCTATTATCTCCGACCATGAGTTCACTAAGCTACTCTCCTCCTGCTAAAGAAGCGGAGGTCTGTTGGACGGAGAAAGAAACTCTCGTGAAAGAGGAGGAGGAAGAGGAGGCTGTTTCAATACAAAAACAAGTAGAGGGTGAGGCTGTTACCGTGAAAGAAGAAGAGAAAGACGTTTCAGTGAAAGAAGAGAAAGACGCGTTCAGAGTGAAAGGAGGAGGATGTTACTGTGAAAGAAGAGGAGGAAGATGCAGTTTTTGGAGTGGAGGATGAAGTGAAAGAAGATGAAGACGTTTTTGGAATGAAGGATGAAGAGGGGGAGATTACTGTCACATTAGAGGAGGACGAAGAAGAGAAGACTGGAGAGCTGATTAACACCAGTAAATACAGTGAGTACTATCTAATAAAACAGGGACATTGATCTGATTAACACCAGTAAATACAGTGAGTACTATCTAATAAAACAGGGGCATTGATCTGATTAACACCAGTAAATACAGTGAGTACTATCTAATAAAACAGGGACATTGATCTGATTAACACCAGTAAATACAGTGAGTACTATCTAATAAAACAGGGACATTGATCTGATTAACACCCGTGAATACAGTGAGTACTATCTTATAAAACAGGGACATTGATCTGATTAACACCAGTAAATACAGTGAGTACTATCTTATGAAACAGGGACATTGATCTGATTAACACCAGTAAATACAGTGAGTACTATCTTATAAAACAGGGACATTGATCTGATTAACACCAGTAAATACAGTGAGTACTATCTTATAAAACAGGGACATTGATCTGATTAACACCCGTGAATACAGTGAGTACTATCTTATAAAACAGGGACATTGATCTGTTTAACACCAGTAAATACAGTGAGTACTATCTTATAAAACAGGGACATTGATCTGTTTAACACCAGTAAATACAGTGAGTACTATCTTATAAAACAGGGACATTGATCTGATTAACACCCGTGAATACAGTGAGTACTATCTTATAAAACAGGGACATTGATCTGATTAACACCAGTAAATACAGTGAGTACTATCTAATAAAACAGGGACATTGATCTGATTAACACCAGTAAATACAGTGAGTACTATCTAATAAAACAGGGACATTGATCTGATTAACACCAGTAAATACAGTGAGTACTATCTAATAAAACAGGGACATTGATCTGATTAACACCAGTAAATACAGTGAGTACTATCTAATAAAACAGGGACATTGATCTGATTAACACCAGTAAATACAGTGAGTACTATCTAATAAAACAGGGACATTGATCTGATTAACACCAGTAAATACAGTGAGTACTATCTTATAAAACAGGGACATTGATCTGATTAACACCAGTAAATACAGTGAGTACTATCTAATAAAACAGGGACATTGATCTGATTAACACCAGTAAATACAGTGAGTACTATCTAATAAAACAGGGACATTGATCTTTTATTATTATTTTTTTTTAAATCACCTTTATTTAACCAGGTAGGCAAGTTGAGAACAAGTTCTCATTTACAATTGCGACCTGGCCAAGATAAAGCAAAGCAGTTCGACAACATACAACAACACAGAGTTACACATGGAGTAAAACAAACATACAGTCAATAATACAGTAGAAAAATAAGTCTATATACAATGTGAGCAAATGAAGTGAAATAAGGGAGGTAAAGGCAAAAAAAGGCCATGGTGGCAAAATAAATACAATATAGCAAGTAAAACACTGGAATGGTAGATATGCAGTGGAAGAAAGTGCAAAGTAGAAATAATGGGGTGCAAAGGAGCTAAATATATAAATAGAGTAGGGGAAGCGGTAGTTGGGCTAAATTATAGATGGGCTATGTACAGGTGCAGTGATCTGTGAGCTGCTCTAACAGCTGGTGCTTAAAGCTAGTGAGGGAGATAAGTGTTTCCAGTTTTAGATATTTTTGTAGTTCGTTCCAGTCACTGGCAGCAGAGAACTGAAAGGAGAGGCGGCCGAAGGGGGAATTGGCTTTGGGGGTGACCAGAGATATACCTGCTGGAGCGCGTGCTACAGGTGGGTGCTGCTATGGTGACCAGTGAGCTGAGATAAGGGGGGACTTTACCTAGCAGGGTCTTGTAGATGACCTGGAGCCAGTGGGTTTGGCGACGAGTATGAAGCGAGGGCCAGCCAACGAGAGCGTACAGGTCGCAGTGGTGGGTAGTATATGGGGCTTTGGTGACAAATCGGATGGCACTGTGACAGACTGCATCCAATTTATTGAGTAGGGTATTGGAGGCTATTTTGTAAATGACATCGCCGAAGTCGAGGATCGGTAGGATGGGCAGTTTTATGAGGGTATGTTTGGCAGCATGAGTGAAGGATGCTATGTTGCGAAATAGGAAGCCAATTCTAGATTTAACTTTGGATTGGAGATGCTTATAGTGAGTCTGGAAGGAGAGTTTACAGTCTAACCAGACACCTAGGTATTTGTAGTTGTCCACATATTCTAAGTCAGAACCGTCCAGAGTAGTGATGCTGGACGGGCGGGCAGGTGCAGGCAGCGATCGTTTGAAGACCATGCATTTAGTTTTACTTGTATTTAAGAGCAGTTGGTGGCCACGGAAGGAGAGTTGTATGGCATTGAAGCTTGTCTGGAGGGTTGTTAACAAAGTGTCCAAAGAAGGGCCAGAAATATACAGAATGGTGTCGTCTGCGTAGAGGTGGATCAGAGACTCACCAGCAGCAAGAGCAACATCATTGATGTATACAGAGAAGAGAGTCGGCCCAAGAATTGAAACCTGTGGCACCCCCATAGAAACTGCCAGAGGTCCGGACCACAGGCCCTCCGATTTGACACACTGAACTCTATCAGAGAAGTAGTTGTTGAACCAGGCGAGGCAATCATTTGAGAAACCAATGCTGTTCAGTCTGCCAATAAGAATGTGGTAACTGACAGAGTCGAAAGCCTTGGCCAGGTCAATGAATACGGCTGCACAGTATTGTTTCTTATCGATGGCGGTTAAGATATCGTTTAGGACCTTGAGCGTCACTGAGGTGCACTTGCTGTTTGAGGTGAAGAAACATTTGTTTTGAGAAGCTCCACAACTCATTAGTGGTGGTGGATTAAGACAATCAGAAATACTATCAGACATCCACAAATGGGCACATTTATAGACCTACATTTGCACACAGGCCAGGTAGACTAGTCCTACTTCTATATGCGTATTCAGGTGTGCGTCCTTACTCAACATTGACAGGAGTGTTTCAAACAAAAGACAATTAATAAATTGACAACTGACGCATCTTGCGGGGTCAGGTCTGGGTGGTCTGCCAGGGGCCGTTTCATTTAGTGTCCGTTTGGGTCGGCATGAGGAATGATTGTATTTCCCCATAGTATGTTGTACCGAAGTTGAAAGGGAGTGTAACTTTATGACTATTGTTGGATTCGGGCTAAACTTTGAACATTGAGATATTAACCTGTTACATCTAGATGTTCCCGCTAGTGGAACACCGCTCCAATATCCAATGATAGGGCGTGGCACGAATTACAAATTCCTCAAAAATCCGAAAACTTCCATTTTTCAAACATATGACTATTTTACACCATTTTAAAGACAAGACTCTCCTTTATCTAACCACACTGTCCGATTTCAAAAAGGCTTTACAACGAAAGCAAAACATTAGATTGTCAGGAGAGTACCCAGCCAGAAATAATCAGACACCCATTTTTCACCTGACCCCGCAAGATGCGTCAGTTTTGGCAATTTTAGCAAACATAGAAAGGGGCCTATATTGGAGACCAAAAGTCGTCTGGCACACTGCTTAGAGTTTCAACAACATGAATAACTTATTTCTAGCCTACAATCATCGATGTTACTACTAATGTGAAAACAAGACAAAATATGACTATTCTTGCTCATTTTAAGACAAATGTCAAGTAATCATTACATTCATTACAGATGTCAATTGTTGTACAACATCATGGCTACGCTGTTGGCATCACCTTTTACAGTGGATTTTCGCTGTTGTGGGCCATTAACCATCTGTATGACTTTGTTGTTCACACAGGAGAGAGACGGGACTATCGTGGATCCTCTGGGGAGCCTCAACAACCTCATGATGCTGACGAGGCAGAGAAGAGTCTCTCCACATCAGAACACCTCAAGAAACGCCAGCGGAGAACCACAGGGATAAGATCTCACCGCTGCTTTGACTGTGGCAAAAGATGCACCTCATCAGGCATTAAACTACACCGGAGAATTCACACAAGGGATAATTCTCACTGCTGCTCTGATTGTGGGAAATTTTTTAAATCTTCATCAGAACTCAAAATACACCCGAGAAATCACACAAAAGAGAAACCTTACTTCTGCTCTGACTGTGGGAAGAGTTTTCCTCTGTCAACCAGCCTGATATCACACCAGAGAACACACACAAGAGAGAGAACTTACAGTTGTGATCAATGTGGGAGGAGTTTTCCTATTTTAATCGCCCTGATATCACACCAGAGAACACACACAGGAAAGAAACCATGTAGCTGTGATGAATGTGGGAAGAGTTTTGCTTCACCTGGCGGCCTGACAGCACACCAGAGAACACACACAGGAGAGAAACCTTTTGGCTGTAATCAATGTGGGAAGAGTTTTACTCTGCTAAGCAGCCTGATATACCACCAGAAAACACACACGGTAGAGAAACCTTATAGCTGTGCTCAATGTGGGAAGAGTTTTACTTGTTCTAGCATGCTGACTAGACACCATAGAACACACACAGGAGAGAAACCTTATAGCTGTAATCAATGTGAGAAGAGATACTCTGATAAAAGATCTCTGATTAAACATC
The DNA here is from genome assembly GCF_965601325.2 of Salmo salar. NCBI lineage: Eukaryota > Metazoa > Chordata > Actinopteri > Salmoniformes > Salmonidae > Salmo > Salmo salar. The sequence goes on along the minus strand of NW_027675524.1, from coordinate 53,710 downwards.
AGAAAATTCATGAAGGAGTTGTTTCATGATATCAATGAATTAATGTCTCAATGTAGAATGTTTTAACATTGTAGAAGGAGTATTTTAGTGATGTCACAATGTAGAATGTTTTAACATTGTAGTAGGAGTATTTTAATGATGTCACAATGTAGAACCCTAAACGTTTGTCCCCTGTTCTATTGATTTCAACATGATATGGATATTAACCTCAGGGGGGAAATCCAGGCTCTGAAATGGAAGAGTTACTATTTATGAGATTTAACAAAAAGTGACTAACAAAAAAAGAGTTGTGTTACACTTACCATATTGGTGACCCACTTTAATCAAAATGCAACACTTCAAAAGGTAGCTAGCTGTTTTCTACAAGTTGTCCTCTAACCAGTGATGTACACATTATTCCCAGATTCCGTGTGGTTTTTGAGCTGTTAGTTTTAACAGGACGTGCAACCTCATCTCCCTCCTCTCGCACAATTGATTTCAACATGAAATCGATGAGTGATGACAAATAAGTGTTGCATTCCTTTGTTTAGCGATCCCTAAATTTAAATGCATCATTCCAAAATATAGCTGACTGTCTTCTGCAGGTTGTCCTCTAACCAGTGAGGTAAAATATATCTCCCATTTCCATGTTTTTTATTTGTGTTAGTTTCAACAACAGTACAACCTGATTTCCCCCCTGACGATATCAGTGATTTATTGCTACTTGTCAAAAAAATACAAGTAATATGATTATTGTGGCAGATGTTTGTGTATATAGCATATTATATGTTTAGTTTTTCAATATATCACAAACTGTTTCTGCGTATTTGTTATTGAAAATTGTGTTTTGACATTGGGGCTATCCCATCTAGCAAAATGTCTTTGAAAAGAAGCCTATGCCCGATGTCCTATATTCGTTCGGTTGTAGTTAAATTACTTGAAAACAACTTAATTTCAACGTACTTCCAAGTAGCCTAGTGGTTAGAGCATTGAGCCAGTAACCAAAAAGTTGCTGGATCGAATCCCCGAGCTGACATGGTAAAAATATGTTGGACCCACTGTTCCTAGGCCGTCATTGTCGATAAGAATTTGTTCTTAGCCTAATTAAATAAAGGTTAAATGAAAAGTGGACGAGAGTTCTAGAAGCTAGTGATTTTTCGGATTCTATAAAGAATAAAAATTTAAAAATAATCCTATTGTATATTATTATTTAGAAATACGTGTTTTTTCTTGTTTTTAATTGTTGACAGCCAGTAGACACCATGTTTATATTGTAGAAGGTGAAGCATTGTAGTTGATTATAATGTGAAATGGAAGTTGTTTTCTGTTGGTGGTAAGCATTCTATTAAGGTGTTGGTCTTTGGTTTTTCCATTTTGTTTTGAGGTTGGACTTTAGCACGTCTAGCTCGTTAGCACGTCTAGCTCGTTAGCACGTCTAGCTCGTTAGCACGTCTAGCTCGTTAGCCCGTCTAGCTCGTTAGCATGTATAGCTCGTTAGCACGTCTAGCTCGTTAGCACGTCTAGCTCGTTAGCATGTATAGCTCGTTAGCACGTCTAGCTCGTTAGCACGTAGGACGCACTGATTGGTGTCACCTCGTTAGTCAGTATGTGTTACACCTGTGCTGGCTTGTCCATCTCGTTAGTGGGAAGGTGTTTCACCTGAGCTTGTCCAGGTTCTATTTAAGAGTGTCTGGCCCAGTGCTCCAGTTGTCTTGATACATGTGGAGAGTCAACATCTTTAGTTGCTCCACCTTTTTGGTTTGCTTCCTGTCTTTAAGTTTGGTGTGGGTTTTTCTTTTGTTTTCCTCTTCTTGGGCAGATTTAGTGGGTCTCATGGTGGGTGTCTTTTATGTCCCAGTTGTTGTTACTAGTCAACTTTCAGTGGACACTGAGAGCAAAACTGCAAGATTATGTTATAATACTTTTATTGCATCAAATGGTTGTTTTATGCAACAGAATAGAGGGTTCTTAGAACTATTGTGTCTGTGTGTTCTACTGAGGATGGGCCTCTGGGAGAAAACACTGACAGGAGATTTGCAATGTCTTTTGGGTGATAAAACCTAAAGAGACCGCATTCCAGAACATGAGTTAATGTTTCTGTTCTATATGGTACCAGGGAGAGGTGACCTCAGGGCCAGACCCTGGTCTCTACACAAAGAGTACTGTTTTTACAGCAGATACTGTCTGCTGAGAATTATAAGTATCTTTCATACAAATCTTAACCTTGTGACCCGTTCTATACATCTGTTGTTGGTCATGTAGGTTGAAAGGGGTGTATCTTGGCTGTAAAAGACCTTTGTACTTTTGTCTCATGGCTCTCAACGAATCATCTGGGGGTGATTCATCTCTCAACGAATCATCTGGGGGTGATTCGTCGACCAGCCATCATTATCGTAGAGCACTCAATTGATTCACCCTATATTTGCGTGTTGTATTGACCTGCTCCCTTATTAATAAGTGAATAAAGATTTAGTTTAAGATTAACTCTGACTTGTGTGATAAGTTTGTCTCTCCTCATTTGATATTAAAGAAATTAACCACATTTGGCGATGGGGATGTGAATCTTCTCTTGGTGACCGCTCCTGGGTAAATGGTGGTCCAGGGATCCCTCTAACTTGGGATCACAGGGAGACCACACTTCAGGAACGGAGCAGATGGTCCCACCTTTGATCTGAGAGACAGCGAGCCGAGTATAGCTAACCATGAGATAGAAATGTGAAAATATTCCTGCAGGTTAAAATATTGTTGGAAAAACAACTACTTGATTAGGTACGTTTGGGAATAGCATTGTGTGACTGAGTCTTAATCTGATGTTTGGATAGTAACAGATCTGTAGTTCCTCATATAGAAATATGCTTAATCAGATGACTGACATGTGGATACATTTTAGTCATTTAGCAGATGTTATTATCCAGAGTGACTTACAGTAGTGAATGCATACATTTCATACATTTTTTTTTTTGTACCACCCCTCCGTGGGAATCGAACCCACAACCCTGGCGTTGCACACACCATGCTGGCGTTGCAAACACCATGCTCTACCAACTAACGTTATCTTGGGGTTCCGTTCCTTCACTGCCAACATAGAATATCACGGGGTGGTATTGAGAGGGGAATGATATTTTAGAAAGCAGCGGAAGGTCTATAGTTCCTGGGAGGCTTGATTTTGCCGTGATCTCTGGGAGGTTAGAGAACCGTTGAGGATCCCATGGTCATTGTCTGGGAAACTAAAGTTTATTTTTGGTTCTGCTGGGAGGATGTTTGGAGAGATGCTTCGTAGCTATGGAGAATCCCTGAAAAAGCAAATGGAATGGTTGTCGTGACTACCTGAGAATTTCTTACGTTTTATATGGATTCTGTGAATATATGAAAATATGATGAATTGTATGTGTGTATAATCGATTACTAGAGATTTGATGAAGTAATACTGGGAATATAATTAGATACAATTTAAACAACCCATATGTAGACGAACGTAGGTTTTGAGTTGGTATCTTTGATGGATCATTTGATAAAGATGAGGGTTAAGCGTTATTAAACTGTCTACAAAGTCTGGCCAGTTGTCTCAGAAACTGATGGGAGTGTGTCCACTTTAGGGTAAGTTACCTTAACGATGTAACTATAAAACGCTTATTGGATTTTCTCCATCCGGCTACTACATTTGAAATAAAAACTGCCCTTAAGGCCTGTGGGGGGTTCTTCCCAGTATGAGAGGAGTTGCTAGATTTATTGAATAAACCTTTTTCCATAAAGTTAGAGTGAACCAAGGTGGCTGACTAGCTGTTGATGCTGAAGAATCGTCCCATCCACTAGATTATACGTCACAGTGGCAGAATCACCTGAAAGACGCACATCGCCATCTGGAGTTGGTATCGCAGTTGAGAAAATACTTTCAAACGCTCAAAAGCGACTGCCCCTAAAAACCAACGACTCCCTTTGAAAACGGGCGATGTGGCATCAGAAACATTTATTATAGTGTTAAAATGTACTACAAAGTGTAGCTAAATAGAATAACTTTGGTCATACCCCCTCAGCACGTGACGTCCAAGGACGTCGAATTATGGTCGATATCAGGTCTGTCTGTTGTGGCCGCTATTTCGCCCTAAAATAATCATCCCAAATTGGGCTGTGTATAACTATGTAAATGTCTCTCGGACCAGGTGACTTTTATCAATATACACTCTAAAAAGTAAAGGTTCCTGGAGTATCCTGTAGGGGTTCTTCAAATTGGAACTGTGGGGGAACCCCTAAAAGTTATTTGAAGAACATTTTGTGGGAACTCCTATAAGTTCTTCGAAGAACCCCTTATCATGGTTCCTCAAATAACCTTTTGGGGTTAATTTTTTTAACTCCCTGTCCACCCTCTCCCCATTATAAAACAATATTTTAATAATAATAACAATATTGACAATATTGATTTAAATCATTCATTGTTTATTTAGTGGCACCACAAATGTGAATTAATATTTACAAAACAATTTAACAAACAAAACACATTACAAAATTGCAACATTTCTGCAGACATGTCAGACCATAAAAAATAATACATTTACTTTGTATAGTGATTTTCATGACATTTAAAAAAAAATTAAAAAAAATATGTACAATAAAAACAACATTAAAAATGAATCACAGGTAAACTAACAATATTGTAGACTTGATGCTAAATACAGATTTTTCAGCTTTAGTGTGTATATCATATCCACTTAGTTATGTTAGGAAGTTTTCCATCTTTATGACCGGCCCTGTTAACTTCACCCCAACTTCTCTGATCCCCAGAACAACATAACTGTTTTTGGTGTATAGGCATACCTTGTCACGGACATAATGGCCACCCGGGTCCTCATTGAAGAGGTAGGGCAAGAGCAGAATCGCTGCTGTGGTCTCCAGTCCTAGTAAAGTAAAGCAATGATCTTACTACACTTGCTAATTTTATTACAAAATACTTTAGAGAAAGGGAAGGAATAAGAGCAGATACCTCTTCTGTATTGTCCTTCAGGGACTGTCAAAATAGCAGGATGATGTCCTCACCCCTGCCTCGCCTCTCTACCTCTGATAGTCCTTGAATTATCTTTTTGTCTATATCCATTCCATGGACTTGATTCATTTCTGAGAAGATCTGAAAAGATCATTTGCACACATTTGTACGCTAATAGATGTCAGTTTGTATTGACTGCTATGTAGGTTAAATGTACATTTCAAATACAGCTGTCCTACAACATATCTGTACCTTCTTGAAAATGTGTCAAAGAATAGTCTTACAAGCATTAATATATATATATATATATATATATATATATATATATATACTTTGTAATTTGTAAGTCGCTCTGGATAAGAGCGTCTGCTAAATGACGTAAATGTAAATGTACTACATCAATATTTAAAGATAAATGGCATCGACATACAATTTAATGTAAAATAGAAGAACATATTGGAGAACATGTTGTCTTTATGGAAACGATATACAATATATGGGAAAGAATATAGTTGAGGAAATAATCCAAACCTAGTTGTGCCTAGTTAGGACATAACGTTAGCTAGCTAGCTAACGGTACTGTACTGTAGCTCATACAACCCCGACGGTCAAACCCGGCTTTCTAATATTTACGTTCATTAACTATAGTAACGTTATGGAAGATATTCACAGAAAACTATCATTGTCTTCGTTATTCATTATTAGTATGTTATATTATTATAATACATTATTTCGAGACATATTCAGAGCCAAACATCAACCCAACTTAACCTTTTTAACTGTTGTCGCATCCAAACTTGTCACCATCGTTTTCAGTTGTAATTGCGAAGTTCCCGGAAGAAGTCCAACAACAACGGAGGTTCCTCGATGAACCCACCTTCTAACAAGTTCTTTGAAGAACCTTTTGGGGCTGTTTTTCATTGACCAAGAACCCTACGGTTCTTAGGGGATCTGAGAACAACTCCAGTTGAACCCTTCATTTTTAGAGTGTAGTCGGCTCTATTTACTCTCAGATTCAAACATGATGATTAGTATCAACGATCAAGTCAGCTGCTGCTGCTCCAATACAGTATGAGGTGAGACGGTGATCTGATGTTGAACTGGGCAGTCAGCCGCTGCTGCTCCAATACAGTATGAGGTGAGACGGTGAACTGATGTTGAACTGGGCAGTCAGCCGCTGCTGCTCCAATACAGTATGAGGTGAGACGGTGAACTGATGTTGAACTGGGCAGTCAGCTGCTGCTGCTCCAATACAGTATGAGGTGAGACAGTGAACTGATGTTGAACTGGGCAGTCAGCTGCTGCTGCTCCAATACTGTATGAGGTGAGACGGTGAACTGATGTTGAACTGGGCAGTCAGCTGCTGCTGCTCCAATATAGTATGAGGTGAGACGGTGAACTGATGATGAACTGGGCAGTCAGCTGCTGCTGCTCCAATACAGTATGAGGTGAGACAGTGAACTGATGTTGAACTGGGCAGTCAGCTGCTGCTGCTCCAATACAGTATGAGGTGAGACGGTGAACTGATGTTGAACTGGGCAGTCATTCATTCTGTACTATGAGTCTGGTCTATCATTGTTACTGCACATTCTGGTGAAAATTCTAACCAATCAGGAGAGACTTTGTCATTTCTTCAAACAATCAACCTTTATTTGATAAGAATTGCAATAAAGTAGCTGGTCAGCCCTACACTCTGAGGTGGAAGGCCGAGAGCTCGATGACACAAGGAGTTCAGAAGCCTTATATAGTCAAACTATCTTGTGCATATAGAAAACACGTGATCTTGGTATGTGTACGTGTGTGGAGAACGAGACACAGACTAACTGTGAATTGGTTGTCTCGTTCTGTAGCAACAGCTAGTTATTCTAGTTTTCCAGTGAGGTGTCAAAACAACAGGAAATCACTCTAGACACAGTTCCTCTGAAGTAGATCAACGGTTCCCTGAATTGGGCCAAGCGCCTTTGGCCTGTCTGTCGAGAGGGTGTGTGGTTGCACACCCACACAAACATACACATAAACTTCTCAACCTTAAAGAGATCCTTCAACACATTAGAAGTCATATCAACTTAAAGAGGTTAACATAGATTTTTCCCTCACAACATTGCTCTTGAGATAAATCAGACCCAGCCTGAACTGTGTGATGTAGTAGGGAGTTGTAGTTTCTCTAGAAATAAATCAGAGCCAGACTGAACTGTGTGATGTAGTAGGGAGTTGTAGTTTCTCTAGAAATAAATCAGACCCAGCCTGAACTGTGTGATGCTGTAGGGAGTTGTAGTTTCTCTAGAGATAAATCAGACCCAGACTGAACTGTGTGATGTAGTAGGGAGTTGTAGTTTCTCTAGAGATAAATCAGACCCAGACTGAACTGTGTGATGTAGTAGGGAGTTGTAGTTTCTCTAGAGATAAATCAGATCCAGCCTGAACTGTGTGATGTAGTAGGGAGTTGTAGTTTCTCTAGAGATAAATCCGATCCAGACTGAACTGTGTGACGTAGTAGGGAGTTGTAGTTTCTCTAGAGATGCATCAGATCCAGACTGAACTGTGTGATGGAGTAGGGAGTTGTAGTTTCTCTAGAGATGCATCAGATCCAGACTGAACTGTGTGATGTAGTAGGGAGTTGTAGTTTCTCTAGAGATAAATCAGATCCAGACTGAACTGTGTGATGTAGTAGGGAGTTGTAGTTTCTCTAGAGATAAATCAGATCCAGCCTGAACTGTGTGATGGAGTAGGGAGTTGTAGTTTCTCTAGAGATATATCAGATCCAGCCTGAACTGTGTGATGCTGTAGGGAGTTGTAGTTTCTCTAGAAATAAATCAGACCCAGCCTGAACTGTGTGATGCTGTAGGGAGTTGTAGTTTCTCTAGAGATAAATCCAATCCAGACTGAACTGTGTGACGTTGTAGTTTCTGTAGAGATGCATCAGATCCAGCCTGAACTGTGTGATGTAGTAGGGAGTTGTAGTTTCCAACAGGCCAATATTCTACATAGTTTAGCGCATAAAACGTAATTAACTACAATGACCATAATCCATTGCGTGCCTACTTGTCTTGTCTAGCATTTCACTACAATAACATCTGCTGAACACCTGTATGTGACCTATAACATTTGATTTGATTTATGAAGATAATTTGTGGAAAATGTATTTTTCCCCACTCATTCACCCCATCTCTTTACATTGCTGATGCATATTCAGTGGCCTGACTGCGTCAAAGGCCCATCCTGGTAGATCTGAACCTAATGCAGCTTGGAGTGATCAGAAGTCACATTTAGGTGCCAGGTGTAACTGAGGCCATAGATGCTCCATATCCATTACTTTGAGTGTTTTATATAATATGACTAAATGTGTTTCTGTGTTGCAGGGGCAGTCAGAAATGGAACAGCAAGGCCACAGAACATGACATAAGCAGAGCTGTGGGAGACCACCTCAAGCCCCTGGTAGAGCCGGGGGTGGTGTTTACCACTCCACCACGCCTTCAGCAGGCTGGAAACGTGGGATTGATCTGGTTGTTTCAGTTTCCAGTAGTTGAATCCTTTGACATGTTGTTGATTTCAACATTTTTCATTTTCAACAAATGAACTGGGTTGGTTGAAAAGTGATACTAAACATGCAATATTTTGAAATAGTGGGAGATATACTGAATTTAGACTGTTTTTCATACTAAGAAAGACCAAGATACGTGTTGCTTTTGCACATATTTGTTGATTGGTCAGTCATTGGGTAATTTGTTTTACAATATGTTCAAACCAAATCAAGCTTTATTTATACAGCACATTTCAGACATGGATGCAACACAATGGCTTCACAGGAAAAAACAATGAAAATAATCAGAAATATTTAGTACACAAATATGAGGATAAAAAACAATAACAACTGAAAGACTAATGAGCATTGTAAGGAAATGCCATTGATTAAAATATCAACAATATGATGCAACATCCAACCCAAAATATAACTTGTTTTTTAGGAGGGGCTCTGAAAGACACTATGGGGGTGTCCACTGGAAGTTGACTAGTAACAACAACTGGGACCTAAAAGACACCCACCATGAGACCCACTAAATCTGCCCAAGAAGAGGAAAACAAAAGAAAATCCCACACCAAACTTAAAGACAGGAAGTAAACCAAAAAGGTGGAGCAACTAAAGGTGTTGACTCTCCACATGTATCAAGACAACTGGAGCACTGGGCCAGACACTCTTAAATAGAACCTGGACCAGCTCAGGTGAAACACCTTCCCACTAACGAGATGGACAAGCCAGCACAGGTGTAACACATACTGACTAACGAGGTGACACCAATCAGTGCGTCCTACGTGCTAACGAGCTAGACGTGGTAACGAGCTAGACGTGCTAACGAGCTAGACGGGCTAACGAGCTAGACGTGCTAACGAGCTAGACGTGCTAACGAGCTATACATGCTAACGAGCTATACATGCTAACGAGCTATACATGCTAACGAGCTAGACGGGCTAACGAGCTAGACGTGCTAACGAGCTAGACGTGCTAACGAGCTAGACGTGCTAACGAGCTAGACGTGCTAACGAGCTAGACGGGCTAACGAGCTAGACGTGCTAACGAGCTAGACGGGCTAACGAGCTATACATGCTAACGAGCTAGACGGGCTAACGAGCTAGACGTGCTAACGAGCTAGACGTGCTAACGAGCTAGACGTGCTAACGAGCTAGACGTGCTAAAGTCCAACCTCAAAACATAAATGGAAAAACCAAAGACTGTAACACCTTAATAGAATGCTTACCACCAACAGAAAACAACTTCCATTTCTCATTATAATCAACTACAATGCTTCACCTTCTACAATATAAACATGGTGTCTACTGGCTGTCAACAATTAAAAACAACAAGAAAAAAACCCTAAAACGCTTCTGGAACACATTTTTTATATTTTTTTCCCCCACTAGCTTCTAGAACTCTGGTCCCCTTGGAACGAAAAATACGGAAAAGAATAAGAGATAAAACTCATCGCCAAAAAACCAGTCAAAATAAATTGTAATCAATGGCACTGGCTAACGCAAAACTTATTAACTGCCCACAATCAGCAACCAAGTTGTCCTTACCACGGACATGTCTGATTTCAAGAGGAAACTCCTGCAATATCCGTAGTAACTTTCCACCTCACTGCAGAGCTTCTCTCTCTTCTCAGGGTTCACTAGATAGGCATGTTGTTGGATCGGGGCCCAGTCCCCAATGTCATGCTCTAGTACATTTGGGTTGGCACATCTGAGAATGAACCCTGATATTTTAAAAGCAGGGCAACAATGTCAATATAATTGTACCAAAAATTGTCAGTTGGTTGCATAAATAAATATTTGGTTGCATAGTCCTTTTTTCAAAGTATTTTCAATGACATTTTTCTAGGTGGGATATCCCCAATGTCAAAACACAGTTTTAACATGTACAAATCAATAACCAATATGCAGAAACAGTTTGTGATAAATTGAAAACCTAAACATAACATGTGCTACATACACAAACATCTGCCACAATAATCATATTACTTTTTAAAAACAAGCTCCTTATAAACTGCACAAGCACCAGAAACACTGTTGTTTTGACAAGCACCAATAAATCACTGATATCGATTAAGGGTGAAATCAGGTTGTACGTGATGTTGAAACTAACACAACTAAAAAACACTTGGAAATGGGAGATGTCTTTTACCTCACTGATTAGAGGACAACCAGCAGAAGACAGTCAGCTACATTTTGGAGTGAAACATTTAAATGTAGGGGTCGCTAAACAAAGGAACACAACATTTATGTCATCACTCATCGATATCATGTTGAAATCAATTGTGTGAGAGGAGGGAGATGAGGTTGCACGTCCTGTTAAACTAACAGCTCAAAATCCACATGGAATATGGGAGTAATGTGTACATCCCTGGTTAGAGGACAATTTGTAGAAAACAGCTAGCTACATTTTGAAGTGTTGCATTTTGATTCCAGTGGGTCACCAACATGGTAAGTATAACACAACTCTTTTTTTGTTAGTCACTTTTTGTTAAATCACATAAATAGTAACTCTTCCATTTCAGAGACTGGATTTTCCCCTTGAGGCTAATATCCATATCATGTTGAAATCAATAGAACAGGGGACAAACGTTTAGGGTTCTACATTGTGACATCATTAAAATACTCCTTCTACAATGTTAAAACATTCTACATTGTGACATTATATCATTGATATCATGAAACAACTCCTTCATGTATTTTCTGATGTTTGATCAGATGTCTTTTATCAGAGTATCTCTTGTTACATTGATCACAGCTATAAGGTTTCTCTCCTGTGTGTGTTCTTTGGTGTATCTTCAGTTTGCCAGATTGAACAAAACTCTTGCCACATCGAGTACAGCTATAGGGTTTCTCTCCTGTGTGTCTTCTCTGGTGCATCTTCAGTTCTCCAGATTGAACAAAACTCTTCCCACATTGAGTACAGCTATAGGGTTTCTCTCCTGTGTGTCTTCTTTGGTGTATCGTCAGATGGTTAGATTTTAAAAAAAACTTCCCACATCGAGTACAGCTATAGGGTTTCTCTCCTGTGTGTGTTCTCTGGTGAAGAGTCAGATTGCGCAAGCAAGTAAAACTCTTCCCACACTCATCACAGATATACGATTTCTCTCCTGTGTGTATTCTCTGGTGTGATATCAGGCTGCTTCGATGAGTAAAACACTTCCCACATTGATCACAGCTAAAAGGTTTCTCTCCTGTGCGTGTTCTCTGGTGTAATTTCAGGCTGGTTGAATGAGTAAAACTCTTCCCACATTCATCACAGCTGTATGGTTTCTCTCCTGTGTGTGTTCTCTGGTGTGTTATCAGGTTGATTAGCTGAGTAAAACTCTTCCCACATTGATCACAGCTAAAAGGTTTCTCTCCTGTGTGTGTTCTCTGGTGTAATTTCAGGCTGGTTGAACGAGTAAAACTCTTCCCACATTCATCACAGCTAGAAAGTTTCTCTCCTGTGTGTATTCTCTGGTGTGATATCAGGCTGCTTCGATGAGTAAAACTCTTCCCACATTGATCACAGCTAAAAGGTTTCTCTCCTGTGTGTTTTCTCTGGTGGAATTTCAGGCTGGTTGATTGAGTAAAACTCTTCCCACATTCATCACAGCTATATGGTTTCTCTCCTGTGTGTGTTCTCTGGTGTGTTATCAGGTTGCCTAGTTGAGTAAAACTCTTCCCACATTGATCACAGATATATGGTTTCTCTCCTGTGTGTGTTCTCTGGTGTGTTATCAGGTTGCCTAGTTGAGTAAAACTCTTCCCACATTGATCACAGCTAAAAGATTTCTCTGCTGTGTGTGTTCTCTGGTGTAATTTCAGGCTGGTTGAACAAGTAAAACTCTTCCCACATTCATCACAGCTAGAAAGTTTCTCTCCTGTGTGTATTCTCTGGTGTGATATCAGGCTGCTTCGATGAGTAAAACTCTTCCCACATTCATCACAGCTATAAGATTTCTCTCCTGTGCGTGTTCTTTGGTGTACAATAAGATGGCTAGATGTATCAAAACTCTTCCCACATTGAGTACAGCAATAAGCTTTCTCTACTGTGTGGCTTCTCCGATGAATTTTAATGCCTGATGAGGTGAATCTCTTCCCACAGTCAGAGAGGTTAATTATCTTCCCTGTGGGTCTCTGCTGGTGTTTCTTGAGGAGTTCTGATCTGGAGAGACTCTTCTCTGCCTCATCAGCATCATGAGGTTGTTGAGGCTCCCCAGAGGATCCACGATAGTCCCGTCTCTCTCCTGTGTGAATGACAAAGTCATACAGATGGTTAAAGGCCCACAACAGCAGAAATCCACTGTAAAAGGTCATGCCAACAGCGTAGCCATGATGTTGAACAACAATTGACATCTGTAATGAATGTAATGATTACTTGACATTTGTCTTAAAATGAGCAACAATAGTCATATTTTGTCTTGTTTTCACATTAGTAGTAACATCTAAGATTGGAGGCCCTTTTCTATGTTTGCTGGTGAGAAAAGATTTTTGCTCAGGGGAGTAACCTCCATTACCAGGTTGCTTATGAGTTCATTTCACATTACTTTGGATTATAATTGTAAGGCTCGTTTTAATGTTCTATTTAATATAATGTTTGTGTCGTCATCGCAAATCAACCGCTTTGTACTTAAAAAACACTTCAACCAGTAAAATGCTCTTTGGCTTTTCCATCAGCCTGACAATGAGGGTTTGTACACTGTTTGCCAAATTGGCCCATAACTTCACCTAACAACAACATAGACCTACTGTAGGACCCATAACTTCACCTAACAATAACATAGACCTACTGTAGGACCCATAACTTCACCTAACAATAACATAGACCTACTTTAGGATCCATAACTTCACCTAACAACAACATAGACCTACTGTAGGATCCATAACTTCACCTAACAACAACATAGACCTACTGTAGGACCCATAACTTCACCTAACAATAACATCGACCTACTGTAGGACCCATAACTTCACCTAACAATAACATAGACCTACTGTAGGACCCATAACTACACCTAACAACAAATATAGGAAAATAGCTCTGTGTGTTGAACAATAGCCTATCCATCAAGGAACAGTTCTCTACACATTATGAGCTAAGTATCTCTGTTTCCAAACGGACTAACGAGACCCTACAGTAAATCAAGCAGACAATAACACATTATAAACATCAATTTGTTAGGGATGTTGGATCCAACGTGGAGCACGGCATAACTGTCTTTACCAGAGTAATGAATGAAGAAGCACTTTGGTTGTTGTTGCATGTCGTGATGTTTGTAATTTGACTGTCATTCAGAAAATGATTTCCTGGATCAGCTGATAGTTGATCATGTGACTGTAACTAAACATCTACAGTATTAAGTATTATGTGTAATTATTGAAGAACTGCGTTAATGACAGTATCCATTTGAGTGTTGTCAATAAAGCTAAGATTAAAAAATAAAAAAAATGTATTTCACCTTTATTTAACCAGGTAGGCTAGTTGAGAACAAGTTCTCATTTACAACTGCAACCTGGCCAAGATAAAGCAAAGCAGTGCGACAAAAACAACAGAGTTACACGTTGGATAAACAAACGAACAGTCAATAACACAATAGAAAAATCTATATATAGTGTGTGCAAATGGAGTACGGAGGTAAGGCAATAAATAGGCCATAGTAGTGAAGTAATTACAATTTAACACTGGAGTGATAGATGTTCAAGTAGAAATACTGGTGTGCAAAAGAGCAAAAAAACGTAAATAAAAACATGGGGATGAGGTAGGCAGTTGGATGGGCTATTTACAGATGGGCTATTTACAGATGGGCTGTGTACAGCTGCAGCGATCGGTAAGCTGCTCAGATAGCTGATGCTTGAAGTTAGTGAGGGAGATATATGTCTCCAACTTCAGCGATTTTTGCAATTCGTTGCAGTCATTGGCAGCAGAGAACTGGAAGGAAAGGCGGCCAAAGGAGGTGTTGGCTTTGGGGATGACCAGTGAGATATACCTCCTGGAGCGCGTGCTATGGGTGGGTGTTGCTATGGTGACCAGTGAGCTGAGTGAAGTCGGCCTAGCAAAGACTTATAGATGACCTGGAGCCAGTGGGTTTGGCGACGAATATGTATACCAGGTCGATTAGAAAGGCCTGCTCGCAGAAGTGTTCTAGGGAGCATGTGACAGTGATGAGGGGTGGCCGTTTGACCGCAAACCCATAACGGATGCAGGCGATGAGGCAGTGATCGCTGAGATCCTGATTGAAAACAGCAGAGGTGTATTTGGAGGGCAAGTTGGTCAGGATAATATCTATGAGGGTGCCCATGTTTACAGATTTAGGGGTTGTACCTGGTGGGTTCCTTGATAATTTGTGTGAGATTGAGGGCATCTAGCTTGAATTGTAGGACGGCCGGGGTGTTAACCTCACTAGGGTAGGGGGCACTGTTTTCACCTCCGGATGAAAAGCGTGCCAAAGTAAACTTGGTAGATTTGGATAGAAAACACTCTAAAGTTCCCAAAACAATGTCTGTGAGTATAACAGAACTGATATGACAGGCAAAAACCTGAGAAAAATACATCCAGGAAGTGGGATTTGTTGTTGTTGTAGTTTTCCATTGACTGCCTATACAGATTCCATTGACTTAGGTCTCAAATTGCACTTCCTAGGGCTTCCACTAGATGTCAACAGTCTTTAGAAATAGTTTCAGGCTTGCATCCTGAAAAATGAGAGTGTAAGACCACTCTGAATGAGTGGACCATTCAGTATCTCAGAGATTTTTCATGCGCGAGACCGAGAGCGCACCTTTCTTGTTTACCTTTTATATTGACGACGTTATTGTCCGGTTGAAATGTTATATATTATTTAGGCTAAAAACAACCTGAGGATTGATTATAAACATCGTTTGACATGTTTCTACGAACTTTACTGATACTTTTCGGATTTTTCGTCTGGCTGTTGTGATTGCCTTTGAGCCTGTGGATTACTGAACAAAACGCATGAACAAAACGGAGGTTTTTGGATATAAAGAGAGACTTTATCGAACAAAACAAACATTTATTGAGTAAATGGGAGTCTTGTGAGTTGCAACGATATGAAGATCATCAAAAGTAAGTGATTCATTTTATCGCTATTTCTGACTTGTGTAACTCCTCTACTTGGCTGGTAACTGTTTGTAATGATTTGTCTGCTGGGCGCTGTTCTCAGATAATCGCATGGTATGCTTTCACGGTAAAGCCTTTATGAAATCTGACACCGTGGTTTGATTAACAAGAAGTTAATCTTTAAACCGATGTATAACACTTGTATGTTTTATGAATTCTTATGAGTATTTCTGTTTTTGAATTTGGTGCTCTGCAATTTCACTGGATGTTGGCCATGTGGGACGGTAGCGTCCCACACCCCCTAGAGAGGTTAACCTCTTATGGCTAGGGGGCAGTATTTTCACGGCTGGATAAAAAACGTACCCGATTTAATCTGATTATTAGTCCTGCCCAGAAACTAGAATATGCATATAATTATTAGCTTTGGATAGAAAACACTCCAAAGTTTCTAAAACTGTTTGAATGGTGTCTGTGAGTATAACAGAACTCATTTGGCAGGCCAAAACCTGAGAAGATTCTGTACAGGAAGTACCCTGTCTGACCATTTCTTGCCCTTCTTTGTCATCTCTATTCATTACAAAGGATCTCTGCTGTTACGTGACACTTCCTACGGCTCCAATGGGCTCTCAGAACCCGGGAAAAACCTGAATGACGTAATTCAAAGCCCTGGCTGAAACACACGAGCGCTTTTGCTAAGTGGTCTATCAGAGGACAAAGGGCTTAGGCTCGAGCACTGGCCGCCCCCGCCTTTCTGTTTTTCCCTCCGTTTACAGACACGCAGATTCCCGGTCGGAATATTATCGCTTTTCTACGAGATAAATTGCATAAAAATTGATTTTAAACAGCGGTTGACATGCTTCGAAGTACGGTAATGGAATATTTCAAAAAAATGTCACGTTATGCGCCATGCGTGCGACTGTGATTTACCATTGGGATAGTGTCTAGAACGCACGAACAAAACAGAGGATATTTGGATATAACGATGGATTATTTGGGACCAAACCTACATTTGTTATTGAAGTAGAAGTCCTGGGAGTGCATTCTGACGAAGAACAGGAAAGGTAAGACCATTTTTCTTATAGTAAATCTGATTTTGGTGAAGGCTAAACTTGCCGGGTGTCTAAATAGCTAGCCCGTGATGGCTGGGCTATGTACTTAGAATATTGCAAAATGTGCTTCAAACCCGAAAAGCTATTTTAAAATCGGACATATCGAGTGCATAGAGGAGTTCTGTATCTATAATTCTTAAAATAATTGTTATGCTTTTTGTGAACGTTTATCGTGAGTAATTTAGTAAATTGTTAGTAAATTCCCCGGAAGTATGCTAGTTCTGAACGTCACATGCTAATGTAAAAAGCTGTTTTTTGATATAAATATGAACTTGATTGAACAAAACATGCATGTATTGTATAACATAATGTCCTAGGTGTGTCATCTGATGAAGATCATCAAAGGTTAGTGCTGCATTTAGCTGTCTTTTGGGTTTTTGTGACATTATATGCTAGCTTGAAAAATGGGTAGTCTGATTATTTCTGGCTGGGTAGTCTGCTGACATAATCTAATGTTTTGCTTTCGCTGTAAAGCCTTTTTGAAATCGGACAGTGTGGTTAGATTAACGAGAGTCTTGTCTTTAAATAGCTGTAAAATAGTCATATGTTTGAGAAATTGAAGTAATAGCATTTCAAACGTTTTGAAAACCCCCTAGAGAGGTTAAGCATATCCCAGTTTAGGTCACCTAACAGAACAAACTCTGAAGATAGATGGGAGCCAATCAATTCACATATGGTGTCCAGGGCAGCTGGGAGCTGAGGGGGGTCTGTAACAGGCGGCAACAGTGAGAGACTTATTTCTGGAGAGATTCATTTTTTTAATTAAAAGCTTGAACTGTTTGGGCTTAGACCTGGAATGTATGATAGAACATTGCAGGCCATCTCTGCAGTAGATTGCAACTCCTCTCATTTTGATGGAAAATGTTGTAGTTGGGGATGGAAATTTCAGAATTTTTGGTGACCTTCCAAAGCCAGGATTCAGACACGGCAAGGACATCAAGGTTGGCGGAGTGTGCTAAAGCAGTGAGTAAAACAAACTTAGGGAGGAGGCTTCTGATGTTAACATGCATGAAACCAAGGCTTTTACGGTTACAGAAGTCAACAAATGAGAGCGCCTGGGGACACACAGGGCCTGGGATAACGTCTACATCACCAGAGGAGTAGGATGAGTCAGGTCATGTTGACGACTGGCTCCCTCCAGTCAGGTCATGTTGACGACTGGCTCCCTCCAGTCAGGTCATGTTGAAGACTGGCTCCCTCCAGTCAGGTCATGTTGACGACTGGCTCCCTCCAGTCAGGTCATGTTGACGACTGGCTCCCTCCAGTCAGGTCATGTTGACGACTGGCTCCCTCCAGTCAGGTCATGTTGACGACTGGCTCCCTCCAGTCAGGTCATGTTGACGACTGGCTCCCTCCAGTCAGGTCATGTTGACGACTGGCTCCCTCGTCATTTGTGTGTCTTATTTATTTAATCAAACAGCGTGCTTAAAGCATCAGACAAGTTCAGTACATACAGATTTTATAAAAACACATGGGGTGATTGGTAGAAAGAACAGATGACTCTTGGTTGACCAAGATGTATTTTAGTTGGGGACAGCACTAGAACATGATTTTGGGGCTCCCGAGTGGCGCAGCGGACACTGCATCTCAGTGCTTGAGGCTTCACTACAGACACCCTGGTTCAAATCCAGGCTGTATCACAACCGGCCGTGATTTGGAGTCCCATAGGGCGGCGCACAATTGGCCCAGCGTTGTCCGGGGTAGGCAGTCATTGTAAATAAGAATTTGTTCTTAACTGACTTGCCTAGTTAAATAAAGGTTACATTTAAATACATTTAAAAAATAGAGTTTCATGACAAACCATTTTTTACAAATCCGGCAAGGCACCAATTTTGAGACGGGTTTAAAACAAAGGTTTCAAACCAATTCATGAATGTAATTGAATCTAGGTATGTCTTGCCTTTAATGTAATGGCATGAAAAACAATTGGCTGAATATTATACAATGACTTATCAACAGCTCTAATAATTTGCCTCCACAGGAAATCTACACTGGCAATTCTAGAATATACTATATAGCCCAGAAACCTGGTTAAACTATCATTATGACATCATGGATGAATTCTAGAATATACTATATAGCCTAGAAACCTGGTTAAACTATCATTATGACATCATGGATGAATTCTAGAATATACTATATAGCCTAGAAACCTGGTTAAACTATCATTATGACATCATGGATGGCCAGTCTTTGTATTTATAGTGTAGTCCATTCAGGGGGAGGCCCTGAGCTGAACTCAAACCTGGGTCCAGTGACTGTCAAGCCAACACCTTATAACTGTTACGCCAAGATGTCTGAACTTCTTGAAGAGGTCGCTAGGTGTTTGGTTACGGTTGCTACAATAGCTTTCTCTATGAATTTGAGAGTGGTTACACTTCTTCCCCCATCCCTCAGCTGTTTACCAAACCAAGCCTCTGGGCAGCCATTTTGTTGCCGTTTAAAAAACCCACACAACCCATCAATCTGCAGTTCAAACAATAACAAAGCTGTAATTCCACCACTGTTTTGGTAATAAGATGATTATGGGGTTGGAGAAATGTAACTACTTTCAAATTCATAGACAGACCTATGGATGCAAGGACTGACCATCCATGATATCAACATTATAGTTTTAACCATGTTGAGGGTATACAGTGTTGATTTACATTTCTTTACTCTAATGTTTAGAACTAAGCTTATTTGGGGATCTGATGGGGTACAACAGTTGAACTAAGCTCATGAGGCATGTGTTATATTCTTCAAGAATCAATGGCTATAAATAAATAATTTAAAAGTCCAAATATAGATGTAGCTATTGCAGATTTCCGCTTTAACACCACACATCAGTTCAACAACTGCAGAGTTTGTGCCTCTGTATTTAAGACAGTACTTACTAGTGTTAATCAGGGAACGGTTTCTCAAAACCATCTTATGGCTAAGTTCACCGTTAGAACCATTGGACGCCTTAAGATGCGTTTGGGAAACCGGGCCCAGATGTCCAGTTTCCTCCTCTATCGATGTAACAGTCATCTCCCCCTCTTCCTCTTCCTCTTCATAAACTGCATCCTCCTCTTCTTTTACTGTAACATCCTCCTCCTCTTTCACTCTGAACGCGTATTTTTCTTCTTTCACAGTAACGGCCTCACCCTCTACTTCTTGTTTTACTGTGATGTTCTCTTCATTAGCAGGAGAGTAGCGCAGTGACCGCATGGTCGGGGATGTTAGCTAGCTAGGCTAATGCTAACTTAACCAGCCCGCTAGCTGAATAATAACAACAACACCGTAAATATGAAATTAAATCTGATAACTAACTAGACGACAGTAGTGGGTTTAAAACACAGAGGCTAATATACACTAACGCGTCTAATGAGCTTTATTGGTTCGGCTATTTTGTCTAGCAAGCTACCGAGGACGCTTAATAACTGTTGCTGCTGTTGAAAGAAGCGTTCCGTCCACTAGATTATACGTCACACCAACAGCATCGCCTTAAATTCCCACACCGCCATCTGCTGACTGGAGTGGGTAACGCAGTTGAGTAAAACGTTTATTTTATTTTCTGACAAAAAGTTAAAGGGTAGGAAGCGTTCGTTTTTACTCACCCGTGTAACAACACAGTGTGGTTAAAGACTTAGTAACTTAGTTGTAGTCACAATCTGGTTACCTATAAGTACAAACAGTTATGTTTTTGCGTTGTTACATATTTCTTAAACTTATTTCCGGATATCTTCTAAACTACCCACAATGCACTATGTGCTACAGAGTTTGTATGCTAGCTCGGTATCTAGCTCCAGCTTGTAAACGTCAGCCACACCTCATGCTTTCATATACTGTGTGGTTGTGATATCTAGTGGGAACGCATTAGCACGGTAGACTCTGCTGCCTTGTTGTCAGTAGGGATGTTACTTTTGATACCGGAGCTACGAGGCCTGCGTCCAAATCGATAAGCAGTAAACTTCAAAGCAGTGTACCGATGCCTGTATCACTTTATCAGCAGCACGTCATCAATGGCGTCTGAAGCTTCATTTCATCAAACAACCACCTGATTGGTTTGGTATTGGGCTTGTTCGACACTGCAGGCGACTGCAAACTGACTGATCTACAAATCCCCTGTTGCTGCTGTTGAAAGAAGCGTTCCGTCCACTACATTATACGTCACACTAACATCGCCTTAAAGCCCCACATGATGTATTGTTACACCATGTAGGAGCAGTATAGACCTAGTCTGTTCATTATATACATCTACATGATGTATTGTTACACCATGTAGCAGCAGTATAGACCTAGTCTGTTCATTATATACATCTACATGATGTATTGTTACACCATGTAGGATCAGTATAGACCTAGTCTGTTCATTATATACATCTACATGATGTATTGTTACACCATGTAGGAGCAGTATAGACCTAGTCTGTTCATTATATATATCTACATGATGTATTGTTACACCATGTAGGAGCAGTATAGACCTAGTCTGTTCATTATATACATCTACATGATGTATTGTTACACCACGTAGGAGCAGTATAGACCTAGTCTGTTCATTATATACATCTACATGATGTATTGTTACACCACGTAGGAGCAGTATAGACCTAGTCTGTTCATTATATACATCTACATGATGTATTGTTACACCATGTAGGAGCAGTATAGACCTAGTCTGTTCATTATATACATCTACATGATGTATTGTTACACCATGTAGGAGCAGTATAGACCTAGTCTGTTCATTATATACATCTACATGATGTATTGTTACACCATGTAGGACCAGTATAGACCTAGTCTGTTCATTATATACATCTACATGATGTATTGTTACACCACGTAGGAGCAGTATAGACCTAGTCTGTTCATTATATACATCTACATGATGTATTGTTACACCATGTAGGAGCAGTATAGACCTAGTCTGTTCATTATGTACATCTACATGATGTATTGTTACACCATGTAGCAGCAGTATGGAGGTACAGTGGGGGACAAAATTGTTGACACCCTTGATAAAGATGAGCAAAAACGACTCTATAAAATAAAGAATTCAAATACTGAGCTATATTGTATAAGAAATAAAGGGAAATTATATTATTTTATACTAATACAATTGCTCAGAGAAAAATATAGAGTTTAACATGTAATTCTCAAAAGGTAGGGGTCTGAATTATTGCCACCCATGTTTTCAATATTCCAGCACCCTCCCCTTGGGAGGATAACGACACTGAAATGTTTTATGAGATTAGAGAACACATTGGGTGGGACCTTAGACCCTTCCTCCATACAGAATCTCTCCATGTCCTTGATTTATTTTGTCTGCGCTTGTGGACTGCCCTGTTCAATTCAAACCACAGGTTTTCAATGGAGTTCAAGTCCGAAGACTGAGATGGCCATTAAAATTATTTTTTTTGTGCCCAATTAACCATTTCTTTGTGGATGTTGATGTGTCTTGCTGGAATATTTACATTTTAGTCATTTAGCAGACACTCTTATCCAGTGTGACTTACAGTAGTGAATGCATACATTTCATACATTTTTTTTTCTGTGCTGGCCCCCCGTGGGAATCGAACCCACAACCCTGGTGTTGCAAACACCATGCTCTACCAACTGAGCTACAGGGAAGATCCACTTTGGCCAAGTTTCAGCCTCCTAGCAGAGAGGTAACCAGGTTTTGGGCTAAAATATCCTGGTAGTGGGTAAAGTTTATTTATTTATTTTATACAGTAATTTTTGCTCATCTTTATCAAGGATATCAATAACTAGGTGCTTATTTTGATATCTAGTTATTTGACTGAATCAGAAATACAGATGTGGAGTAGATGTAGAGTTTGTTTAAAATTCTCATTAAAAATCTGAACTAATCAAACAACACTTGTTGCATCTTTGTACGTGTTGATATAATATTCATATTTAATGGAGAGAAAAAAACGTTTCCCTAAACTGCTTTATAATATTATAATTCAATGAAGAAGAATAAAAATAGTTTTCCCTCCTCAACTGCGTTTCCTCCCTCCAGACAGCAGATGGCGATATGTGTCTTTCAGGCGATGTTTCTAGTGTGACGTATAATCTAGTGGACGGAACGCTTCTTCAACAACTGCAGCCACCTCGGTAGCTCGCTAGGCGACAAAGTCGGAACATTCAAGTTCTTTAGACACTTTCCTGGTTTAATTGTAACTGTGATTTAAACATACTTATGTGTAAACAACTAGCTACCCCATTTCATTTAATATTTACGTTGTAAGTCAACTAGCTGGCTGGTTAAGTTAGCACTAGCCTAGCTAGCTAACATCTCCGACCATGCGCTCACTAAGCTGCTCTCCTCCTGCTAAAGAGGAGGTCTTTTTTTTTTATTTTTTTTTTTAAGTTTGCACAAATCTTTATTTAACTTGCTGTAAATAACAGTAACATGCAAAACATAAACATAACATAACAGCCAGAGGGAATCCAAAGAAATTAGAGAAAAAAAACAACAACTATTATATCAAATCAAATACAGACATATATCGAATAAATTTTTTTGACATATTGTTTTGTATACGTTTTAAAGATTCTACGTACTGTTCCAAATCAGATAAAAAAATTAAGAAAAGGGGCTTTTTCTTCATAAATTTTGATTTATGGATAAAAGATTTTCCTAATAAAATAAAGAGATTTATGACATACTCACGTTCAATTGTGGAATCAGTGTAGTAAAATAATATGTCAAACTTAGTAATATCAATGGTTGTATGCAATTTGCGGCTAAGATATAGTTTTACATCAGTCCAAAACACTTCACTATATAAACAATTACAGAATAAGTGTTCAATAGATTCAGTTTCTAGTTCACAAAAACTGCATTCACTGGTAACATCAAATATATATTTAGAAATCAAGCTATTACACGGATAGCATCTATGGATTATCTTAAAGGAGATCTCCTTTACTTTATTGGTCACCATAAATCTGTGTGGAGTGAGCCAAGCACGGCGCCAGTTTACATCAAACGATGAAGCCCAACAAAATATCGCAGAGGGAATAGACTTCCTGTAGGAAATATCCCTTATTAAACGATTGTTGAATTTCGTATCTAGTAGACCAATGCCATTCAACTGAATATCGCTTACAATCGGAGATATTCCAAAATATGCATTATTCTGAAGTAAAGTTTTTATCCCACTAGGTATAGCTTTAATAACAGTGTCATATTCCTTGCTTGAAACCTCAAAGTTGTATATTTCCATAAATTCTCTCCGTGTAAATAGATTCCCACTGTTATTAACCAATTGGCTGACAAGAACAATGTTTTTCGAGAACCATTTATGGTTAAATAACATCTTGTTTCTATGTAATATTGACCCATTGTTCCAAATAAAACATTTATGAGGTGAAAAGTTGTGTTTATACAACAAAGCCCAGCACATTAAAGCCTGCTTGTGAAAAACCGCCAGTTTCACAGGAATTTTACCCACAATATATGGACATTGTAGTAAAAAATTAAGCCCGCCGAACTTCTGAAAAACAAAATGAGGTATAATATTCCAGAAGCTATGAGGATTTTTTATGTACCTTTTAATCCAGTTGACCTTTGATATCTGATTGAAGAGAGTGAAATCTAAGACATTTAGACCGCCATCACAAACCCTGTTGGTGATAACATCTCTTTTTATCTTATGTGGCTTGTTTTTCCATATGAAGTTGTACAAAAGCCTATCTAAGGTACAGCAAGTGGATTTGGGAATGTCAATAGATGAAAAAAGATAGGATGCACGAGATAGGCCCTCAGCTTTGGATAAAAGCACCCTTCCTTGAAGACTTAAATCCCTCCCTAACCATGAGGATAATTTTTTTTTGACAGATTCAGTTACAGGGTTCAAATTAAGATCATTCATAGCCTTAAGATTTTTGGTGATCTTTACACCGAGGTAGGTTACAGTATCTTTTTCAGAGATGTTACAATCTGCTGGGTTGACAGCCCCTTTCAAAACAAACAACTCACATTTGGAAAGATTTAAAGTCAAGCCTGAGATTTTGGAGAACTGCTTCACGATATCCAATGCTAATCTAGCTTGAGATACATTTTTCAAAAAAAGTGAGGTGTCATCCGCCAGTTGGGATATCTTGATCTCTCTGGACTGGAATGTAATGCCTTCAAATGGACTTTTATGAACTAATGAGCATAACATTTGAGAAACTAACAAAAATAAAAAAGGTGAAATTGGACAACCTTGTCGTATTCCTTTGTAAATGTTAAATCTTGAGGATGTTCCATGACAGAGTTTGATACAGCTATTGCCACCATTATACAGAGTTCTAATAGCATCAACAAAGAAACGACCAAATTTCAAATGCTTAAGACAATCAAAGATAAAATTGTGACTTACTGTATCAAATGCTTTCTGAAAATCCAGAAATAGGATAACAGGGAAGTCATCTAATAGATCACGATACTCAACCAAGTCTAATATCAGCCTCAGATTATTAGATATATGGCGCCCTTTCATAAACCCTGATTGACATTCATCAATCAGATCATTTAAGCAAGACTTTAACCTTTTTGCAAAGATTAAGGCTATAATTTTGTAGTCGTTATTTAGGAGTGTGATTGGACGCCAATTATCAATACTTAGGAGATCCTTGTGTGGTTTAGGTATAAGAGTAATAACCCCTTGCTTCAGAGAGGCAGGTAGTTCTCCCTTCTTTATAGCCTCCTTAAAGGTTTCAAGTAAAAAAGGTGCTATTTCTTCAAAGAAGGTTTTGTAAAATTCAGAGGTTAATCCATCACAACCTGGAGATTTGTTCTTTTTTAACTGAGCAACCCCGTACTGGATGTCCATAATGGATAAATCTTGGCAACAAGACTGATTGAGTTCTTCACTAATCGAATTAACATTCTCTATAGAATCAAGGAGATCCTTAGAGTCACTCAAATTGTTATCTAAGGAGTAAAGATTCTCATAAAATTTAGTGGTAAATTCTGATAACAACTCTCTATCCTCAGTGGTAACCCCATTAATTTTAAGTTTCCGAAGTGTGTTGAGTTCCCCTCTCCTCTTCTCCAAATTAAAAAAGTATCTACTGTTCTTTTCACCTTTTTCAAGCCATTGTTTTCTAGATCTTATGAAAGCTCCTCTAGCCTTTTCCTCATACAATGTATCTAGTTGATTCTGTAAATCATTCAATTTATCTTTCTCATTAAGATGAAGATGCTCAATCTCTGTGATATCGGCAATTGTTTTAGAGAGTTCAGCTACCTCACATCTCCTTCTTAAAGCAAGCCGTTTTCCATAAGTAATACAGGCTGAGCGGATTTTAAATTTCAGCAGTTCCCAATATTTCCCATATTCTGCATTAGATGTAGCTAAACTCCAGTAAACAGAAATTAGATTCTTAATCACATTTTTTAAATCATCATGCAATAACAATGAGTTATTTAGTTTCCAGTAACCACCAGAGTATTTCTTACCATCATTACTGCATATTCTTACAGTCAACCATATGACTTTATGATCCGTCAGGACTGCAGGCAGTATTTTCACCTCTACAGTGTTGGGCACAAGACTAGAGGTTATCACCCACAAATCAATTCTTGATTGTAAGGAACGATCTCTATTACTCCATGTGTATTGTATCTCTCCAGGGTTTTTTACTCTCCATATGTCAATTAAGTCCAGGCTTTGGCAGAAATTCACCAACTTGTTCACACCAATGTTAGGCCTATGAGGCAATCTATCAGTCTCATTAGAATAAACCATATTAAAATCTCCACCAACTATTATCTGACTGGATGGATATTTTCTCAGAAGATTTTTAACAATTTCTTCAATTTCCTCTAGAAGTAAGTTATTTGGAGGACTAGAACAGTATCCATATACATTACACAACACAAATAATCTGTCCATGTGGTTGATGACCGCTACTAGCCAATGTCCATTGGAGTCCATTTGAGTAAACAAAAATGTCCCTTTGAAATTGTGTGCTAAAATTGCAACCCCAGCTGAATGATTTGTCCCGTGGGCCAAAAAAATGTCACTGCCCCACTGATTTTTCCAATAATTATAGTCCTCTTTGCATGAATGTGTTTCTTGAACGAATACAAGATCTGCGTTGCAGTCCTTACAAAACAAAACAAAAGCTTTTCTCTTCAACATGTTACGTATCCCCCTGGCATTGATTGACATAAACTTCAAGTCCATATCTATAGAATAGAAAGAAAAATCCTATGCAATCTCAACTTTACCCTCTCTATAAAAAGTTGCTTCATATATGTATTAACAGAATTCTTAACTTGTAAAATAGTAACACCATGTTTCAAAAGTAGAACGTTCAGTTTGCAGTGGGGAAGGAACTACCTTGTAAACCTACCGACAGAACAAATCAAATCACCCCGGTCGTATTTCTTTACCGTTGGCGAAAAAAGCTCTGATTCCCCTGTAGTATCCACCGTTTCCTTGATTTCGGGCCTGTTGTACGAGAGGCCACAATTTTGCCTTTGCTGCCTTGTCTGCTACAGTCAAATCCTCCCCGAATCTAAGTTTTTTTCTTTCAGAAAGGCGCTTTCCTTTGCTTTCTTCCAAACTGCATCTCTCGCTGTGCGAAAAGCAAACTGGATGATGATCGATCGGCTGACGATGGCATCTTGTTTCTTCCCAATCCGATGAGCGACATCCACAGCCATATCCATATATCCATCGGGAAAGTCCGGTGCCACACGGTTACAGATGTCTCTTACTAAGCGCTTCACATTCTCATCCTGGTTCTCGGGGACACCGTAAAGCCGTAGCCCCCACCTTCTCCGGTATCGCTCTGCTTCCGATAAGCGCTCTTGCATGTCTGCGATGGTCTTCTCCTGAGCAATGCATTTCTCAGACGTAGCAGTGTTTGCAAGTTTAAGCTCTTCGATACTCTTGTATGCATGATTCAGAGAGGTCTCGAGGTCAACTATTTTTGATGTGTTTTCGCGTATCATTTTCTCCAGACCGTCGGCTCTTTCGTTTACAGCATCGATTATGTTGATCTGTAGTTCGCGCAAAGATAATTCTTTATGTGTCTTTTTGGGTGCAGGACTATTGACTGCATTGTCAGAATCAACCGAATGTCCAGAATCCTCCATTTCTTCTCCTGAGGAGTCAGGTGGCGGTTTTTCTCCAACGTATGAGTGCTCAGCTAGCAACTGCCTTCTCCTCCCTTTGCTCTTTCGCACATTTTTTCCTTCCATTTCTCAAAGTTATGAATCAAATTATCGGTCAACTAAGCGTTGTTCTCTATTGTGTTTACTATAAGCCAAGTTCCGTTACATTTAAGTAAGGTTACTCGGAGCAAGCTGAAATCTCGTCTACACTCGCCGCCATCTTCCAGCGCCTCCAACATGGCTACATACCTAGCCACCTAGCATATCGAAATATATATGATAGTTAGCTAAAGTTAGCTAGTTCAAAGTCACGGGAGTTATGTTGAGACAAGGCTGTTTGTCATAACCAGTTAGCCTGTCATTAGCCAGCAAGCTACATAACGTTGCTAACTCCGACTGCATTGCAAGAGGCTAGTCCTGCAGGCTAACTAGCTTAGCTTAGCTAACTTTTTATTTTAACAGTAACATATAAAACATAACAGCCAGAGGTTATTCCCAAAGAAATGAGAAAACAAAAAACAGAACCTATTCCACATTATATCAAATCAAATACAGACATATAGCTAACTAACTTACCTGGCTAAATACCTAGCCACCTAGCATATCGTCTGGACGCAAAACGCTGTAAAATTAGTTGAATATTTTTACAACCGTTTAGAGAAACTGTCAGGGAATATATATATATTTCTATTTGTTTTTTTTCCCTTATTCTCCTCCTTGTAATATACCCAAGCTGTTTTTAAAGTTGTATTTTGTCCGTTTTAATGACCATGACAGTAAATTCCTTGACTTGACTCGTAACCATGGATTTACCGCGGCCTTCAAAAACACAACATAGAAACATTATTAACTAACTTGCTTTTTTAAAATGTAATAAAATACAATGTTTCGCATGTAAATGCTGAAGTGAAAATGTCAGTTTAATTAATAAAAAAATTAATTAAAACCTGTAAACGTTTATTTTATTTTTTTACAGACAACCGACGTACCTATTCTGTCCGCCATCTTGTCCGGTGGAGACCGCAGTGGATGTCGGGATTAAAAATGGAAGGAGAGGATTGTGGGAGGACTGTGATTTTGAGTCTAGATGGGATACAGCTTTTGTCAACAAACAAACAAAAAAACAACTTTTCGCAGTAAGTTTAGGAGAACGTACGTAGCAGGTTAGGAGAAAAAGGTTATGATAATTAGGTTAAGGTTAGGAAAATGGTTAAGTTTAGCTAAAATACACCAAAAATATATAATATACTTAGATGTCAATTTGACAAAAGCTGTATCCCATCTAGACATATTACCGCTTTCCATGTTGTCTGTAGCTTGTGAGGTGTGGAAACATAAAAGTATATATAATATTTTTGGGGGGGCATTTTAGCTAACCCTAACCATTTTCCTAACCTTAACTTAATTATCACAACCTGATACGTTTTTTTCTCCTAACCTGCTGCGTACGGTAAGATACGGACAACGAACACAATTGCATTTTATCAATGGCAATTTGAATGCACAGAGATACCGTGACGAGATCCTGGGGCCCCGTTGTCGTGCCGTTCTTCCTCCTCCATCACCTCATGTTTCAGCACGATAATGTCAACAAGGATCTGTACACAATTCCTGGAAGCTGAAAATGTCCCAGTTCTTCCATGGCCTGCATACTCACCAGACATGTCACTCATTGAGCATGTTTGGGATGCTCTGGATAGACGTGTACGACAGCGTGTTCCAGTTCTCGCCAATATCCAGCAACTTCACACAGCCATTGAAGAGGAAGTCGGACAACATTCCACAGGCCACAATCAGCAGCCTGATCAACTCTATGTGAAGAAGACGTGTCGCGCTGCATGAGGCAAATGGTGGTCACACCAGATACTGACTGGTTCTGATCCACACCCCTAACTTTTAACGGTATCTGTGACCAACAGATGCATATCTGTATTCCCAGTCATGTCTAATCCATAGATTAGGGCCTAATTTATTTATTTAAATGACTGATTTCCTTCTATGAACTGTAACTCAGTAAAATCTTTGAAATTGTAGCATGTTGCATTTAATATTTTTGTTCAGTATTTATACGGGGTCAGTTCCAATACCATATTTACAATGTGTAGGACACTGTGTAATTTATACGGGGTCAGTTCCAATACCATATTTACAATCGGTATTTATATTGTACTTGGTGGGCTACTGTTATTGAGATGAATAAAGTAGTATTTATATTGTACTGGTATTGAGATGAATAAAGTAGTATTTATATTGTTCTGTTATTGAGATGAATAAAGTAGTATTTATATTGTTCTGTTATTGAGATGAATAAAGTAGTATTTATATTGTTCTGGCATTGAGATGAATAAAGTAGTATTTATATTGTTCTGTTATTGAGATGAATAAAGTAGTATTTATATTGTTCTGGTATTGAGATGAATAAAGTAGTATATATACTGCTCAAAAAAATAAAGGGAACACTTAAACAACACATCCTAGATCTGAATGAAAGAAATAATCTTATTAAATACTTTTTTCTTTACATAGTTGAATGTGCTGACAACAAAATCACACAAAAATAATCAATGGAAATCCAATTTATCAACCCATGGAGGTCTGGATTTGGAGTCACACTCAAAATTAAAGTGGAAAACCACACTACAGGCTGATCCAACTTTGATGTAATGTCCTTAAAACAAGTCAAAATGAGGCTCAGCAGTGTGTGTGGCCTCCACGTGCCTGAATGACCTCCCTACAACGCCTGAGCATGCTCCTGATGAGGTGGCAGATGGTCTCCTGAGGGATCTCCTCCCAGACCTGGACTAAAGCATCCGCCAACTCCTGGACAGTCTGTGGTGCAACGTGGCGTTGGTGGATGGAGCGAGACATGATGTCCCAGATTTGCTCAATTGGATTCAGGTCTGGGGAACGGGCGGGCCAGTCCATAGCATCAATGCCTTCCTCTTGCAGGAACTGCTGACACACTCCAGCCACATGAGGTCTAGCATTGTCTTGCATTAGGAGGAACCCAGGGCCAACCGCACCAGCATATGGTCTCACAAGGGGTCTGAGGATCTCATCTCGGAACCTAATGGCAGTCAGGCTACCTCTCAATTTAGAACACACATTTAGAACCCTCATTTAGAATGCTCATTTAGAACCCTCATTTAGAACGTTCCTTTAGAACCCTCATTTAGAACGCTCATTTACAACAACAATCAGCATTTGAGCTGGACACACATTTTTCAGAAACTATTTACATAAAAACACACACAGTCCTTACAAAGTTTATCTCCAGAATGTGAGCAGTTTATTTTTTGAAGGAAATGGTTCATATATTCACAGAAGTATATATATTTAATCACTGAACAGTAGCAGACCTAACTTCATCTGTTCCTGACTCTGGATAGTGGATTGAAAAGACCACCTGTTGTTACATCAACACCAGACATCATGATTCATGGAAATGGACATTGTATTTTAGCAAATATGAAAACCTTAAATCTCTTCAAATTCAAATCAGTCAGAAAATAAGGATCGTACATAAAACAGAGCAGAATAAATCATCACATCTGGGGACCATCACCACCAGCATGACTAGTATCTATGTGGACCCTACTACAGTTTAACCAGCTCAGCTATAGACTACACCAGCATGACTAGTATCTATGTGGACCCTACTACAGTTTAACCAGCTCAGCTATAGACTACACCAGCATGACTAGTATCTATGTGGACCCTACTACAGTTTAACCAGCTCAGCTATAGACTACACCAGCATGACTAGTATCTATGTGGACCCTACTACAGTTTAACCAGCTCAGCTATAGACTACACCAGCATGACTAGTATCTATGTGGACCCTACTACAGTTTAACCAGCTCAGCTATAGACTACACCAGCATGACTAGTATCTATGTGGACCCTACTACAGTTTAACCAGCTCAGCTATAGACTACACCAGCATGACTAGTATCTATGTGGACCCTACTACAGTTTAACCAGCTCAGCTATAGACTACACCAGCATGACTAGTATCTATGTGGACCCTACTACAGTTTAACCAGCTCAGCTATAGACTACACCAGCATGACTAGTATCTATGTGGACCCTACTACAGTTTAACCAGCTCAGCTATAGTCTACACCAGCATGACTAGTATCTATGTGGACCCTACTACAGTTTAACCAGCTCAGCTATAGACTACACCATCATGACTAGTATCCATGTGGACCCTACTACAGTTTAACCAGCTCAGCTATAGACTACACCAGCATGACTAGTATCTATGTGGACCCTACTACAGTTTAACCAGCTCAGCTATAGACTACACCAGCATGACTAGTATCTATGTGGACCCTACTACAGTTTAACCAGCTCAGCTATAGACTACACCAGCATGACTAGTATCTATGTGGACCCTACTACAGTTTAACCAGCTCAGCTATAGACTACACCAGCATGACTAGTATCTATGTGGACCCTACTACAGTTTAACCAGCTCAGCTATAGACTACACCAGCATGACTAGTATCTATGTGGACCCTACTACAGTTTAACCAGCTCAGCTATAGACTACACCAGCATGACTAGTATCTATGTGGACCCTACTACAGTTTAACCAGCTCAGCTATAGACTACACCAGCATGACTAGTATCTATGTGGACCCTACTACAGTTTAACCAGCTCAGCTATAGTCTACACCAGCATGACTAGTATCTATGTGGACCCTACTACAGTTTAACCAGCTCAGCTATAGACTACACCAGCATGACTAGTATCCATGTGGACCCTACTACAGTTTAACCAGCTCAGCTATAGACTACACCAGCATGACTAGTATCTATGTGGACCCTACTACAGTTTAACCAGCTCAGCTATAGACTACACCAGCATGACTAGTATCTATGTGGACCCTACTACAGTTTAACCAGCTCAGCTATAGACTACACCAGCATGACTAGTATCTATGTGGACCCTACTACAGTTTAACCAGCTCAGCTATAGACTACACCAGCGTGACTAGTATCTATGTGGACCCTACTACAGTTTAACCAGCTCAGCTATAGACTACACCAGCGTGACTAGTATCTATGTGGACCCTACTACAGTTTAACCAGCTCAGCTATAGACTACACCAGCGTGACTAGTATCTATGTGGACCCTACTACAGTTTAACCAGCTCAGCTATAGACTACACCAGCATGACTAGTATCTATGTGGACCCTACTACAGTTTAACCAGCTCAGCTATAGACTACACCAGCATGACTAGTATCTATGTGGACCCTACTACAGTTTAACCAGCTCAGCTATAGACTACACCAGCATGACTAGTATCTATGTGGACCCTACTACAGTTTAACCAGCTCAGCTATAGACTACACCAGCATGACTAGTATCTATGTGGACCCTACTACAGTTTAACCAGCTCAGCTATAGACTACACCAGCATGACTAGTATCTATGTGGACCCTACTACAGTTTAACCAGCTCAGCTATAGACTACACCAGCATGACTAGTATCTATGTGGACCCTACTACAGTTTAACCAGCTCAGCTATAGACTACACCAGCATGACTAGTATCTATGTGGACCCTACTACAGTTTAACCAGCTCAGCTATAGACTACACCAGCATGACTAGTATCTATGTGGACCCTACTACAGTTTAACCAGCTCAGCTATAGACTACACCAGCATGACTAGTATCTATGTGGACCCTACTACAGTTTAACCAGCTCAGCTATAGACTACACCAGCATGACTAGTATCTATGTGGACCCTACTACAGTTTAACCAGCTCAGCTATAGACTACACCAGCATGACTAGTATCTATGTGGACCCTACTACAGTTTAACCAGC
Source organism: Salmo salar (assembly GCF_965601325.2). Taxonomy (NCBI): domain Eukaryota; kingdom Metazoa; phylum Chordata; class Actinopteri; order Salmoniformes; family Salmonidae; genus Salmo; species Salmo salar. The sequence continues at coordinate 20,122 of NW_027675524.1, read as the reverse complement.
TCAGCTATAGACTACACCAGCATGACTAGTATCTATGTGGACCCTACTACAGTTTAACCAGCTCAGCTATAGACTACACCAGCATGACTAGTATCTATGTGGACCCTACTACAGTTTAACCA